>NC_090930.1:487985715-488294641 GCF_040938575.1 Ambystoma mexicanum
TAACCCCCCCCCACACGCTGAACCCGTAACCCCACGCCAGGTGGGATCTCCCAGTAAAACTCAATTTCCAGCACTGCACAGGGGGGTGGCTAACATAACCCCCCTCCACACGCTGAACCCGTAACCCCACGCTAGGTGGGATCTCCCAGTAAAACTCAATTTCCACCACTGCACAGAGTGTCAGCCCTGGGCAGTTGGCTATTGCTGATGCCATGCCAGATGCTATAAAGATCAAAAGCCTTCATGGGCCTTCATGGAAAGCTTTGTAAGCTGCGGGTTTTGAGGCCTCAGCTGGACATGTAAAAAGGTTACATGTATTTAGCCATCCAGAGAATGCTAACAGCTCACATAATAATAGTCAGGCGATGGGCCAGGCCAAAGATCTGGTCCTGTTCTTTATGGGCCGACACAAACTCATGTCCCTAGATATAAAATGCAATGAGTGACTGCAAATGCCAACATTATTGGCTTTGCCAATGTTTATTTCAGGGCCATCATGCTTCAATTATGTGTTCAAGTTAAAGGAAAACAAAACAAAAATGTTTATCTTTCTAATGTATGTTATTGCCCTCTTTATTAGATAAAAAATACATAAGGTCAAACGGTCAACGGATGCGCTTTTTTGTGTTTCCGCTGATCTCATTAATGGTCTTTTGATTGCAATTATGTAGCCTTCACTGCTTCCCACGATGCTAATCTGTTTGATATAAAGTAAATATTGTTTTTTTCTTTCGCTTTGAACATTGACCTTGACCCTATTATCTGCCACAAGAAATACTGCTTCTGGCAACGCCTGCTTTTAAAAACACAAACTTAAGATGTGAAAGTCAAAAGGAGAAAGCATGTAAATGCTTTCCTGTTACAAAAGAGTTTATAACCAGGGAGCACTTTTTGATACAATGAAAGAGGGAATTAGAAGGCACGTGGCTGGCTTTAGAAATTCTTCAGAAGTAACAGTGAATGCTGGTAATGTCTCCTGATTATTCATTCTAGCATTTCTCACTAGGTGTTTCTAGCTTGGTGGATCCCAAATGTGATAGAAGCAGCGATATCTGGAAAATGCAGGCGTGAATGTAGCATCATTCTCCAGACAACATTCAGATATATCATGATTGAATTCAGCTGTCATTCTCATCCATATCGACCTAGAAGGAGTCTTCTTAGAAGCTGCTTTTCTATTAGTTTAAGTCACACATTAATGCCCCTCTATGATATAAACTGCTCAGACGTTCCTGATCAGGAGTGTTAATATAAGGGGTAACGTACCTCCTCCTGTACATTCGAAGGATATTGCAAGCTGTGCGACCAAACTAACGAAGTAGACTGGAGGTAGACTTTCTTCATATGGTCAAGCAACTCCAAGGTGACTTGCAATATATTTTGTATATGCATTAGTGTGTGTTTTACTCCGTATGCTCATGGATGCTCAGTCATTAGTGACTTGCTTACTCTAATTCAAGAAATCATCCGGTTGTTGATACATACATACATACAATGAATGTACAATATGTTCAGTTGAAGCTCATTCTTGCCCCCCTACTATTTAGAGTGCCTTTATACAGATATTGCAGGCTGCCGTGCATTAAAAATAACTATCATCTGCTTCAAAAACTAATATAAAACACATCAATATTTGCAATGGTCTGCAAACACATGTGTAGAAAAAACATGTGCTATAGTCATCTGTTAAAACTATAGGTTTCTAATAGTTTCTGGCCCATTCAAGGCCGCCATGATTAACGCACGGTCCCTAGCGGCCCAACGCCCTGGACATTGCAGATCTCATCAAGACTCAGGAGCTTGACTTCATCGCCATTTCTGAGACCTGGCTGCACCCTACCTCCGGCCCAGCTCTTTCACCAGCTATCCCACCAAATGATTCCATTACCAGATGCGACCGTACCTCCAAAGGTGGAGGTGTTGCTTTCATTTACAAAAACTCACTACAACTAGTTGGAAACCGCAGAGCTACTCTCGGTCAAACTCACTTTATCAGCCAACCAAACGGCCACTATCCACTTACTCTACAGACCACCTGGTCCTCCCACATCCTTCGTGGATGACATCACCGCTCTAGTACTTGATAAAGCTAAAACAAACTCTCAAATCATTATCCTCGGTGATCTCAATCTAGGTTACCAAGACCCTAATGACCCGGCGGCACTCGATCTTGCTAACACCTTAACAGATTTAGGTTTCTCCCTCCACATACAAGAACCCACCCACAACAAAGGGCGAGCCTTAGATTGGCTCAGTGACACCAACTGCAACATCCGCCTACTCTCCAGCGCTCCTTGCATTTGGTCGGACCATCACATTATCACCTTCAGCAATGAAGCAGCCACACCACCAGCGCCTCCTGTCGCCCCAGCCATCCTCACCAGAAACAAAAAGAACATAACTTCTGAAAAGCTACTCCCTCTCATCCTCCCTACACTCAATAATGCCTCTGACTCCTGCTCTGACCCCGCCATCCTAGCCAACATTTACAACCAGTCAGTTCTCACAGCCATAAACTCCATCGCCCCACTCAAACTCAGGAAACCCAAACAACATGCGCACCTTAACTCGTGGTTCACACCGCAGCTCAGAGTGCTACGCAAAAAGAAACGTAATGCAGAGGCACGTTGGAAAAGTCACCCTTCTGACACACACAAGGACAGCCTCCTATTAGCCACCCTTAATTACAAAGAAGCTCTTCTACAGGCCAAAAAAGACGCGTACAATAACCGTATCGCATCTGCCCAATCAAATACCAAGGAATTATTCAAAATCCTTAAGGAACTAGAGTCACCTGTAGCCTCTCCAGGCTCCTGTCCCAAAGATAGCAACTGGTGCACTAACATCCAGTCAGCACTCCTGGGCAAAATTGCCACCTTTCAAACTAAAATTAGCAATAAACAAAAGTCATTATAGTCGGACCAACCATTGCTCACAGCCACACTTAGCTCCCAACACCAAGCTAACCTATCCATTAAACCATTCGCCTTCTCCCCTCTCACCATCCCTGAAGTAGAAGGAATCATAAACAACCTCAAACCGTCCAATTGCCAAGGAGACCCCTGCCCAGCTCCTATCATTAAGGAAGCCTCGCACCACCTTGTCCTGTTCATCACATCTTTCATAAATGCCTCCTTCAAAACGGGCATAGTCCCTGACAACCTTAAGGATTCGTGGGCAATCCCACTACTTAAAAAACCTTCCCTTGACCCCAACATCCCAACCAACTTCAGACACATCACCACGGTCCCGTTCCTGCTTAAGATTCTTGATCGCGCAGCCTACCTGCAGATCCAAGACTACCTCGAATCCAACAAACTCCTGGGGCTAAGACAATCAGGCTTCCACCCTAAACACGGCACCAAATCAGCCCTGATTGATCTGGAAACCCAGATGGAGACCCTAAAGGACAATGGGAAGCTGGCTCTACTCCTCCTCCTCGATTTTTCTGCGTCATTTGATTTGGTCAACCACCAAATACTCTGCCAACATCTCAAGTCTGCTGCATACTTCTCTGACTCTGCCAATGCCTGGATCCATTCTTTCCTAAGTAACAGATCTATGCGGGAATTTTCACCTTCAGCATCGGCAGACCCCTCTCCCAATCTCTGCGGCGTCCCCCAAGGCTCTTGTGTGTCGCCCACATTGTACAATGTATTGACTAAGCCCCTCTTCGATGTGCTTGACTATCTGGGTGTATCTTACACTAACTACGCGGATGACACCCAGATACTCATCCCCATCACCGGTGACTACACAGCCGACACCAAAGCTTTGAATGATGTCTATTTGGTCATGCAGGCCTGGATGGCTCAACATGAACTATGCCTCAACGACGATAAGACAGAGCTCCTACTACTAGGATCCACTTATCGTCTCAACAAACTAAACCAAGCCTATAAATCCTTCACTATTGACGGCAACGTCATCAAGGTCTCCAAAGACAGCAAAACATTAGGCTTCTATTTAGACTCCACATTATCCCTGAACAGACAAACAAATGCTGTTAGGTTGTCCTCGGCCTACACATGCAAACTTATCACTGCCTGCAGACCATTTCTGAACACTCACAATTGCACTACACTAGCTAGAACTCTTATCATAACCAAAATAGAATTGAAGTGCCCTCTACCTAGGGACTAGCCAGTCTAACCTCAATAAACTACAAACTATTCAAAATAATGCCATAAGGGCAGCCCTCAATGTTCCCAGATGGTCCCATATCTCCACTTTCAGATCTGACCTTCGCTGGCTCCCGGTCAAACACAGAATTGCCTTGAAAACGCTAGCCTGGACACACAAATGCCTGAACAACGATGCCCCACCTTACCTCTCATCGCGCCTTGCACTTCACTCCTCCCCCCGTCCTACCAGATCAGCCCAAATTCACAGCCTAATTCTGCCCAGATTCAAACTAAAAAAAGCGGGTGGCGTGAGCTTCCCTATCCTAGCTTCCAAACTGTGGAACACTCTGCCAACTCACATAAGAACTGAACCGTCCTTTCTAATGTTCAAAAACAAAGCCAAAGCTTGGCTGTTCACCCAGAAAGCATAAGGTCCCACGCCAGTCGGTTTCTTATCTGTATTTATCTCATTTGTGTATATATGTATGTATGCATGTATATATATATGCCACACTGTATCGTTCTTAATTTGTAGCCTGCTCTTATGCACTACCTGTAAATCTCGCCCTGTTTATATTGCTGTAACCTGTACTCAAGATTATGTGCCCGGTTGCCAACGGGCCTGGTGCGCTTTACAAATAAATCAAACTTCAAACTTCAAACAAATTAAACGAAATGAAGATCGTCTGAGTACAGTCCCTGAAGAAGCCAAAAAGGTCTTAATGGAAGATGAATGGTGACATCACAAGAACCCGGACTGACTCACATATAAAAGATATGATGACCTGAGAATGACGTAAAGAGACAAAACGCCATGGACAAGGGGCATTGTCAACCTAAAGTGAAAGGACGATGTCAAATATAAGAAGCTTGTGCTGTGAGCATGATGAAGATATTCAACCAGTTTATGCATGTACATACATATGCTTGGACCCGTAAGAAAGCTAAGAAAATCGTGCGGCTTGCTATGCTTAGTAGTAAGATAGATTGCGGCAAGCGCCACCTATACATATCTACCTCAAAAGAAGAACGTTATATAAGTATGCTTCCACTATGCACAAGAAGCAGAATCAACCAAAGGTTACTAAGGCCACATGAGGAGAGTTTCATATTTAACAAATCGAGAATAAAAGGCATAAACAAAACTCAGGAGAGACAAATCGTGCAAAAAAGCCAAGGTCGTATCAGCTAAAATAGACAAGCAGTAGCTACAATTAATGAAGCAAGGAACAGAATATCCTGCTCAGGAAGGTCAAGATAAGAAACCGAAGGCAGGCGGTGAGCAAAACGAAAATCAAATACACAAATTACATGGAGAAGAAGGCAATTTTTTACGGTGTCTGAATCACGTGAGCAGCCAAGCGAGAAGAATTGAGACTTTCACACCTACGCATGGCGGAGTGCCATGCAAAGATATCAGAACTTTTTCCAGACAGAGATGCAGTGTCAAGGCCAACCACAGTGAAATAATTGACACATGACCACTGAAGTGATGATTGAATGTAGCAATAATTGGAGGAAGGCCGAGGGAGCTGATGGGCACCCTGCACCTGGCCGATCATTCTGCATGTTGCTAGGCAAAGTGGAAAAGTATGAGTGGGGTTGGTGCCAACCCAATCATAGTGGACCAAGTAATCATGGGTCCTATAGTTAGTAGAACCAATGGAACATCGTACTTTTAGTGATGTTTACAGTTGCCATGTTTAAGGTAGGGCTTAGATGTCCCACCTGAAAGTATATACCCAATCCCCTTACTCCGTTACCATATACAGATATAGTACCTATATTAAAGTTACCTTCCTAGAACCAATAGAATTGCATGCCAACTTTTAAGCATTACACGTCAGTGATGATGAGTTTTTAGTATAAATGATGTGTTTTTTATGAAGTTCGTTGGAGTTGGTAAGCGAGAAGGAAGATCACGCAACCGCGGATATTCATGAAACTCCCTGTTTTTTGTACTTGTCATTAAACGGACTCCCTTTGCCAAACCATTGAGTTGTCATTATTGATTTGATGCTTGAGTATTAATCTGCATCCCCATCCATCTCACGGGTGCTGCTATTCCATCTTAAAGTGCTATTGGGCAACGCCCGGCTTTATGGGCTGGTTGGGGTCCTGGTGCACACTTGGTAGCAGAGGATGGTTTATCAATTATCGATTAGATAAGACACCCATTGACCGTCGACATAAAGTAACTCTAGGTCCTCGGCAATATCACGAGTCCTTTGCCATCCGGCTAAGTAGACTGTGAACCCCCCCATAGATAGTGGCTAGAATAAAGCATAAAACCCGCAGGTAAAGGTCTGAAGGGACCTGTGCTTTCTCCCGCAAACCCCTTCCCATTTCTATGAGCAGCTGATCGGGTGAACGGCAGGAGAGGTGGTGACAAAGGCGATGATCCCGAGCATCCAGAGAGGAAATATGCGAATGGTGGGTGAAAAAGACTAAATGCTTTGGAAAAAAATGCATGCCTTAGAACAAGTAAGGGAAGGTAAGAGAGGGAGACGGAAAAAAACAAAAATACAGTTAGAAGTAGAGTAGAACGTATATATATATTTATATTCAGTAAAAATACTTTGTTAAAGGGACGTTATGGTTAAGTTGCGCTGAGGAAATTACTGAAGATAATTCTTCTCTATATAACCAAATTAATAATCATAACTTTATGTGTACTTAACATTTTTTTTCACAAACTGTACAAACATTGAGCATAATACACCTAAAGACACCTTAGAACATACTCTGCACCGCATGGAAGCAAAAATTGACATGCTAATGGAAAATTTCAATCTTTTGAAACATTTTGTGGAGGACCACATAAAAGAAAAAAATAAATATCATTGTCCCACATGTACCTGTTGCCCCCCTCCATGTCCCAGTCACCTATCCCCAAACCTTCCCATCAAGAAAAACGTTACGATGAGACGTCCATCCCTTCATCTCCTCCTGCCCATCCTCTCCAAACCCCTAATTCCCCTGTGTTTGTGTCAGTTTCTGCTCCCCCCTCTCTTTCATAAATTTTATATCTGTACATAATAAAAAAAATGTAACATGTGTTTTAATTCAGTCCTTTGTGTCTTATTTTTTTTAAAAAGGCAGTTAAGATGTCCGCGGACAGCACGGGTGTCCGGGGTGTCCGTAATTAACCAAAATGGGGTTGTCCTAAGGACACTATGGCCCTCATTACGATACTGGCGCTTAACCATGGCGCTATTAGCAACATGGTTGGTGCCGGTATCGTAACGAGTCCGCCAATGTTCAATGGGGAATTACCGCCCCATTCCAAGGTTGGCGGGGCGGTAATTCCCCATTGAACATTGGCCCTTCCCTATTCCCATGTTTGTCCCATTTAGGGCTCAATGGGACTGGGGAAGGTGCTAAGTACGGCACCGCAAATTGCGGTACCGTATTTAGCACCAAGGTCCCTTTGCGGGTCCCTACTTTAACGGCTGGTCTAGACCAGCCGTTCAAGTCGGGTCCCACAAAGGGACCTCATAGTAAGGCGCTAATGGGTTAACGACGTCGCAGCCTTTTACGGCGCCGTTAACCCATTAGCGCCAGGGTCGTAATGAGGCCCTATGCCTGTCCGTAATGTCCACAGTCAAGTTGAAACTATTCTAAGAACATGCGCGGTGTCTGGGTTGTCCGTAATTAACCAAAATGGAGGTGTCCTAAGGACACTATACCCGTCCGTACTGTCCGCAGTCAAGTTGAAACTGTTCTAAGAACACGCTCGGTGTCCGGAATGTCCATAATTAACCAAAATGGGGGTGTCCTAAGGACACTATGCCTCTTCCTAACGTCTGCAGTCAAGTTTAAACTGTTCTAAGAACATGCACAGTGTCCAGGTTGTCCGTAATTAACCAAAATGGAGGTGTCCTAAGGACACTATACCCGTCCGTACTGTCCGCAGTCAAGTTCAAACTGTTCTACGAACACGCTCGGTGTCCGGAATGTCCATAATTAACCAAAATGGGGGTGTCCTAAGGACACTATGCCTGTCCGTAATGTCTGCATTCAAGTTGAAACTGTTCTAAGAATATGCGCGGTGTCCAGGTTGTCTGTAATTAACCAAAATGGAGGTGTCCTAAGGACACTACACCTGTCCGTAACGTCCGCAGTCAAATTGAAACTGTCCTAAGAATATGCGCGGGGTCTGGGTTGTCCGTAATAAAGCAAAATGGAAGTGTCCTAAGGACACTATTCCTGTCCGTACTGCCTGTAGAACATCTACGCACATGCGCACCACACCCGTAAGTCCTACGAACATTGCACCTGTCCGTAACTGTTCATCTCACTTGTGTCGCACTTTTAATTAGATTCAGGACCCGAACACTGTCTGTAGAACACCCACGCACATGCGCACAGCCGTTCTGCGGACACCCGTTCCCTTCGCAGACGTGTTCGCAACGTCATCATGTGACCGCACCCACGCTGAGCGCGTGTCCTGAATTGCGGACACTGTCCGAGTCCCCGAACATTTTAAAAGTACCGTTTCAAGCAATCTACAGTATTTTATAGTAAAAAATCACCACAGCACATGTCCCAGACAATGACCCTGACTTTCTACATACTTTTAGAACTTTTTGAGCCTTTTTGGGGTGTTCGATCTGTCCGCGGACAGCGCGGGTTTCTGCGAAGCGCGCACCCACACCCCTATAAAAGGCAACACCCCAGAGCTCATCCTCATTGTGCTTCTGGCTATCTTACAGAACACTGCCTACTTTGCATTGCAATCTTCCAGATTTTGCTGCCTTTGCTGAAACCTGATGGCATCCATGGCTGCTGTTCTTCCCCCTGGTGCTACATCTGGATCAGCACCACCCCCGCCCCCTCCACCACCAACACCTCCCCAAGGGCCTGAAGAGGGGAACAGGCATGAGGATGTAGAGGAGTATGAGGAGGATGAAGAGGATGAGGTATTGGAAGTCCCTATTACCAGCACTCGCTGTGAGTCTATATGTATTTGTGAAGGTGTGGGTAATAAAGTAGAAGGATGTGATTTATAGGTAGTGGTGTTATTACAGCTGGGAGCATTTCAATGATAGTGTCTATGTGTGAGTGTATGAAGATGCATGACATTTTACTGGCTGTGTGTAATTTTATGATACACTACTAAGTGTTTTTCCACAATTATATTGTTATTTCTTCCATCTTCTAATATTCTAATTTTTTAGATAGGTGTGTGTGTAAAACAAGAATTAGATAGCAGGCAGGTTTGGAAGTGACAGTTGATTATAGCATATGGAAAAAATGACAAAAAGTTCATTTTATAGGTTATACAGGTTAAGTGGCAGTTACTCTGTTTATATGCATTTATGAGAGTTGTACATGTATTGGGCAGATACTATGCATATCTGTAGTTTGTATTCATGCATGTGGATATGCATGCAGCTGCAAGTAGAAATCTTCCAATGATATGAGACTTGTACTTAGAGTGATCAACATTACATTTGAAGTGCTGAACTCTGATGATGGAGTTAGATGTAGAGGTCTTGGGTGTGATTGGTGGATGGTTGTGTGACTGCTTAGCTGTATCCAATGAGGTAATGGCAGAGAGAGTGAAGTGGAAAGGGTAGAAGGGCTGTCCAAGAGTTACGCTGTCTGCAGACACCGCGGCTGTCCGCAGACAGGGCTTGCCACATCCGGGGTTTTCCAGCAAATCCAGCATGGAAAGGGGACTTTAGGGATCAGCCAATCAGATGTTGAGGTTGTGGATTTGTGTTGAAAGAGAGTGAGTGTAGTGAAGATGGCAGAGGTGGAGAAAGTCAGGGTGTTGGTGCTTGGAGATATGTTTGTGCATGGTGTACAGCAGTATGCTCAATGCAGGCATGTGGCAAATAATTTTGATGTTAAAGGAGTAGAGGTGGTGTGGAGAACTGTGCCCGATTGCAATGTACAGGGAAATGTACAAGATTGTGAAGATATGGGCAGGATGAACAGTACCCATGTAGTATTTTTGCATTATGGAGTTTTCCATCTGGGCTATGTCAGTGTCCCTACTTTGTTGGCAAATTTGGAACACTTGGTTCAAGCAGTAATGAACATCCTTCCAAATTGCAAAGTAACTTTTTCTGGATTAGTACCTAGGGCTTTATGGGACAATAGTTCTGTTTTTTGTCCTCAGCAAAACATTGCTAGGTGTGCAATCAACCGAGGCATGTGTGCTTTCATGCTTAGAGCTGTTATGTTCTTCTGTAATAATGAGAACATTGATTCCAGTAATGCTGTTAATTTTGAAGAAGATTGTATTTCCTTATCTTTTTTGGGAAATGCCATTCTCTTTTGGAATGTAAGGGTTGCTTTGGAGAAGGTTATGTGAATATTTTAGGAGTAAAGTAAGAAAAAAAAAGAAAAAATACAAAATAACAGGTGTTTGTCAAGCATCTGCAAAAGAAATGGCTCTTTTCAGAGCCAACATCAAAGGGGAAATGGGGCACACTATTTAAATTTACATTCACCATGATCAGATTTTTTGCTATGTCCACAGACATGGCAGTAGTCCGCAGACATCGCGTATTACATACAGGGATTTTGGGGTGGAGAGGCATGCAAATGAGAATGAGCAGAGCAAGTGATTGGTCAGTAAAGTTTAGTGGGTGTGTTGTGTTGTGTAAGGAGAGAGTTTGTCAGAAAGTATTTTTTCCTGAGAGAAGAACAGTTAGCTATGGGTGTGTGTTTCAGAAAACAGATTATCTGGATTTTGGGAGACTCATGGATACATTGGTTGGAGGTGCATGCAGAACGCTGTGAAGTAGCTGCAGATCTTGGATTCCCTTAAGTGGAAGTGCACTGGCATGGAGTGCATGGAATGAAGTGGTTGGACTTGGTACCTCTCTGTGCTACTTTGGAGACAGAGCTTGATCCACACATAATTATAATTCATTGTGGAGGGAACAGTTTAGGACATGTGTCAGGAATTTCTTTGCAATTTACGATGAAAGAAGGACTTGGGAAGGTCATGGACATGTTTCCAAATTCCCAAGTAATTTTTTCTCGTATTGCTCAGAGACAAATGTGGCTGCGTTCTTCTTCATTTGGTCCACAAATGGAGAAAGCAAGGCGGAATGTTAATAAGGCTG
Source organism: Ambystoma mexicanum (assembly GCF_040938575.1). Taxonomy (NCBI): domain Eukaryota; kingdom Metazoa; phylum Chordata; class Amphibia; order Caudata; family Ambystomatidae; genus Ambystoma; species Ambystoma mexicanum. Next base: position 487,996,925 of record NC_090930.1, read on the forward strand.
TGTGTGCCTTTCTAAGAGTTGTTGGCATGTCTTCTTTCCACAATGAAAATATTATGTTTCGTAGTACATACATTTTTCGCAGAGATGGAGTTCATCTTACTTATGCTGGTAATCAGAATTTTCTGAGAAATGTACAAAATGTATTGCAACCTTTTGTGGAATTACAGCCATCCATTTTGCAGTAAGTGTTGACTATTTCAAGCTTTTGAAACACAAAAAAACACCACCAAATGGCTCTTTTCAGAGCCACAATTTTCTCCCAGAGAAAAGTGCAATGGTTTTGATAGGGCAGCACACCACAATCTTAGATGTCCGCGAACTGTCCGTGGACTTCTAAAAATAGACAGGGCTCTGCTCCATTTATTTGTCACTTCCATTTTTAGACTGTGAAAGGCGGCTCTGAAAAGAGCCTTTTTGTGGGATTTTTGTTGTTTTATATTTTTATTGTTTTTTTATACACGACACACTAGGAGAAGTGGGGAAAGGATGGTAAGGGGGGGACACCAACCACAGGGATAAGAAAGGGCAGGTGGAGAGAGGTAGATGTAGGGTGGGCCTTACTTAGGTAGGTATCAGGTCTTCTCGTGCTCTGAGACCGCAGTCTCAAAAGCACTTCGAAGTCTCTCCCCTCCTGCAGAGTACTGCATCGCAGTACATACACAAAACTGTGACCCTCGAAAGGTAAGGGTCATCAGCATCGTGAATGGCCTGTGAGGCAGCTGGAGGGATGCGCTCTCCCACAGGAGTGTCTCTTGTGGTGAGAGGAGCAGAAACAGAGGATGTAGTAGAGGAACTCAAGCTACTACGTTGATCACAAGGTACAACCCTGAGAACGGCCCCATCGTGGAACGTCCTTAGGTGTCACTTCACAGATGTCGTACCAAAGCTGTACGAACCAGGCCTCTCACGACTCAGCACCATTTTGCACTGGTTGGTAGGTGACCTTTTTCGCACGCGACTTGTAATATGTCACCATGAATGGTAAATAACCGCCACACCCAAGATCCAACCAGGGGCAGAATATAGCTCAATCCCTCAATCCGTCAAACCTTAAGAGTTCTTCTAAGTGAAATACTTGTGCTAGAGATCACAATCTCTTCTAGGCCATACATGTTGATGTCTTTGTATGTCTTAATGTGCAATTGTCTTTGAAGTAGTTGGTGTGAAAGACATCTGTAAAGCCTGCATTCGGTCTATATTGGAACAGGGAATGTTAAGTGCCAAGGGCGAGTATGCTCACCCTTTTTTCATAGACTTATATAATAGCCTGGCACTTAAGGGGTTAATACATCTTGTAATTGCAATAGATAGGTTGTGGTCCATTAGCTTGTGGTTCCAAGAACCTTCTGAGTGCCTTGTTGGCAAGTCCCTTAGATCTTTGACATGGGGTGGGCTACCAGTATTGGTCGTCGAGGTGTGCAGCCGAGGCAGGGAGTAAGTACAGGAGCCCAGTAAGTATTTTGTGCCTTGAGCAGCTATCCTGATACTTTTCTCCTGTAAGATACTTGGTATCCTTAGACTGTCAAGAGTTGTTTACAAGTAGCCTGAGAGCACCAGTCAGAGCAAAGGTGGCCCGGATGCTGATGTGGGTTTGTGTACAGTGAGTGGACTTCAGGCTGAGTGGCTAGAGCGGGCAACTGCGACAAAAGCTGGCATCCGCCCCTGGGTTTATGTATGAGAGGGTTGCCAGTGTTTTTGATGTGTGTAGGGCAGCCTCCTGCAACAACAGCCAGCATCCACTGCATATGTGTATAGATGTGAATGAGGTTAGTGTATGCGAATGAGGCTGTGGGGATGAGGGGGAGGGTATTAGGTTACCATATGGAATAACCTAGTTTTGAGGTCCTTTCTGAAAGAGAGGTGATTATTAATGTGGCAAATGTGGAGTTCTAGATGGCTGGGGCTTGGATGGAGAGTGAGGATCCTCCCAATCTGGTTGAGTTGTATTCAGGGATAATAAGGAGAAGAACAGAGACAGATCTGAGATTCCTGGTGGGTTGATTGCGTGTGAGTTTATCCTGGAGGAATTTGTGTCCGATGTTGTGGAGGTCATGGTAAGTGATGCACATAGCTTTAAAGGTAGATGGTTGGCCGATAGGGAGACAGTGTAGCGTTCTAAGTGTGGGCTAATATGTTCTCTCAGTGAGATTCCAAGGAGGATTCGGGCTGCAGCATTTTTGATTCTTTGTAGTTTTCTGAGCTGGTATGCCAGAGTGCATAGGTAAAGGGAGTATCCATAGTCAATCCGAGAATGGATGATGGCGAGGATAGGAGAGAGTCTGGTTGAGTGGGTGAGGAATGAGGAGATTCACCTGAGGATGCGTAGGTGGAAGAAGCAGGTTCTGTGTATGGAATTGGTGTGGTGAGAAAGGGATAGATTCAAGTCCAGTGTGCATGCAAGGTTTTTTTTACAAAAATGGATGTTGCAGGTGAGGGTCCTAGTGAATGTGGCAAGGGGATAGGATGGGCAAGGAGAGCAGATTTCCACATACTAGGATACCTGTTTTGCCAGAGTTGAGCAGGAGGTGGTTAGTTCTCATCCAGTGGTTGATATCAGAAAGGCAGGCAGAGAGGTCAGGGCGGTTGGAGGCTGGTGATTTGGGGATCTTGAGGATGATCTGGGTGTCATCTGTGTAGTTGTAGCAGATGAGGTTATAAGATCAGATGAGTGCAGGGAGAGGGATGAGGTACATATTGAAGAGGAAGGGAGACAGTGAGGCTCCCTGTGGGACTACTTTCAGCACAAGGTACGAGAGGGAAGAGAAAGGAAAGAGGAGCATAATTTGTGAGTGGTTCAAGATATTGGAGGAGATCCATGTTAGGGTAGAGTCTCTGATTCCTAAGGAGTGTATCCTATCTGTGAATATAATGTGGTCAATGGTGTCGATAGCGGCAGATAGGTCAAGAAGGAGAAGTGCTGCACATCCTTCTGTGTCTGATGTTCTTTTTAGGTCATCCCAAACTGACACAAGCGAGGACTCAGTTCCACTGATGGATCTGAAGTGGTTTATCCCAAAAGGTTGAAAAAAAAGCTCAATGCGTGTTTGTAGCGCATTCGGCACTGACCCCAAAAATTGAAGCCGACAATGCTGAACAGGGAGAGCGGGGGTTTCGGGGCATGTCCTCCGCTCCTCTTGTTCAGCATTATGGGCTTCAGGTGTTGCAGGGGTGTCCTCCGCTTCCATGATATTGGAAGTGGGGAACAATAAAGAAAAAATACAAAGAAAAAAGAAAATAGCACCCTGCGGCACCGGCTCCGACCCACATTAGTGGGAGGGAACTGGCACTGCATGGGTACAGGAGGGTCGGCGGCACACCTATGTGTGTGCCCCCAAAAAAGGTAAGTGGAGTGGGTAAGTCTAGGTGGATGGCAGATGCCGATCTATGTGATCACTGGGCAACAGGAATTTGCATTTAGATCTTTTCGGATATGCAATTTCCCGATGTGCAGTAATCACGTAGATCCATCTGAAGCCTGTTTGGGCTGGGTCACGAAGTTTGTTGAGTTCTGTTAAGAGGCAGAGCTGTTTATATATAGAGCGTTTCAGTAGTTTGGCAATGAAGCAGGTTGTGGAAATAGGTCGGTAGATCGGTGGGGAGTACTGGGTCGAGCGAGAGTTTTCTGAGGAGATGCTTGGCATGAGACGTTTTGAAGGCTTCCGGCAAGATTCCTGAGGGGCTGACTAATGATGGACCGTGCAATGTTGTCTGCATATGTTGTTCTTAGGATATTCTTGAGAATAGCGGGGAGACAAGAGTCTAAGACAGAAGAGGTGGTGGACTGGCAATCATCCACAAGGAACACCTCGAAATTAAACTGGAAGACCCACTAAACATTGATAAATGTGAATCTCTAATCATCTGCCTATCATCAAACCTCAGAACAAACCTGAAATTCGTACTAATATACAGACCACCAACATACGATTTAGCCTTCACTGAAACAATCATCTACCTAGCCATCGAGCACAATCACCTGATTATCCTCAGAGACTTTAACATCTGGTTCGATGAAGAAACTACAGTCACACAAAAATCTCTAGCCAGCCAACTAGCAACAATGAATCTACATCAACTAGTCAAAGGAGCAATCCACACAGCAGGACATACAATAGACCAATCTTTGCCCACACAAATCGTGTTACCATGACGCCACCAATTCAGATCCTCTGGAGGGACCACCTCATCATTCCCTTCATAATCACAATGACCACTCCAATAACCAAGCAACAGGATAAGCCACCGATCATCATGAAAAGAAATTGGAGAACCATCCAAAACTTCAACCTAACTGAATGACTGAAACTCAGCAAACCACAAGCAACAACTATGGACAAAGCTGAACTGGCCAAAAAATAGATCTACCTCACAACTGGATCACAACAACAATTGACGACATTGCCAAAGAAAAACCTTTCACCCCTTCATGCAAAAGAGCAACAGCAAAATGGTTCACCCCTCTACTCAGTGCAATGAAAAGAAAAAAAAAGAAAACTCGAACTAGAATGGAGGATCAAAAATGACTGCAGAATTAATTTCAAATTGCAACAACAGCACTCCTCTCAATATGCGATGACCTAAAGGCAAACACTGATTCAAACAACAGCACCGCTTTGATACTTCTAGACCTCTCTGCCTCATTCGACGCAGTTAACCACGACATCCTCATCATGAGATTGGAGGAATTTGGAACCACCAACCGTGTACCACCATGGATCCAATCCTTCTTAACAAACAGAACAGAGACCATATGGATCAAACCTTTCAAATCCAACCCAATGGAATCCTCATGCAGAGTACCTCAAGGATCATCCTTCTCCCTGTTATTATTCAACATCTAGCTGTCTCAACTAATCAAGATCATCAAAAGACATGGCCTCACCTGCTAAAAATACACTGATGATACACAAATAGTCTACAAAATATAAGACATTCAAGAAGAAAACACAACATTAGAAAACTGCCTTCTTGAAATATACAACTGGATGAACTCAAACTACTTCAAACTCAACCCAGGCTATACAGAACTAATCATCATCACAAAAAACAGAGGAGACAACCACTACATTCTCTGGCCAAGGGAACTTGGTACAACCCCAGCCCCATCGTCGATGGTAAAAAACCTGTGAGTCCTGATGGACAACAAACTTACTCTAGAGCCACATGTAAATGCCCTAATCAAGAAATACTTCTTTCTCTTGTGAGCGGTAAAAAGGATCCTCCCATTCCTGTCATTCACTAACAAAATACTCACTGTCATCGCTCTCGTCATGTCCAGATTAGACTATGCCAACAGCCTATATCTGGGCATGCCTGACCGACTTATAAAGAAACTACAACATATAGAAAATGCGGCTGCCAGACTGCTCCTCAAACTACCCCGAATAGAACACATCACACCAGAGTTGAAAACACTACACTGGCTACCAATAAAACAGCAAATCAAGTTCAAATCAATGTGCATTATGCACAGAGCAATCCACGACCAAGGCGCAGAGTTCCTAAGAGACAAATTAAGAAATTAAGCCTAGGACGCCCAACAAGGATGCCCAGATCGAGCATCGGCATCCGTTTGGAACCAAAACCCTATGTCATGATCTCTGCTTCCAAAAGGTCAGGGTTTTCCCAACTCCCTTGGAAGCAGATCCATAACCCAGGTTCCGAGTGCCAACCAGTCCCAATGGGGACCTTTTGGACCCAGTCCTGGCGCCAGTGGCACCAGGCTCATAAATATGCCCAGTCCCAGCGCTGGAAGCGCCGGGCTCATAATGCTTGGGTGGACTTACCTGCAGCAGACCATGCTGCTTACTTGCCTGCCAGTTGAGCCTCTGATCCTCTTCTGTTTGGAACTACTTTTCCTGTTGGGTGGGGCTGGAGCCACTCCCTAGATGCAGAACACTGGAACTCTTCTGGAAGGCAGGAACTCTTTTCTTACCAGGAACTCTTTTCTTACATAGGCGTGGCTGTGGAAGGAGACACCTAAGCACTACAGGAGGCTATTTAAACCACACCCGGTGGATGAATCTTGCTTTGCGTTATTCTGCATCCTCTGCAGCAGAACGCTCATCGTGTCTTCTGCATCTGATCCTGGGCCTAAGGAAAAAGGCTTACCATCCTGAATCCAGTCTTCAGCAACACCTATAAAGACAAGAAAGAACAGGTTAGCATTCCGGCATCTGAAAGGCAAAGGCTTATCTACTCTTCGTGCGCTCCGGAGGTCTTCACACTGTATTCTGGCATCTGAAAGACAAAAGCTTACCAACTCTTCGCACGCTCCGGAGGCCGTCGGCGCTGCATCCCGCATCTGAAAGACAAAACAAGGTGCGTTTAAAGACATTGGGGAACTTTAATACTCACGTGCCATTACTCCTTTCCACATCTAACCCAGTGGGTATCCCGGCACCCTGCAGCCGCTCCGAACTTGTACCTGCAAAATAAAAAGACAGTTTGAGCGCATTGTGAAGCTGGCAACAAGCGCTTACTTACGTGCTTCCAGGCGCTTCTATTCATCACACGGGCTCCATCTTCAAGGCACTTCAGCCCGTCATCCGCCATCGCCGGAACCCTGCAAAACAAGAGACATCATTATTAAAGACTTTAAAGACATTTGAGTTACTCGAAACTTACCGTTCGTGCAGTAAACGACGGACAGCAGTCCTCTGAAGTCAAGAGGCCTGCGCTACCTATCCGGTGAAGAAACTGGTTACAGCACCCTGCCCCGAGGCAGATGGAGAGCTCGGCATTCACTTACCTAAGGTGAGAGCGTTAACCTGTGGGGGTCTACAGGAGAGGAGAAGAGGAAAGAGATAGGTACACCCCAATAACCCCAGTTCATTAACCCCGTATTTTCTATCTGCAGACATCTTACTCTGCACGTCAGGCATACAGGGCACAGAGGTCCAGCCCAAAGAGCCAACCGGGTGCTGCACATCACCTTTGAAGATACGGTAGTCGCCCAGTCAAGACCGGCGCCTCTGCGAGAATCAGGTGAGTGTTACAGAACGCAAAGCCTACCGCAAAACTCTCGCCCAGGCGCTATGGAAACCTCGGATACTGACCACCTAGCCCGGTTACTTGGGGAACTAAGGGCAGAAGTGCATGCAGCTCGTCAGGAAACGAACGCTCTAAGAAGGGAACTAATTATTTCCAAGGAGAGAACAGATGATCTTGCTAGATAATTGCTACAGTCACAAGCCGGACAGACCCCGCTACCCGCATCAGGGGCAAATCTTCCTTCAACATCCTCTATGAATCCAGTGCAGATCAACCTACCTGGGAATGTACCTCTGGCTCCGCCCGAACGATTTTCTGGTGACCCAAAGAGGTTTGCGGTATTTATCAATCAGTGCCGGTTGCACTTCTTATGCCGGCCAGCAGCCTTTCCAACTGATCAAGCTAAAGTAGCTTTTGTACTTTCGTACCTTAGTGGCAATGCGGCAGACTGGTCGATCCCTCTAGTTAATCAAGATGATCCGGTTCTCCATGATTTTCAAGCCTTTCAGCTTAGTATGGAAAAACTGTTCGCAAGACATGCACAGGGGCAGGCCTTGGACAATGAGCTTCTTTCGTTGTGACAGGGTAATCAAGACCTTTTGGCTTATATTGCATCTTTCAATAGACTAATAGTGGAAACTCAATGGCCTGAGGACAAAAGGATTACGCTGTTTTATAGAGGTCTACGTGGAGAGCTCAAAGACGTTTTAGCCCAAGTAGTGAATCCCCCACAAGACTGTTCGGATTATATAGACTTGGTCGTTCAAATAGATCACAGACTGCAGAACAGGAAGGCCTATCATTCCAAGTTTGATGCCCGAGTATTTTCCAAACCGCCAACTCCTTCCAAAGGAGTAGACTCCGGGGAACCCATGCAAATAGGGGGTCTGAAAGGTCCTCTAACACAAAGGGAGCGGGAAAGGAGAAAACAGTTGCAATTATGCCTATATTGCGGAAACTCAGGGCACTTTCTTCGAGACTGTCCGGTGAAACCTGCCAAGAAGGCAGTAGGAGCTGCAGTTACTCCAGTTACAAACTCTGAGCAGGGAAACGACCTCGCCCGACAAGAATAGAGGTCCTCTTGCCGAGCGTGAAAACCAGTTCCGTGACCTCGCATTTCGTGATACCTATGGTCCTCATTAGCCCTGATAATCCGGATCGATTACATGCAATTGAAGCTTACGTCGACAGCGGTGCCATCGGCAATTATGTGGATCATGAAATGGTTTTGAGGATGAATCTAACTCTTTGTCCCAAGGCTGTAAAGGACGTCATTACTACGGTGGATGGTACGGAGATAGCCTCCGGGCCAGTAACGCATACCACTCAAGAGGTGACGCTAGTAAGTCAAGATGGACACCATGAGAATATCGTGTTCGATGTGATCAAGGCCCCTCAGTTCCAGATTATTCTAGGAATACCTTGGTTAGAGAAACACAATCCTCTGATCGATTGGCGAGCAAGAACGGTCCAGTTTCCAGAATGTGTCTCTACTTGTCACCCTCCACCTGGTGTTGCACTGGCCGCAATTTTTTCAGAGACTCCCCAGTTACCTCCCGAATACCTAGAATACCAAGATGTTTTCCGGAAGGAGCAGGCTAACTCTCTACCTCCTCATAGGTCTTATGACTGCCAGATAGACCTGATACCTGGATCTACTCCTCCTTGTAGTAGAATTTATGCCCTCACCGAGCCTGAGAACCTTCACCTTCGACAATACCTGGATCAATACCTGGCAAATGGGTTTATTCGTCCTTCCAAGTCCCCTGCCTCTTCAGCTTTGTTCTTCGTTCCAAAAAAGGAAGGAGACCTTAGAACTTGTATCGATTATCGCTCCCTGAACCAGATCACCGTTAAGAATAGATATCCGTTACCTTTGATCCCTGAACTCCTGGACCAAGTCAGAAAAGCATGCATATATACAAAGCTGGATCTTAGAGGAGCTTACCACTTGGTACGAGTAAAAGAGGGCGATGAATGGAAGACGGCCTTCCGCACCAAGTATGGGCTATTTGAATATCAGGTCATGCCCTTCGGACTTTGCAATGCCCCGGCCGCCTTTCAATATTTTATGAACGATGTCCTCAGAGAGCTCATAGATGTGTGTGTTGTTGTTTACATCGACGACATTCTCGTTTATTCTTCATCGGAATCTGAACATCGGAAACACGTGAAAATGGTCCTCGAAAGATTGCGTCAACACAAACTTTTCGCTAAGTTGGAAAAATGTGTTTTCAACGTGACTGAAGTTGAATTCTTGGGATTCATATTATCGCCTGGCGGAGTGCGTATGGATTCAAAGAAGGTCGATGCAGTTCTCAAATGGCCATCACCATCTTCCGTAAAAGGTGTGCAAAGCATGTTAGGCTTCGCTAACTTTTACTGCAGGTTTATCCCCGAGTTCTCTCGAATAGTCCAGCCCATAACTGCCTTGTTAAAGAAAAACAAACATTTTGAATGGTCTACCGAGGCGGAACAAGCTTTCCAGGATTTGAAGTCTAAATTTATCTCTGCACCAATCTTAAAACACCCTCGCCCCGAACTCCCCTACATCGTGGAAACTGATGCTTCAAGCCTTGCCATGGGGGCAGTTCTATCACAAAAGGACCCGGTAACCAATCAGTTGCATCCCGTGGCATTTTGGGGCCGCAAATTCTCGCCTCCTGAAGTCAATTACACGATTACTGACAAGGAAGTTCTGGCTATCAAGTCTGCCTTTAAGGCTTGGCGGCATTATCTGCTGGGGGCCCGACACACCGTTACTGTGATTACGGATCACCGAAACCTGCAATATTTGAAAACCGCAAAAGCCCAATCCTCTAGACAACTCCGTTGGGCATTATTCTTTGCCGAGTTTGACTTCATAATTACCTATCGACCTGGTACAAAAAACGGTAAAGCCGATGCCCTTTCTCGGATGGGAGTGGAAGAACACTTGATCAACCCTAAACCTGTACCAATCATTCCCGAACAAAGAATTCTGGGTGTAATCGGCACAGAATCCATAGAGGAAGTCAAGGATAAAGCCAGGCAACTTGTAACTCCAGCAGACATACAGAATTGGCATCTGCAGGGAAAGGACTTTGCAGTAAAGGACAACTTATTGTATTTCCAAGAACGATTATACCTACCCAGCACAGATATACAGAAAAAAGTAATCTCTTGTTATCACGACTCTTTAATGGAAGGTCATCCCGGTATAGCCAAGACCTCAGAAAAGATCAAGCGCTACTTCTGGTGGCCGTCTTGGAAAAAAGATATCAGAGACTTTATAATGTCCTGTGGAGTATGCGCCCAAAACAAGAGTCAAAAGGAAAGACCAGCAGGCCTCTTACGCCCTATTGACATCCCACCACGCCCTTGGCATACGCTTTCTATGGACTTCATCACCGATCTACCTCCATGCTCCGGATACAATACGATTCTAGTAATCGTGGACTTATTCTCCAAGATGGCGCATTTCATTCCGCTCAAAGGCTTGCCAACAGCAGCAACTCTGGCCCGAGAATTTCTCGAAAACATCGTCCGACTGCACGGTTTTCCTTCGGTTCTAATTTCGGATCGAGGTAGTCAATTTATTTCTCATTTTTGGCGAAGTTGCTGTCGGTCGGCTCAAATTGATGTGAGACTATCGACCAGTCACCACCCTCAGACCGACGGACAAACCGAGAGGACCAATCAAACTCTGGAACAGTATTTACGCTGCATGCTGCAACAAACTGAAAAAACTTGGAAAGATATCCTTTGGATAGCCGAGTATGCCTACAATAACTCTGTCCATTCGGGAACTGGGAAAACCCCATTTTTTCTTTTGTACGGCAGTCACCCTCGAACCTCGGAGTTGGATCCCCTCCAAGATCTTGAAACACCAGCAGTAGACTACCTGCATTCTACAATCACCCAAGCCATTAAGGAAGCTGTTTCTCACCTTCAAAGGGCTAAAGAACAATACAAGAAAGGAGCAGATCAACATCGGAAGGAAGCCCCTCACTATCAAGTAGGGGATCAAGTCTGGTTATCCACCAAATATCTATCTCTAAAAGGGCCACGCACATTCAACCCAAGATACCTTGGTCCCTATTCCATCACTACCATAGTAAACCCAGTAGCGGTCAAGTTGGACTTGCCCCCGCACATGAAGATACATCCGGTCTTCCACGTCTCTCTATTAAAACCCGTGCAACCTCAAACCCGACTAACCAAATCTCCAAAACCTATCCTAGTTGATGGAGAACTCGAGTTTGAAGTCAAAAGCATTCTGGACTCCAAGATCTCCAAATCTAAACTATTCTACCTAATTGACTGGAAAGGCTACGGCCCCCAAGAGAGATCCTGGGAACCTGCTGAATATGTCCACGCTCCTCGCCTAATCAAAAGATTTCACCGAACATTTCCTGACAAGCCAAAACCCCCGGAGAAGCCCGGTTTGGGAGGGGCCTTGAGGGGGGGTACTGTCATGATCTCTGCTTCCAAAAGGTCAGGGTTTTCCCAACTCCCTTGGAAGCAGATCCATAACCCAGGTTCCGAGTGCCAACCAGTCCCAATGGGGACCTTTTGGACCCAGTCCTGGCGCCAGTGGCACCAGGCTCATAAATATGCCCAGTCCCAGCGCTGGAAGCGCCGGGCTCATAATGCTTGGGTGGACTTACCTGCAGCAGACCATGCTGCTTACTTGCCTGCCAGTTGAGCCTCTGATCCTCTTCTGTTTGGAACTACTTTTCCTGTTGGGTGGGGCTGGAGCCACTCCCTAGATGCAGAACACTGGAACTCTTCTGGAAGGCAGGAACTCTTTTCTTACCAGGAACTCTTTTCTTACTTAGGCGTGGCTGTGGAAGGAGACACCTAAGCACTAGAGGAGGCTATTTAAACCACACCCGGTGGATGAATCTTGCTTTGCGTTATTCTGCATCCTCTGCAGCAGAACGCTCATCGTGTCTTCTGCATCTGATCCTGGGCCTAAGGAAAAAGGCTTACAATCCTGAATCCAGTCTTCAGCAACACCTATAAAGACAAGAAAGAACAGGTTAGCATTCCGGCATCTGAAAGGCAAAGGCTTACCAACTCTTCGCACGCTCCGGAGGCCGTCGGCGCTGCATCCCGCATCTGAAAGACAAAACAAGGTGCGTTTAAAGACATTGGGGAACTTTAATACTCACGTGCCATTACTCCTTTCCACATCTAACCCAGTGGGTATCCCGGCACCCTGCAGCCGCTCCGAACTTGTACCTGCAAAATAAAAAGACAGTTCGAGCGCATTGTGAAGCTGGCAACAAGCGCTTACTTACGTGCTTCCAGGCGCTTCTATTCATCACACGGGCTCCATCTTCAAGGCACTTCAGCCCGTCATCCGCCATCGCCGGAACCCTGCAAAACAAGAGACATCATTATTAAAGACTTTAAAGACATTTGAGTTACTCGAAACTTACCGTTTGTGCAGTAAACGACGGACAGCAGTCCTCTGAAGTCAAGAGGCCTGCGCTACCTATCCGGTGAAGAAACTGGTTACAGCACCCTGCCCCGAGGCAGATGGAGAGCTCGGCATTCACTTACCTAAGGTGAGAGCGTTAACCTGTGGGGGTCTACAGGAGAGGAGAAGAGGAAAGAGATAGGGACACCCCAATAACCCCAGTTCATTAACCCCGTATTTTCTATCTGCAGACATCTTACTCTGCACGTCAGGCATACAGGGCACAGAGGTCCAGCCCAAAGAGCCAACCGGGTGCTGCACATCACCTTTGAAGATACGGTAGTCGCCCAGTCAAGACCGGCGCCTCTGCGAGAATCAGGTGAGCGTTACACCCTACAACAAAAGAACATTTGGAGGATTTTCTTTCTCTCACCTTGCTCCGAAAACTTGGAACGAGCTGCCAAAGAAAATAAGTAACACAAAATAAAATCACCTACTATTCAGAAAACTCCTCAAATCCTGGCTTTTCATCCCATAACTAGTAGAACGTCTACTGGTTCATACACACAGCTGAAACAACGCTGAGTGAAGAAACCGATCCCTGCGATTCCCCCAAGCTATCACCCATAAACAAAAGTTAAGGAAGAACAACCTACGGCATGTCAACTTAGCAATTGAAAGATAGATATGATAGAATGACCCCTTCGAATGAACACAGAGAGATCGGGATGGAAGAGCAAGGACGATATATCAATAACACCTTGGCCTACAAACTACATACAGACAACAATGGACCACAACAGAAAATAGGTATCAAGGGAGTGTGGGAATGCTAATCTACAGCACCAATACCAGAGTGAGGGACAGTAGACTCCCCCTCCTATTACACTAAGTTCAAAGCAACACAGCTGGGAACGTGCCATGACATCACCCATAACAATTAGATGGACAGGAAAGAAAGTAAAAAATTATGCCTACCTATAGCACAACTGGATAGATAGAACAAGATTCATAAGGACTAAGAGATATATAACCCACTAACATTATGCTCAAAATTCTGCATCTTCTCGCTCAGAAAACCGCATCCACTTCACCACACTGCAACAGCAAACAAACAACACATAAACTGCACCAACACCACACTAGGTCTCACATCAGTCTGATATTCACACCAAAGCTCAGCGTACGGTGAAAACCGAACTGAAGCTGCCAACAGGACACCACTTCTCTCACTTTCCTACTCCCTCTTCACCCTACTGACCCACACGGCGTTCTTGTTTACAGATCCGCCAGAGCGCCTCGGGACCAATTCCATTGGTGACGGTGGACAGTACAAATACCTTTAACATTAACATGGGAGCCTGATGGATGTCTTCGCGCAAAGAGCTTGAGGAACTCGTGGTATGAGATGGGGAAAGAATACGAGAAGACTGGCATCGAGAGGGTGGCTGGTCTGTTGTTAGGTGGAGAATGGCACGGTTTGGGGGCATAATTTCTATTTTTCAAAAGATGGCAATATGTCTATCAATAGTGATATTGTGAAAGTGTTTGGACAGGGTGTCACAGAGAGATTGGGAGTTAGGGAGCGGCGTAAAGCAAGCTAGGTATCTTGAATTCTATGATGATTATTTGCAGTTCCTGAATTGGGTTATGGGAGATGTGATTTGGTTCCAGTCAAAGTTTTTTTGGGCTTTCCTAATTTCAGACCGGTAGGCCCTTGTCAGTCTAACAAGAGTGGATTTATTTTACGGAGTAGGATTGGTTCTCCAGGTCAACTCCAGGCGGTGCTTGAGAGTTTTGAGGTTGGTTGTGTGCCACTTGGGGTTTGCGCCTGGTCTCCGAGAGGTAGGTTTCATTGGAGTGAGGGGGATGAGGGTGCTGGAGAGCCAATGATCAAAGAGTACAATAGTGGGAGGACCCTCCTGGAGTTAAAGTGCTGGGAGTGAGTTTAGGAGGGAGTTGGCTAGATCTGGGTTAATGGTGAGTTTACTCCAGAGAGAGGTGTTGGCGGGAGGAGTTTGAGAGGGCAGGCTGGAGAGCTGGGCGAGGGAGTGGGAGGGAGGGGAGGTCAGGAGGGAGAAGAAGATTGCAGCGTGATCTCTCCAGATTAGAGAGTGGATGGGAAGGGTGGATATAAGGTTTGTGGTGCTGAATACCATTTTGAGGGTGTGGCCTGTGGAGTGGGTGTGGAGAGATATGAGTTGCGACATGTTGCAGGCTTTTAGGTTATCAGTGAGAGAGCAGGTCATGGGCTTTGAGGGAATGTCGAACCAGATGTTGAAATCTCCTAGTATAGTGAGAGAAGGAGGCTGAATTAAGGTGGTCAATAGTGCATCACTGAGGAAGTCTGCAAAATTCCTGTTATAGCCAGGGGGTCTGTATGAGACTAGATAGCTGTGGATGATAGTGGGGGAGATTTGGAATTTTACAAGCAGATATTCACAATCAGTGCTGCAGGTTAAATTGTCCATGAGTATGACAGGCATCTGGTGTTTGTGTAGGATGGACAGCCTTCCTCCTCTTCTGGATCTGTTCTGTACAATATGGTTGTACTCTAGGGAGAAGGCCTCATGTACAGTAGGTTCAAAACCACCAGCAAACCAGGTCTCTGTGATAAAGAGGATGTCTGGGTTTTTGTCTGTGATAAAGTCAAAGATGTTAAATTTGTTTTTGGAGGCAGACCTGATGTTTTTGAGTACGCAAGAGAGCATGTTCAGTTTCCGGGGTGGGAGTGTGTTATGGATAAAAGCAGGGGTCAGAGTGATTGCTGGCTGAGAAGAGTGGTGAGTTGGAGGGGCTGACTGGGCTAGGGTCGCGGGCATGTTGTTGTAGGACTGGGGGTGTGGAGTGGGAGGTGGCAGGGGAAAGGAAGGGGAGTTCAGAGGAGGACATGGTTGGGGTTGGAGGGAAGTTGTGATTTTGATATTTGTGGGGGAGGGGAGTAGAGCTTCTACAGGGTTGGGGATAGAAGGGGAGATTTGGAAGGAATAGAGAGGGGGGAAGGATTGCAATCTCAGATGGAGCAGATGGGAAGAGTGAGGTTGGGTGGTCCATAGGTGGATGAGACCAATGCCCTTTCAGGGGTTTTGGGAGGACAGAGGGGTGTGGGTGAGAGTGGAGGGGGGCTGTTGCTTTTGGAATGTTGGCCAGGGCAGCCCTTACAAGGCAAGTGTGAGTTAGAGGGCATAGGGGGAGGTTGTGAGTGGGATGAGGGTAGAGGGAGAAGCAGAGAAAAGGTTGATGTGGTGTCTGTGGGGGTGTAGTTGGGTAAGGAGGCTGGAGAGTGGAGATGGGAGGGTGGCAGGAGAGGTCAATGTTTTTGATTCTAGCTCACCAGCATGTGACTCTGATTTGAGAAGAGAGAGATCTGCATTGAGGGTTGACGGGTGGGTGGTGGGGGATTAGTATTGGTGGTAGGTGAGCATTTAACTGGGTGTAGTGAAGGGGGAGAGGAGCGGGTTGGTGGTGGAAGAGGGGAGAGGTTTTCTGGGTAGGTCATGGTGTAGAAGTGGGAGAATGCACCTAGCTTCAGAACACTCTGAAGTAGGAGGAATGCACCTAGATTCGGCACACACAGTAGTGGCAAAAGTATCTAGAATCAGAGCATACAGTAGAGGAAAAATACACCTAGATTCAGAACACACAGTAGTGGCAAAAGGCTCCTAGATTTAGAGGATACAGTGGATGTATATTCCAACTAGATACAGAACACACAGCAGTGGCAAAAAGCACCAAGATTCAGAGCATACAGTAGAAGAAAAATGCACCTAGATTCAAAACACACAGTAGCGGGAATAAATGCACCTACATTCAGAACACACAGTATTGGGGAAATGCACCCAGACTCAGAGCATACAGTAGTGGGGAAAAATGCACCTAGGTTCATGACAAACAGAGAGCCACCTGGCAGTATGAAAATCTATATGTGTTGGAAAATGCAATAAAAGAATGGTAGGGGTTTAATTGAACACAGTAATGACTGTGTTCACTGCCGTACCATCCTTACCTAAGTTGTCACTGTAGGATGTTCCTTCCGGTGTCCTAAAGCGAACAGGGGCAACAGGGATGGGGCTGTCCGAGAGGAGCTGCCCTTGCCTCTGGCCTTTAGCCAAGAGCTTCCCAGGCATGGCTGCCCTGGGCCCCTCTGTAAAGAGGGCTAGTTCCATGATGGAGCAGCGAATCACGGGCCGGGTGCGCGGCAGTGGGGCGAGAAGTGGACTGGGGGGGGGGGGTTGTCAGGGAAAGGAGATGCAGGGATCGGCAAAATTAATAATAAAATGCTGTTTGGCAGGAAGATAATTAGTTAAATGGGGGTGGCAGGATTAAACAATTAAATGCTGATTCGAGGGGAATTCAATTATCAAACACAGGAGCGGCAGAGGTCCTCGAACAAGTAGAAAACAAGTGTTGATATTTCCCTCCATTTGAAGCTATGGAAACGGTTTATACTTGAATAATACGAGAGCAGGGCCCACCGATAATCTTTAACTTCAGGCAACATAGCAGTCAGAATCAGGAAGGAAAAAAGGAAAAAAGGAAATTGGAATGAAAGCAAACGTACATGTATTTATGACATTAAATACATGTGTTCAAAAACATCTAACATATGTCAGCCGGATACCTCTAGGTGTGCGCTGCATTAAATTGCAAGATGAACTATCTAATCCATAGAAAACTTTATGAATTGCCCACTCATCCAACACACTGCTGCCTCCAACATACTTGCGTACCTTTGACAGCAATGGACGAGAAATAGACAAAGGAATATTGTCTCTACAGGTCATTAAATCGGCATTCTTTGTTTTTCTTTAGTATTCTGTATTCACATTAATTATTTATATTATAAATACTACCACTTTAGTCTAAAAAAGATAGTACAGAATATTCGTGGTGTTAGTAACATATTGTGCTATATTGGCTTAGAAATTCACTTCTAAAAGTAGTAATGCGGAGATATCCACCTACACATTGATGGACTAAAGGGATACAGGACAGTTCTTTTTATTTGCTGAATTTTAAAATCACCCAGATCTGTTAACTATGATTTATATACGCAGACCCAGTGCAATGTACCTTACACATGTGTAACATTTTCATTTAATATTATAAACCCACGTCGATACACTAGTGCTTATGTTGGTTATGATATGATATGATATTTTATTTGTATCGCGCTCCTACACAAGTGTTTCAGAGCGCGATGCGCCTGCATGCAATTTGCGTTTGTTTTTAAAATAACCCCATTCTTGTTGCCAATGTTGTGAGAAGTATGTTTTTAACCCTAAACCATGCAAGACTTGTAGGCAATGGTAATTTCATTGCCATCTTTGCTGGCATGAGAAGTCCTTCGTGCCATCATTCAAGCCTGTAATGTATGGACTGCACAGAGATGCCTTCAGCAATTCCATTACCCCACTTGGCTGTCTTACCACAGAGTGATTGGAATAAAGGATATATTGATTTGTGCTACAGCAATATAACGCTGTTACTTCCTGATAAAACAGCTCGGTTGATTAGTTTACCAGACACAGACCTGTAAGTCACAAGTCATGCTGGCAGGACTCAGCCTTTCATCCATCCGGAGCCAATAGAATGGGTATCAACAAATTTGGAAATAACTCCTTATCTTGCCCCAAGAAATCATTCGAATTGTGGTTTGTGCAACGCGAGGCACAGATGCAGCTGTTTCTCGGTGCCACACCCGGAATTATTTGCCAACTCCTTGTTAGCCATTTACTCTGATTAAAAAGGGTCAAAGGGTGATTACTCCTGGGCCTCATTTGAACCTGTGATCTGTGGGTTGTGCACAGGTGCCTGCAGTCGGTCTGCCAACGCACTGATCTACATTGCGGCACTAGTGGGACATGCCAGACACCGTTTTGTGTAGGTCTTCCTGCAGCCATGTAGAACTTCCGTTAAGCTCGACGATTGGGGGAAGGCGGGGGTTGATGGACAATAGACGGTAATCACAAAATATTCTCATACCCCTCTATCTTCATTGAGCTTATCTGGAAAAGGTATGAGGGGCTCGTGAGCTCCCTTTCAGAAAGTTACCCATGCATCTTTTACTGCACGTCGTAATGTAATGGGCATATTACCCAGCCTGTGATTTTCCTTATGTTACCCAGCCTGTGAATATCCAGTTCCTAGAGAGTGCAGAGAGTGCATTGATAACTGCTTTTAGTATCAAGTTCCCCGTGCTGCGAGGTCTGGCATCAAGGAGCTGTGCCATTTGTTTTAGCAATAGAAGGGTGTCGTGGGTTACATACACAACTACAGACATATCAAAGAAACAAAGGAGTGCGTTTGCCAGGGAAGGCCTTCAGGAAAAACTGGACATTTCCCAGAAGGCCTCGGGACCTTGGGCCTCTTCTGTACTTGCTCACACAGTATATAAGGGGAAACATTTCCAGGGCCCCCTTTGGTTCCCAGTCCACCCCTGACTGTTGCACTAGCAGTGTTTACTCTGCTGAAAACTCCCTCCTCGCTTTCCGGAAAAAGCTAAAAACCACCCTCTTCACCTAATCCCTATCTGTGCTTCTTCCCATCTCTGGCTCTGTATAGTAAAAAATGCATATGTCAACGTAACTGTAAATAAGAAAAATGAACTGTAAATAAGAAAAATGAACTGTAACTAAGAAAAATGTTCTGTAACCCGCGCCATGATGCCTCCGGGCTGCTGTGCACTCAACAAATGTGAATAAATAAAAAATGAAAAAATTCTTTCCCAGTTCTTGCTCTAAGCAGAACAATAATAACATGAATATAAAGAGGGAGAGGTGTGCTGCTATTTCCCATCACTGAGGTGCAAGGTCCTATTGGCAAATCAATAGCACTTCAACCACTGCTGGGTTTCCCGTCATTACTCTTAATTCAAGTGAAGCTGGCAACCAAACCTCGCTTCCAAACGAGAACAATCTCACTGGCAATTATTACACCAGCTTTCCTGAGTGAGAAAAACAATTATAGGAATGCCCTTTTTTGCGGCCATGCCAATTCACCTTTAAATGCTATTAGTTCATGTTGATGGATGACTACAGCTGCTTGACAATAAGCAAAAATGACTTGTACCCAGTGGTCGAAGTGGGGGAAAAAAGAAGTGGAACTGTAGAATTCTAAACAAAAATTGTGTTGTTGCAGGTGGCCTTAGGGGGCATTGCACATTTCTCTTAGATACAACTACTATAAGAGTTGTGTAAATAATCACGCACTAAATATGAACCGTTGGACGTTTAAAGTAATTTAGCGCTTACTCTTGGACATTAAGTACTGCACGGCGCTAGAGAAAGTATGAACGTCTTTACAGCCAAAAGGGCGCGTAAGCCCATTAGTGTATTTTAATTCCCACGCTTTAAAAGCATACACGTGTACAATATTTAAAAAAAAACTGTCAGTGAGGAGTGCACATTGGAACAGATGTTTCCTCTTCCTTTCTTCTGGTATCTGTTGTGGATGTGAAGGCACATCCCTGTAGGCTCACACCAGAAGGAATACACCCTCCTTGGGGACACTGACAATACCTCGTCAGGCAGTGCCCCCCCTTGCAAGTGTTCTTCTGGGACTATTAGTAGGGCTGCGTGTAGCGTGGCTAGCGAACAATAGGCCCTCCATGATGGTGGGAGATGCAAGTATGCTTGTTGGCCACACACCCAATAGTTGTCCATCAGTGCTGCTGTGCCCTTCTTTAGATCTGGAATCATCAATGTTCTGTTGCATCGCTCATTGGAGCTGACAAAGAAAGTTCCTTCGCTGAAAAAGCACATTTCTTGATGCATTTTTACTGGCTTCTCTATTGCTGCAATCCATGTCAGTTTTGTAACATGCTCTGTCCATATCTGCACACACGTTTGTTCCATGAGGGCCACTGTTTTTTCTTGAAACCCAGGAGGCCTTCAGCTTGGCAAGTGAGGGTCGTTTCCTGCCACTTGTAATTAACATACGTTGCTCCCTCAATCACCAAATAAGGTTACTTTAAACAGTTGGTGTTTTTCTGGGCATCTGGATCGACAAGTTGTAGATGAGTGTTCCGTGCCTGTAAGGTGCCTTTTAGCCTACATAGCGCAAAATGGATGAGGTATTGTGTCTCTATAATTGGTACGTCCTGTGGTACTAGAACCTTGAGTGCCCCCGTTGCGTGCGGTATTAACAAGCATACATAGCAACTACTATTTGTTGTTCGTCTGCTCACCACGCTCATGTCGGAATACCAACTATTCGAGTGTTCGGGATGATGGATATCTTCAACCGCATCCAGGCCTAGGCCATGGTATGCATAATATTTGTGCCTTCTTACTTGTCTTTTCATTCTATCATGGTGCGTTATATACGCCTTGATGATATACTCCTGCTAACAGTTGTGCTACTACTACTACTACTATTTGTGCTACACAAAATGCTTTTGATAGTGGGAATTAATAATTCAAACATTTTACTCATACATACGGTCATACGGGTGCTGGTGTTACTTGCTTGAAATATCATACATATATACAGTTGTGTTTGGCCGTTCGGTTATATTGAAAGGTGTACTTTTGTTCAAGTCTCCCCCTCTTTTAGATGGCTTGCACAGATAAAAGATGAACCCCAATATATTCCCAGCATTAGCATAAGGGAGGTGAAAAATATGGCGGTAACGTACAAGCCGCATTGATAAGAATACATTCTAGTGGGACTAATGACATATCTATTGTTATGCAATGAACAATTTGATGCTGAACAGTTCATCTTCTTTCTCTTGTAATGGGAAAGAAATGGGTATGGAATAGGGATGGTAGGACGAGGGGAGGAAAGGGATCAGGGGAGGTGGAAATGGGCAGGGAAAAGCGTGGGAGGGAAACAGAGAGAGAGAGAGAGAGAGAAAGGGAGAGCGAGGTAATTTGTTTTAATTACAGAGCTCATGCTTTTAGCACATGTCTGATATCTTTGCACATGCACTTATATTGACAGAATTAAGCTAAGTAAAGTGAGTTATACTGGTTGTGTTAATTTAGGGTACTGGTGAGGAATATGGTGGTGCCCTGTGAATGTTTGAAAGGTGTATCCAATATCAAAGCCCTTCCACCTATACTACGAGAGTGGTGGAAAACACCACTTTGTAGGGCCTGTGGAACCTGGGATTGATCCACTTGTGTACAAAGATTCTTACATACACTAGTTCCCCCAACAACAGTGGTTGGGTGGGTGTTGTGTCTGCACGTTGTTCTGTAGTGTTTTGGATGTCATCTGCTGGTGGTGGTGCAGACACATTTGTCATGCGTGAGACACATTTGATTGCACGTGTTACATTTCTCAAGTATTCTTTAAACTCATCGCCCAGAACTGTTGCAGCTCTATCGGCACCTGATGCTCTCCTTACAGGGGAGATGGCTATGTGCATGCACCTTCCCATTACTAGCTCGTGTGGTGAGAGGTTGTGGTCCTTGCTTGGCTGAGTGTGCAAAGTGAACAATGGCAGGGTTAAACAATGCACCCAGTTCCTTTTTAGGGTGTTGCACAGTTTGGACAGTTTACTCTTGAGAAGGCCGTTGATTTGTTCCACAACGCCATTTGCTTGGGGTGGTAAATAGAACACATTCAGTGTTTAATACCTACAAGTGCTGTGACTTCCTTAAAGAGTACATTGGAAAAGTGGGTGCCGTTATCAGATTTAAGAAAATCACACACTCCCCAGCAGGGAAATACCTGGTGTACAAGGAATTTTGCAGCACATTTGGCATATGGGTGGGCACAGGGGCCGGCCTCAAGCCACCACGAGAATGGATACACTACTACAATGAGATATCGTGCTCGGTTATATCTCTCACCCATGTCCACACAATAAATATGGAGCACGCCGAACGGCCCAATATGTTGGGGTAAGGTACCTCGTAATATGCAGAGTGTCATTCCAGTGCTAAATACTTGGCACGTAGTGCATTGTACGACCATGGTTGAGAGGTGTTCTTGGAGATTTGTAATGAACCAGTCCTCTTATATGTCTGCTGAAATGTGTTGTTTCAAGCTGTGAGAGGGGTAGTGTAGTTGTTCAAATGGTGTGTGTAGTAGTTCCATGGGCATTACTACCTTCCCTATGCATTGTTGTCTCCATAAGAGATCAGTTGGTGATTGTACTACCCACGCTTGAGCCAAATGTCTTTCTCTTCTTGCAGTGCCCTACCTTTCAGCTCTACTATTTGTGCCATGGGAAGTGCTGTGTATGAGTCCTTTTCTGGTCGTGTTGGAATGGTGGTAACAACATATTCAGCAGGTGTGGGTACTGGGAGGTATGCTGATGTTTTGGCCACTACATCAGCGGCTGCATTTCCTAAAGACATTTCGTCTATTTTATTGGTATGGGCGGAGATGGCTCTATTAGGGTTAGAGTTATTAGTAGCCCTGCATGGTGTACGGGTGATCCGTCTGATCATTGGAAGCCCCTTCTTTCCAGCACAAGAGACCAGCGTGCACCATTGTGGTGGAGTAAATGGTCACATAACAACCTTTTGATGCTTGAAGTGCTCTGTGAGTGCTATGAGCTCCGCTGCTTGTGCTGAGTAGTGCATGGGGAGTTTTTTTATTACTTGTGTTTCATACTCCCCCCGCTTCTAAGTGCACCACGGCCGCCCTAGTATGTCTTTGTCCCTTGTCCTGGTCGATTGTCGCTGACCCATCAACAAAGAGCACCTCGCCCTCTCTGAGAGGACTATCTTTGGCTTTGGGGTGTCATCCTCTTCGCCCTCATAGGTGGTGCAGTAATGTTGTTCTAAGTCTTCGTCTGTGCATGGTTCTGTTCGGAACGTGGCAGGGTTTACTGTTTTGCATCTTACAACATGGATATTCGGGCTTGAAATAATAATCTCGTAAGCCGATGGTCTCTGAGTGATGAGGCTGGACTTTGATCTTTCTAGAATTGCAAATACTGAGTGCTCCACTTATAATATTACTGAGCACCCCATCACAATAGAAAGCTTTTTTCGATAGCGAGTGCTTGTTCGCATGCAAATGGTTTGTGTTGTTTGTTTGTTTATTTGTTTATTTATTTTTATAGCGCACCAAACCCGAAGGTATCTGGGCGCTTTTGAAGGTTACATCGTCGTTTAGAACAGGTTACATTTGTATTTGTATTTGTTTATTTGTAAAGCTCAGCCAGGCCCATGGGCAACCGGGCGCATCATCTTACATACAGGTTACAGTCGTTACGTTACAGTTACATACAAATGATCAGTACAAAATACAGTAGATCAGGACAGGAGAATCAAGTTCTCCCTCTTACAAAAGATAGTGGAAAAACACACATGTAGTCATGGCGAAGCAAATAAATAGGTAGGACAGGTACAAAATAAAGTAAGGCAGAAGACAAGCAAAATGATCACAGGAGGTTAGACTGTCATGGTGTCCATGTCCTGAAGCCAGTGTTTAGTGTTGCGTTTGAATACATGGAAGGAGGGTTCTGATCTGAGAGAAGTAGGGAGTGTGTTCCACAACTTTGAAGCTAGTGAAGTTAGTACCTCCCGAGTTCTGGAGTTTGAATCTCGGTATGGACATTGTTTGTACTTGGGCTGCTCTGAGTGGTCTTGAGGACGTATGCGAGGTGAGTTGATTCGTGAGGCAGGCTGGTGCGAGGTTAGCCCTGGCTTTGTGTGTCAGAGCAAGAGTTTTGAGGGATATTCCGTGCTCTACCAGAAGCCAGCGCAGGTTGCGTCTAGTCTCAGAAATATGCGACTTCTTCGGGATGTTGAGGGCTGCCCTGATGGCATTATTCTGAATTACTTGTAATTTGTTAATATTTTTGTGGCTAGTACCTAAATAGAGGGCGTTGCAGTAATCAATTTTGGACAGGACTAAAGTTCTGGCAAGTGTGATACAATTAGGTGTGGTAATGAATGGCCTGCAGGCGGTGATTAGTTTACATGTATATGCGGATGATGCTGTTACCGCATTGGTTTGTCTAGAGAAGGATAATGTGGCATCAAGGTAAATGCCAAGAGTTTTAGTGTTGTTAGAGATGGTGATAGAGTTACCATCTATCATGAATGATTTGAAGGCAGAGTGTAGTTTCTTCAATTTAGCGTGTGTACCGAGGATTAGCAACTCAGTTTTATCGTCGTTAAGACAAAGACCATGTTGCGCCACCCATGTTTGAATCACTGAGAAGATTTCGTTAAGGGTTTTGGTGTCAGACTGTCAGATTTCATTTTTTCTCCTCCAGTGCAGAAGCTGCACGAACACCTGCCTCCCCTCGGCGCCAGGTCTTGGCGCCTGGCTTAGGGCAAAACTCAGGCTGCCTTGGGGAAAGAGGGTTATGGTCCTTGGATTGGATGGGTTTCGGGGAGTTAGGTAAACCAGATTGAGGGTTAGGAATCTGGTGGTGGTTAGGTAGGGGGACTATAGGGAAAACATGCTCCTGAGCTCCCGTCCTGTGAGCTCCTCACATTAACATTCCGTTTTGGTTCACACACACTCACACTCTCGCATGTGCCTTGGCACTAACACTCTGTAGCATTGTTTGTGCGTGCCCCTTGCCTCTTCAGGGTTAACCCGAGGCGCAGCACTCAGTTATGGTTCAGCACTGAGTTTACCCCTTGTTACCAAAATAATCCCCCACACCAATCTGCTTTAACATAGAAGATTCATAACATAGAAGCAATATGTTTCTCCCCCGAAATGAGCTGTTGCTCTGCCTTTTCAATATTACCAAAACATTAAATAAAATCAGCACTTAGCTCTGGCTGTTCGTGTCCATTCACGAAGAGGAAGTTCGCACAGTAGTCGGTTGTTTCCGCCACAAGAAGCAGCGCCGGTGCCTGCCGAAAAGGAAACAATTACTATGCTTTTTCTAGACTGCACCCGTCGCTTGTTAGTAAAAGCGCATGCTAGTCTGGTGATGCCACATGCAGTTAGTGTTCTGCTCTGGGCTGCAATAATGGATTCCCCCCAGGGTGCGGGTCTCCCTTTGATCTCCCTCCCTGGATTGTCTTTGCAGGGTTACCAGGATCCCTCCCTCTCGCGGGAGATTAGGGATAACAAGGATAACTTAGCTTTTGTCTCGCGGGGCCGCAGGAGCTTTCTGCAGGCGAGATCTGGCCCCGCGTCTAGTGGTTTGCCCAGAGATCCTCAGGGATGCGTCCGTTCCAGCGAAAAGCTGAGCGCGAACGAATTGGCATTGTTCGCACATGCGCAGGAGTTCCTGTGCGCATGCGCACACGCTCGGGCATTGGTTTGGGCATCGGCCCGCACTTTGCAGGCTCTGTGTGCCTGAATGTAGGTCCTGTGTAGTAGTGTTCGTGGCCAGGCAAGCTGGGAAGTGTAGATTCTTCCGGGTTATGTCTTTTCCTGGCTTTAGCAGGGTGCTTCATCTAGTACATCTGAAAAGAGGGCAAAGGTGACATCTACTTAAGGTGGCTCCTACAACCTTAGTACCCCCCTTGACCCCACGCTTCCTGACAGTTGCATAGTCTCCAGAGATGGGAATGAGTATCTGGGTGTCATCAGCATAGTTAGTACACGTAACACCCAGATAGTCAAGGATGTCAAAGAAGGACTTTGCAAAGACATTGTAGAGCGTAGGGGACATGCAAGAGCCTTGCGGAACCCCACAGGGTAACAAGGATGGTTCAGCAGAGTCAGTAGGAGAGAAGACCCTCATAGTTGTGTTCACCAAGAAGGAACTGATCCAGGAAGTAGCAGAGTCGGAGAAATGGGCTGCAGATTTCAAATGGTGGCAAAGCGTTTGGTGATTGACCAAATCAAAAGCTGCTGACAGATCAAGCAGTAGGAGGAGTGCTAGTTTACCATTGTCTTTTAGTACTTGAATTTGTGTGGTGAGATCTATCAAGGCAGTTTCTGTGCCGTGTCTTGGACGGAAACCAGAATGCCTCAGTCCCAATAGGTTTTTGGATTCTAAATAAGCCTGTATTTGCAGGTAAACTGCTTTATCCAGTATTTTTAATAAAAAGGGTACCGTAGTAATAGGCCTATAGTTAGACGGATTGGCAGGGTCAAGAGTCGGTTTTTTGATTAGCGGAATGACCCAAGCGTCTTTTAAATTATCAGGCACTACTCCAGTTTTGAAGGAGGCATTTATAAGGTTAGTAATAGACAGCGCTAGGTCATGTTCAGCTGCGTTGATGGTCGGAGCAGGGCAGGCGCCACCTTGGCAATTAGATGGTTTGAGTTTCCTAATGATATTCTCCACTTCCCAAATTGACAAGGGGGAGAAACTAAATGGTTTGCAAGTGGGCTCAAAGGCTGGAGTCTTACTAGGATATTGTTTGTAATCAGGGTCAGAGAGTAGCATACATTTTTTCGCGTTGATTTTAGATTGTAGCCGGGCTATTTTATCGAGGAGAGCCTTCTGGATGTTAGTGCACCATAATGCATCTGTGATGCATTTGTCGACAGGAGCGATAGGCGATTCCAATTCTTTTAAGATATTAAAAAGTTCTTTTGTTTTCGATTCCGCTTGTAAGATCCTTTTGTTATAGGTGTCTTTTTTAGCAAGTATAATGGCCTTTTTGTAATTGGATGATGCTAGTGTCAGCTCATTCTTATTAGTTACTGAAGGGTACTTTTCCTGATGTGCTTCTGCAGTTCTCTTAGTTTTGCGCAATTGCCTAAGGTGCAGCGTGAACCACGAATTCAGGTGGCGTTGAGGTTTAGATTTCCACAGTTTTAGGGGGGCGATGGTATCCAATGCTTCAGGTATTGCCTGATTATAAATATCCACTAGGACTGTGGGGTCCGAGGTGGAAGTATTGTTGAGGAGGGGGAGTATTAGAGGAAGGAGTTTGTCCGTCGTAATGTCTTTCTTGTACCTGGTGTAGGTGGGTGGGGCAATGATAGGTGCAGGACATGGTGTGGTGGCTTTGATGGAGAAGGTTATTTTGTGGTGATCGGACCAAATGCATGGTTCGTTAGATAGCAGATCAATAGTGCAGTTGAGGTTAGTGAGCCAGTTTAATGTTCTTCCTTTAATATGTGTGGGCTTGTGGATGATATGGGTGTGACCAAGGTCTGATAAGGTGTTGGCTAGGTCAATGGCGTTTGTATTCAAAGGGTCATTAAGTCCAAGATTAAAATCACCAAGTAACATACTTTGTGAATTCGGTTTGGTATTAGTAGATATAAGGGACATAATGTCCTCAGTGAATGTGGAGATGGGTCCTGGTGGTCGGTAGATGAGGTGCACTGTTGCTGTATGGTTCGGTGATAATGGGAGTTTGATGGACAAGGATTCAGCAGAAGGGATTTGTAAATCCTGAATGACTCTAATGTCGATGGTGTTTTTGAAGATGAAGGCGAGTCCGCCTCCCTTCACCTGGTTGGTGTTTCTATCACATCTGATGATAGCATAGTCATTAGGTATGGCTAGGGCCAAGGAGGGGCCAGATGCTGCGTTTAGCCAAGTTTCAGTAACTGCAAGTAGTTCAAGCTTTTCAGAAGTTATAAAATCAGCAATGTCCAAAGCATGGGTAGGGAGGGACCTAGCATTCACTAAGGCTGCTTTAATGGCAGTGTCTGTTGCATGAGTTTTCTGCGTTGGTAGGGGAGTGTCAGGCAGAGTGTTAGAGGCTTAGCTGATATCTGGTTCATTAGCCTGGTTGGATGGATTGTTTTGCTGACACACATGTTTGTTTCTCTTGAGGGGGTAAGGCTGAGGAGTTTTAGTCCACAGACGAGCTCCTAATCTGAGGTTTCTGAATGTAATGCTCGGTTGGTAGGAACGTGGTATGGTTTGAGCATAGTTGCTTGTGATATTGTTGGGAGGTGATGATGAACTATTATATAGCTTAGAGTATGAGCACCGTTTTAATGGGGTCACTCTAGAGTTCAGTCTAAGGTTTCTGGTGGTAATAGTACAGGGTTGATTTGGTGTTGGTCTGGTAGAAAAGTGGCGTACCCAAAGTGCAGGATCATCCAAATAAGGGTTAGCGCAGACCATAGTGTCAATCCTCAATGTGTGGGCGATAGCTACATCGGGAGTGAGGGTGGACGTGTGGAAGCCAGTATGTAGGTGAGATAAGAATGTCCAATGACTGGTGTAGATGTACAGTAAGTGAAGAAGAGTAGTTAGGCACCCATACATAATGGAGGTATGAGAGGTACTTGTAAGCTGGAATTGTGTGCTAATAATCTGGATGTACAGATCAGATGGTACGCCAACTAATATGATACAGTCAGCCTATAATGAGAGACATTTTACATACCAGATATTTTACGTTTTACAATCCCTTCTGTACTAGTGGATACGAATGGCAGATACACTTATATTATATATCAATATAGCAGACAATACAGTGTGTAGCTTATTTGAGTTATGAAGCACTGTGAAGCAGCAGGGATCAGGGTGCAATTCTATAGGCGCATAATGTCAAATGTGATACAAAGCGGTGCAGGGCAACAGTAATCAGGATGCACTTCTTAAAGCACACAATAACAGGTGAGGTGCAGAGCTCTGCTAGGCAGCAGTAATCAGGATGCACTTCTAAAAGCACATAATGTCAAATGTGATACAAAGCTCTGCTAGGCAACAGAGATCAGGATGCAAAAGTCATAGGCAGGCAGCAAGAACACGGAATCAAAGCGGAGCCAGAACATATATGCTTGGTAGACATGCTAAATGCAAATGCTAAAACATTAAATGCCAGGGGGCTCAAATGCCAATGTATTCAATGCGAGGCATGGTGCCTGCTAGACATGCTAAATGCAAATGCTAAAACATTAAATGCCAGGGGGCTCATGTGTCTTAGTGCGCAATGGAAGTGCAGAGGGCACGGCAATATGTTATCAGGGAGTGTGGATGGTTAGCTGTGCGGCAGCGGATCGGGGGAGGATAAGGGCGGGCCGCGTGGGCGTGTGGCTAATTGCAGGACGTATGGAACACAGTAATGATGTTACACGCAATTACAGACTTGAGGTATAGTTACGACAAGGGCCCACGGTGTGGAGCTCAGCATGTCATGCACATAGAGTCACATAGGTTATTGGAAACTGGTGGTCTTACCCGGCATGGAAGAGGTTTCCATATAATGGGTGCAGGCAAGTGCGGGAAGCACGGCCAGAGTTCCTGGCCCTGGTCTCTGTCGGCTCTGGACAGGTAGTAAAACAGATACATGAGAACATTTACATAGTATTATGGGAGAGTTACATTACATAGTGAATATACATGTTTACAGATATGCACATGCAGGCAGATAAAAACATGGGTAACAGACTAATGCAGATTAAATATCAAGGGAAAAGAGTCAGCTTTTGGTATTTTTTCTAAAGCTGTAGAAGAATGATTCAGATCGTAAGGCTACAGGAACAGAGTTCTACAGCTGAGCTGCCATAACAGGAAAGCTACTTCCACCTACTTTTTTGAGATTGTAACTGGGGACTTTCAGGCAGTGTAGGTGCATGGTTCTAGTAGGACAATCCAAAGTATTTTTGGAGAATTTGGCCCTCATTCCAACCCAGGTGGTAAGTTCCCTACTTTACCACCATGGTGTAAACTCTGTTTACACCATGGTGGATGGCGGATTTACCGCCCCATTCCAAGGTGAGTGGGGCGGTAAATCCCCAATCCCCATTTACCCTTCCCCATTCCCATTTTTGCCCCATAGGGCATAATGGGAGTGGGGAAGGCGCTAATTACAGCACCGTAAATTACGGCGCCGTAATTAGCGCCAAGGACGCTTAGCGCCTTGGTACTTAACGCCTGCTAAAAGCAGGCGTTAAGGTGGAAATCAGGCGTTAAGGGTTAACGGCGCCGACGGCGCCGTTAAACCCTTAACGCCTGGGTTGGAATGAGGGCCCTTGTCTACTAAATATTTGGGGGCCGAATTAGATAGACATTTGTGGGTGAGGGTTAATGATTAGAATGTCATTCTATCCTTGACTGAAAGCCATTTAGTGTTGCGTCTAGAATGCTTAGGGTTCTTCTTAGTGCGTTATTTTGCAGTATTTGCAGTTTATTGACCTTATGTTTACTTGAAACAAGGAAGAATGCATTACAATAGTCTAGCTTCAAGAGAATTATAGCTCTTGCGAAGGTAGTACAACTTTCTGTAGAGAAGAAGGGTTTGCATGCGTTGATTAATTTCCATGTGTAGGCTGTAGCCGAGGCTGTAGCATTGACCTGTCTGTTCAGTTCAATGCTGAGTCATTGTAGAAACCCAAAGTTTTTACATCTTTTGAATACTTTGATATTTATGCTATCAATGTTAAATGATTTAAATTGGTGCTGAGTTTGTTTAATTTTGTTGGCGAGCCGATGAGAAGGAGATTGTTTTTATCGACATTAAGGCAGAGGCCATGAATGGCCATCCACGCTTATATAGTGAGGTACATTTTATTCAGCAGAGTAGAGTCTCTGTCATAATCACCAGGGATTGGAATGAGAATCGGAGTGTCATCTGCATAGTTAGTGTAGGTGATAACCAGATTGTCCAGATCATCAAAGAGAGGCTTTGAGAAAATATTATACATCGTAGGAGAAACACACAAGCCCTGTGGTAGTCCACAAGTTATGGGTGTAGGCTCGACTGAAGCAGAGAGTGAGAGGATTCTCATGGAGCGGTTATCCAAAAAGGATTGAATCCAGGCTGTGGCTTCAAGGGAAAAATGTGCAGCAGTAGCCAGATACTTACAAAGCACCTTTTGATCCACTAAGTGAAAAGCGGCAGACAAATCCAAAAGGAGGAGGAGGGCCAGATCCCCTTTGTCCTTTATCGCATCCATTTGATTTTTCAGGTGAATAAGAGCTGATTCTTCGCCATGTTTGGGTCTAAAGCCTGATTGATGGAGTCCCAAATGATTGTCAGCTTCGAGTTAGGTCTGTATCTGTAGGTAGGCCGCTTTGTCTAAAATGTTTAGGAAAATTGGGATCGTTGTTAAAGGTCCATAGTTGGTTGGAATTTTGGGGTCTAGATTGTTTTTTATTTATAAGCGGGGGGGGGGCAAGCATACTTTAGATTGGTTGGGAAGGTACACAAGTTAAACAAAGAGTTCATTAAGGAAATGATGAAGGGGGCTAGGTCTCTAGTTGGCTCTTTGATTATTGTTGGTGGGCATGTGCTCCCTGGCATCTGGAAGGTTTGAGGGAGGCTCTTATGGCCTCCACTTCGTGGATGGAGACTGGGGCAAATTTGAATCGATTGCAAGGTTTTATGGTAACCTACTGGGACACTTACGCTGGTGGTTCATTAGGTAAGTTTTGTTTTTTAACATCAATTTTCTCTTGTAGAAGAGGCATTTTGTTGGACAGCACAGTTTGAATATTAGTGCACCAGGTCTTCTTCTTGATACAAGTATCAGTAGGGAGAATAGGGGACTCGAGTTCTCGCAAATTTACAAAGAGTTCTCTTGTGCTTGAGCTAGCTTTGTTAATTCTGTCGATGTACGTGTCTCGCTTGGTTTGGAGGATCTCCGATTTGCATCTTGAGGTGATTTTGGCAAAATTATCCTTGTTCAACTCTGTAGTGTTGTTTCTCCAAAGGGATTCTGCACTTGTTTATTTCATTCCGAATGGTTTTAAGATTTGGGGTGAACCATGAGTTGAGGTGAGCTTGAGGTTGACCTTTACACATTTTTAGGGGTGCTATTTTATCAATGGCTTGATTTAACATTAAGTTATATAAATCTACTAGCGCTGCCGGGTCTGAGCTGAGAGATATGGGGTTAGTGATAGGCTGGAGTAGTGGAAGTATGTTTTCAACTGTTACGTTGCGCTTGTTTCTACTTAGTAGGGGGCGGGCGGGCTGGTGGTCTGTCGGATTGGGTTGTGGACTATCTTGAAGAGTAAAGGTTATCTGGTGATGATAAGTCCAAGCACAAGGTTCATTGGACATTATTGTGATCTCACAGTTGAGGCCAGCCACCCAGCCTAGGGTCCTTCCCTTGGTGGGTGTTGGTGTGTTGATCCTATGAGAGAAGCCTAATTCAGTGATGGTATTGGCGAGTGCAGAGGCATTCTCGTCATTCAAATAGCTGAGACTGAGATTAAAGTCTCCAGGTATTATGATTAGAGAGATAGGTTACGTGTTTGATGTAAGCAGAGACGTGATATCTTCCTGAAACGATGAGATAGGGCCAGGTGGCCTGTATATAAGGTGCATAGTTATAGTTTGAGATGCAGTAAGTGGCAGTTTGACTGTTAGGAGTTCTCCTGAAGGGAAAACCGGATGTGTCGAGATCCTTAGTTCTAGTTTAGTTTTGGCAATGAAGGCAATGCCTGCTCCGCTAGATATTTCTCTATCTAGCCTAAGTATTGGGTAATTCTCAGGTATAGCAAGAGAGAGGTCCTGCAGCTTCATGGAGCCAGGTCTCTGTTATGGCTAAAAAATCTAGTTGGTGAGAAATTATAAGGTCGGCAATGTCTAAAGCATGCATTGGTCTGAAGATAGTAGGCAGGTTGGTGTCAAGATTGTACTCTCAATAGATGTGAGAGTATTAACAATTAGGTTAAGTGGAGGAAAGAATTTAGTTCTGAGTTTGGTACCAGCATTTGTTTGACAGTGGCTATAATTAGTTGTGGCAGGAATTTTATAGGTCTTATGCCTTTAGGTAGTGGAGGTGATGCAGGCATGGTATGGGAGCACGTGATGGTGGTATTAGATATGACCCAGAAAGTGTATGACTGTAGGCTGGTCATGGCGTTCAACAAATATCTGGCTGGGAAAGGAGTGCTAATACAACTGAATAGGGTCAGTAAGCCTAGAGGTATTATGGAGAGTGATAGTATGATTTGGGATACTCGTGAGCTGCACATACATATAGGGAGTTTTGATAGTAGGTGAGGAGGGCTCTGTTGACATTCAAAGCAGGAGCCTATGAAGGGTTGTGGTAGTTCATCACAAGCAGTAGAAGTCATAGGTAGATAGTTGTGGCACAGTACAGCTAAAGATCACTGCTAGCAATAATTGTTACTAGCGACTACAGGTGGCAAAATGTATAAATTACATGACATAAGGCATACAGTACTGTCTAACACATAGGTATGGTCTAGGTTGCACGTGACATGGGAAATCGAAATGTCTAGCAAAAGGGATGGTTCAATGTGGGATGCTTAAGATATATGAGCACCACCGTTGGTAGCAGTTAAGCAATACCGCTATACGAGCAGTGATAATAAAAGGTAGAAGCCGGTTAGTGGCTCACGTAATATCGTATGGATGAGAATGGTGTTTTGCATATGAGATTGGAGGCATGCATTCGGCAGGTTATGTGGGCAGTAACCTTTGTGGCACATATGAATGGTAGAATGCAGGACAAGTATCGCAAGAGGTTATGGAATTCACTAGCACAAAGGAGCAGCTACATGTAAATTGCGCATATCGTAGTGTGGCAATATTCATTAACACATGGTGAAATCAAGACGAGTGGTGCACACGTTCTGAGCCATTGCAGTTGAGTCTATTAAAGTATCAGAGAGAAGTGAACAGTAACAGCCAGGCAGTAGTAATTAATGCCAGGGGATGACAGAATGCGTGGCTGTCCTTGCATTACTGAGTCTAGTGTACCACTGTAATAGGCCAGTGGCTTATGGCCCATTGTGCTCTTTTGTGTTAGTACAGCTGTCATGAGTGTGCCATTTGAGTGTGAAAATATGAAAAAAATTCCTGCATGTAGTCTCGGGTGGAGAGAACAGGGGCTGTCAAAATCAATCCTTTCAGGTTATTGAAACTTTGCACCATGTCTTTTGTATATTCTAGCTTGTGGATGCCTTTTTGTGCTTCCTTGAGACCCTGTAAGAGTGGCCTCATGTATGCTGAATAGTCCAAACTCCAAGCCCTTCAGTAGTTACACAACCCCAGGAATTTCTGAATGTCTTTTACTGTAACTGGCTTAGGCATGGTACACACTGTCGCTGCTGTGTCAGGTATAATTCTCTTGCCGTCTGCTGAGATTAGCTGCCCTAGATAGAGCACTTCAAGCTGGCAGTATCGAAGCTTGGCCTTATCAACCTTATAACCCTTGTGGGCTAACAGTTTCAGCAGGGTGATAGAGTGTCTACGTCAGTCCTGCTCACTTTTACTGTACACCAATAAGTTGTCTACGTATTGGATGACCGTGCTGGGCACATGGATGTTACCTAAGTCTTTGTGCAATATTATGTTAAGTATGCTAGGACTCTCGCAATACCCTTGGGGCAAACAAGTGTGCTCGTAGTGCTTCCCGCCATGTGTAAATGCTGTGAGATACTGTGAATCTGTGTGCAATGGTATTGAGAAAAAGGCATTTTTTAAGTCGACCACTGTGAAGTGTGTCGCTCCTTTGGGGATGCTGCACAAGATGGAGGCTGGGTTTGGAACAAGAGGAAATTCCTCCTGTACTATTTCATTGAGGGGGTGGAGATCATGGAACATTCTCTAACTACACCTCATTGCTTTATTGACAGGATTTATGGCTTTGTTGCTTGGTGAGGTGGAGGGCACTATGACTACTTGGTGTAGCAAAGACTGTATTGTATCTTTTATCCCCTCTTCTGCCTCCCTCGAGAGTGGGTACTGTTTCACTCAGGGAAATACTGCTCAATTTTTTTGTGTGATTCTTACTGCGGGTACTTCCTTTAGGAGCCTTACATTATGTGGATTATTAGTCCACAACTGTATCTGCACATGTTGTAAGTCGACTTGGGTAAATGAGGGCAGGCGACAATGACTATGGGGCTCTACACTCTCCTATAGTGCACCATGATATCGCAGGGGATGCAAATGTCCAGCATTATTTCCCCATCACTGTCAGTATCCTAAAAAGGTCTGCATCTGTTCATTCTTCGAGGCGTACAGTGGGATCAATGCACATGATGGTGCGCCATTGACACCCATGGGTGTCCATATCCAGAACCACAACTCTCTTCGCTGATATTAACAATACCTGCAGATCTAGGGACAGTATGGTGCCAGCCACTAGATCTGGGATCCTACAGGGTGGTAAATGAAATCAGTTAGCACTCTCCAGCAGGTTTTGGTAATTTGCAGCACTTCCTGCGCAAGCACTGTTATGCCATAGATGAAAATGTCTGGGTCTGTGGGGATGCCTCGCACCTCCACATCATGTGGCATGGCGTGTACTACGAGCACATGCCTGGCGTGGAGCATACAATGCTGCTGTCTGTGAATGAGATCATCATGTTCAACTTGCAAAGCATGTCCTTGCTGAACAAATTGACAGGAGAGCTCTCGGAATACAATAGGAGGCCACGCACTACCCTTGCTCTCACTTTTACATCCAAATCTTTTGTATATGGAACCATTAAAAAACAGCCCCAGAGAATCCCTGCATGTCGGGAGTTTTGCCAGATAGCAGGAAGTCACCTTCACTGATACATGATTTCTCAGTGCCTGAGTCTACCATAAAGATGAATTGTTTGTTGCCTATCTCTGCCCCCACCAGGGGTTCCTCTTCTGGGATTAGGATCATCGACAGAATTGGGCCTGCAAGTGCTCTCGGTCCTAGTCAGGGTAGGTGTAGGTTCCTGGGAACGAGAAAGGATTTCCCCCACCACTGTAGCGCCTTGAATTGGAGCTACTGTACCATTGGGCATACTACCGAAGGCACTTTGGTGGGGCTGGTTCTGCTGCACTGCCTGTTGGGGGTGTTGCAATGGGGACAGGCCTGAGATTTGTGGGGGTAACTGTCCTTGAGGGGTGACCTGGGGAGGTGGGCCATAGTTCTGCTTGCCATAGCCATATCCCGTACCTTGTCTGCTCCTGCACCATCTTGAGAAATATCCCCATTCCCCACTTGTCCAGATCTGCCCTGTCCCTCCTCCCCTGGATCCCATTCCCCAAACTCCTCCCCCCTTGATCCTCTGAATCCACCTCGTCCTCGCTGCAGGGCTCCTCCCAGAGGATTGTGGGTTTCCACCCCACTGTTCTTGTCCTCCTTCAGCCCACACCGTGGCTATTCTGGCGTTTGTAAGGCTAGGGGCATATCCTTCCTCCTCCATCTGGGTAGGCATCGCTCCCGATGCCACCACAGCTACTTTGGCTAATTTATTCTGTACCAGTTTTGCTTCCTCGTTCTGTCGTCTCCGTAGCGTTTCCTTCTCTCGCTCCTTTATTCTTCTACAGTGATGTACTATAATGCTCTAAATTTCAGGCCACCCTTTCGACTCGATCCCTACGATCTTGTTGAGTGACTTTCATACTTCTTTGGGCAGGCCTTGTTTTACTATAAAGTAGAAAACGGGTATTGACAGGGCATTACCAGTTTCTGCGCCCCACATCTCTTGGACCTTGAGAATGAATTGTGTGGCGTCTTCATCATCGCCCATTGTACACGGCAAAATGAACTGTAAATCTGGTGTGTCTGGGAACGCTCGCTGCAGAGGATCCCAAACCTTTGCTCTGTTCTTGTTAAATGATGCACCATAATGAGCATCATTGCTCAGTGTTACTCCTGGGTACCCTGCCTTCATCCACACATCGTCAGCCTGATCACCAATTACGGCCATCCATAGGCTTTTTAAGTCTCCTATTGCTAAAGGTACACCTACAGTGTGCTTCTCAAAAGCGTATATCTACTTCCCTGCGCCCGCTGTGAGTGCCTGAAGTACCTTTATTAGGTTATTCTTGTACATCTCTGCCCACGTTACATATTGTGGTCTCCCTGTCTTCTTGTGTATTAGGGGCATTTGCATTTTTAGTCTGTTCTTTCCACCCTTGGTTGCACTTCCCTTTTTCCTTGCTACTGCCATCCGACCAAACCTCTCTCTCAGCCTGCCGTCCCACAAGCTATCTACCCTCAGTGTGGGTTGGGTCGCCTGTTCAGCCTCTCCATCTTTACCGTACTCAACCTCATCGAACTCGCTCCGCTTGTCTTCATCTCCCATGCGGGACCCAACATTCTCATACCCCAAGCTATCCATGTTGCTGTCATTTAAGTGTGAAAATATGTCTAATTCCTGCATGTAGTCTGAGGTGGCGAGAACATGGGCTGTCGAAATCAATTATTTCAGGTTATTGAAACTTTGCTCCATTTCTGTTGTCCTTTCTAGCTTGTTTAATGACTTTGTGTGCTTCCTTGAGACCCTTCAAGAGTGGCCTCATGTATGCTGAATAGTCCAACATCCAAGCCCTTCAGTAGTTACACAACCCCAGGGATTTCTGAATGTCTTTTACTGTAACTGGCTTAGGTGTGGCACACACTGTCGCTGCTCTGTCAGGTATAATCCTCTAGCCATCTGCTGAGATTAGCTGCCCTAGAGCACTTCAAGCTGGCAGTATTGAAGCTTGGCCTTATCAA
The DNA here is from genome assembly GCF_040938575.1 of Ambystoma mexicanum. Classification (NCBI taxonomy): domain Eukaryota; kingdom Metazoa; phylum Chordata; class Amphibia; order Caudata; family Ambystomatidae; genus Ambystoma; species Ambystoma mexicanum. The sequence continues at coordinate 488,034,534 of NC_090930.1, forward strand.
CCTTATAACTCTTGTGGGCTAACAGTTTCAGCAGGGTGATAGAGTCTCTGCATACGTTCTGCACACTTTTACTGCACACCAATAAGTTGTATACTTATTGGATGACCGTGATGGGCACATGGATGTTAACTATGTCTTTGTGCAATATTCTGTTAAATATGCTGGGACTCTCGCAATACTCTTGGGGCAAACAAGTGTGCTCGTAGTGCTTCCCGCCATGTGTAAATGCTGTGAGATACTGTGAATCTGGGTGCAATGGTATTGAGAAAAAGGCGTTTTTTAAGTTGACCACTGTGAAGTGTGTCGCTTCTTTGGGGATACTGCACAAGATGGAGGCTGGGTTTGGAACAAGAGGAAATTCCTTCTGTACTACGTCATTGAGGGGGCGGAGATCATGGAACATTCTCCAACTATACCTCATTGGTTTTTTGACAGGAGATATGGCTGTGTTGCTTGGTGAGGTGGAGGGCACTATGACCACTTGGTGTAGCAAAGACTGTATTGTGTCCTTTATCCCCTCTTCTGCCTCCCTCGAGAATGGGTTCTGTTTCACTCAGGGTAATACTGCTACATTTTTTTGTGTGATTCTTACTGGGGGCACTTCCTTTAGGAGCCCAAAATTATATGGATTAGTTGTCCATAACTGTATCTGAACATGTTGTAAGTCACCTTGGGTAAATGAGGGCAGGCGACAATGACTATGAGGGGGCTCCACACTCTCCTATAGTGCACCATGATATCGCAGGGGATTCAAATCTCCAGCATCATTTCCCCAACACTGTCAGTATCCTAAAAAGGTCTGCATCTGTTCATTCTTTGAGGGGTACAGTGGGATCAATGCACAGGACCATGCGCCATTGGCACCCATGGGTGTCCATACCTAGAACCACAACTGTCTTTGCTGATACTAACAATCCCTGCAGATCTAGGGACAGTATGGTGCCAGCCACTAGCTCTGGGGATCCTACCGGGCAGAAAATGAAATCAGTTGGCACTCTCCAGCAGGTTTTGATAATTTGCAGCACTTCCTGCGCAAGCACTGTTATGCCATAGATGAAAATGCCTGGGTCTTTGTGGATGCCTCGCACCACCACGTCATGTGGCATGGCGTGTACTATAAGCATTGCGCTCATTGAGCACATACCTAGCGTGGAGCATACAATGCTGCTTTCTGTGAATGAGATCATCATGTTCAACTTGCAAAGCATGTCCTTGCCGAGCAAGTTGACAGGAGCGCTCCCGGAATACAATAGGGGGGCACGCACTACCCTTCCTCACACTTTAACATCCAAATCTTTTGTATATGGAACTGTTAAAATAGACCCAGAGAATCTCTGCATATCGGGAGTTTTGCCAGATAGCGGGAAGTCACCTTCACTGATACATGATCTCTCAGCGTCTGAGACTACCATAAAGATGAATTGATTGTTGCCTATCTCTGCAACTACCAGGGGTTCCTCTTGTGGGTTTAGGATCATCAACAGGACTGGGCATGCAAGTGCTCCCTGTCCTAGTGAGGGTAGGTGTCTGTTCCTTGAATTGGGCTACTCTGCCATTGTGCTGCAATCGTACAACACTTTCTCCAAAACGCAGAAAGAAATTGCATTCCGCGATCAGATCCTGATATTGATGGAAATCCATCCAATCGAACAATTTGCTCTAGGAACACACAAGGTAGAGTTGACGCAGTTGGGAGTCCCTTCAGAGGGATGAAATGGGCCATTTTGGAGAATAAATCCACAACGACTAATATGGTGTTGTATCCATTGCAGGGTCAAAGATCCATGATGAAGTCCATCGACAGGGTATGGCAAGGTGCTGGCGGTACTGTTAGGGGATGAACTAAGCCAGCAGTGCTCTGTTTCTGAGACTTGTGTTGTGCACAGACACTGCAGGTTTCAATAAATTGGGCGAAGTCTTTTTGCCAGGTTGGCCGCCAGTAGTTTTGTTTTACCTTAGCCTGAGTTTTGGCTATTCCTGGGTGTTCCTCCACTAATGAATCAGGATAATTTGTGATGATTTGATTTTGCAGTTATTGGTCTTGGACATATAATCATCCTTGGAAATACGGTATTATCGTTGATGGTGTACTGGTCACCTTTTAACAGCCATTCCTTTTGTGTTGATTGATCCATCAGGGATTGCAAACTGGTTTTTTGGTCATCCACACATGTGGTGGCAGCTATTCTGGTTTGAATCCTTTCCTCAGGAATTATGGCCATGGGGTTGGATGCTGTAAAAGCCTCTTTTTCTTCACTCATGCGTGATAGAGCGTCTGCTTTCCCATTGCGCACTCCAGGTATATAAGTGATGATAAAATCATATTCTGTGAAAAAGAGAGCCCAACAAAGTTGACGCGAGGATTGTGCTTTGGCAGTTTTCAAGTATTGCAAGTTACGGTAGTCCTTGATGACAGTGACCGTATGTCTCGCCCCAAGAAGGTAATGTCTCCAGGCCTTGAATTCTGCTTTAATCGTCAGTAATTCCTTATCTGTGATTGCGTAGTTCAACTCGGGGGCTGAAAATTTGCAGGACCAGAATGCAACGGGGTGTAGTTGTCCTGTTTCAGGGTCTCGTTGTGACAATACTGCTCCCATGGCTATTTTTGAAGCATCTGTCTCAACTATGTAAGGTAGGTCTGGTCGTGGGTGTCGAAAGGACTGGTGCTGTAGTGAATGCTACTTTCAACTTCTGGAAGGCTTCTTCAGCTTCTGTCGACCAATGGAACTTTTGATTTTTCTTTAACAAGGAGGTAATCGGATGTACCATTTATGAAAACCCAGGTATAAACCGACGGTAAAAGTTGGTGAATCCGAGCATGCTTTGCAGTACTTTCGTGGAAGTTGGTGAGGGCCATTGGAGGATTGCATCCACCTTTCGTGTATCCATATGTACGCCTTGTGGTGTGAGCATGAAACCGAGAAACTCGACCTCGGTTACATGGAAAAAACATTTTTCCAACTTGGCCTACAATTGGTGTTGTCGAAGCTTCTCTAAGACTTCCCGGATATGGCCTACATGTTCTTCCATGGAATTTGAGTAGATAAAAATGTTGTCAATGTAATCAAGAGCGCAAATATCCAGTAGTTCACAGAGTACATCATTCATAAAGAATTCAAGAATCAAAGAGGTCGTACTTCATGCAGAAGGCCGTTTTCCACTCGTATCCCTCTTTTACTCTTACAAGATGGTATGCTCCTCTTAAATCTAGTTTCGTGTAGATTTGAGCATGTTTCACTTGGTCCAGGAGCTCTGTTATAAGTGGTAAAAGATGTTGATTTTTTACTGTGATCTGATTGATGGCTCTATAGTCAATGCAAGTTCTTAAGTCCCCCTCCATTTTAGGCATGAAGAATAAGGGTGAGGAGGCAGGTGACTTGGACTGGCGAATGAAACTGTTCGCCAGGTACTGATCCAGGTAAGTTCTAAGATGCTGATTTTCCTGTTCTGTCAGAGCATAAATTCGGCTGCAAGGGATCTGGACTCCGAGTACAAGATCTATTTGACAATCGTAGGGTCTCTGCGGGGGCAGAACGGTGGTTTGCTCTTTTTTGAAGACATCCTGGTAATCTTGGTATTCAAGCGGTAAGGAGCTGATGAGGCCCAACAGGATTCCTTTCTTCGGTTTCAGATTAGTTTAATCTTTTTTGGAACATGTGTCGGCACAATCATGAGGAAATGTCAGAACTTGTTTTCGCCCGTCGATCCTAGGATTGTGGGTCTCCAGCCAGGGACTTGCCAATATCATCTGGAACTGAGGAGCACCAATGTGATCGGAAGTAATGTCCTCTTGATGCCCGTCCTGACACAGAAGCTTGACTTTCTTGGTGTATTGTGTCACCGGACCGGATGATAGCTGAGAACCATCCACAGCAGTGACGTTTTCCGATTTCTGCTTCTGTCCGAGAGGAAGGCCTATTCGGACAGCCAAAACTTGGTCAATGCAGTTACCCACAGCTCCACAATCAATGTATGCCCTCAAGGCATGTATTTTTGATGGTTGCTTGTGATTCACCAAGAGCACTGGAAGGACGAGATGTGAGGTCTGTACAGATTCCTTTTTCATGCTCGACAAGCAGACACCTACACTTGCTGGGCATTGGCGTTTCCCGAGTTCTGTTCTTCTTCTTCAACAGTTTTGTCTGTTGCCCCAACTGTTTTCTTCAGTGGTTTTACCGGACAGTCACAGAGGAAGTGACCTGCTTGTCCACAATATAAGCAAAGCTGTTGTCTTCTTTTTTCCCTTTCTGCTATGGTAAGGTGACTTTGTAATCCACCAATTTGCATTGGCTCAGATTGTTCATGTGGTTTAGTCTGATTCTCACAAGGTCGTACGTAAACTGACTGTCCCTCTGATCTAGCTCAATCCATTTTCCGATTCTGCAACCTATGATCGAGTTGCACCGTCAGGTCTATGTAGTCCGCAGACCTCTCAGGGGTATTCACCACTTGCGCCAACACATCCTTAAGTTCTCCCAGTAACCCTGAGTAAAAGTGTGTAGTCCTCTTCTCTTCTGGCTAGTTGGTTTGGGCTATGAGACGATTGAAGGTTGCAATATAGGTTAATAGATCTTGACTCCCTTGTCTGAGTGACAACTCGTTGTCCAGAGCTTGTCCTTCGGTATGACGGGCAAACAATTTCTCCATCTCATGTTGGAAATTCCCAAACTTTGGAGTAAAGGGTCATCTTGATTTACCAAAGGTATAGACCAGTACACCGCACTACATCATAAATATGAGAGTACAAATGCCACTTTGTCTTGGTCATTAGGAAAAGCTCCTGGTCTGCATAAGAAATGAAGGAGACATTGCTTCATAAATACAGCAAACTTGTTTGGGTCGCCGATGAAGCGTTCCGGAGTGGCTAGAGGCACTTCTCCTGGAAAAACCACCTGTACCGGTGTTGATCGTTGTGGTGTGGAAGAATGAGAAGAATGGGTCACTCTAGGCAGTGAAACCTGTCCTGCTTGTGCTTGTAGCATTTGTCTTGCCAATTCGTCAGTTCTTTCTTGAGTTACAATAAGATTCATCCGCAATGCATTGGTTTCCTGTCTTGAAGCATGTACTTCAGCTCGTAATTCCCCTAGTAAGAGGGCTAACTGATCTTTTTCTGAAGTTTCCATAATGCCCAGGCAGAGAGTATTAGAGGCTTTGTGTTCTGTTACGCTCACCTGGTCTCTGCGGAGGCATTGGGGCATGGTTGCAGCCCTCCCTGAACTTGAATCACCCCCTTCAGGCCTCTCCCTCAGTAGAAAAGCTGTGAGCGGTGGTACGTGGTGATACTGCTTCTGTGTGGAGATAAGAGTGTGTGAGTGCGCCAATCTGTGATTGTTGTACCTCTCGAATCCTTCACACCAAAGTACGGTTTCTGTGAGCATACGCCGGCCCATAAAGCTCACCTGTGAATTATGGAAGATAAGCTCTCAGTCCTGCTACTTATGGCAGGGCCGCATCGAATGGGATCTAGTTCCTTCACTGATCCCTGATAAGTATTAGTCCAGTCCAACTGCGACTATGCTTCTGCTTATGATTGGTAAGTCTTTCTTGAGCTCTTGTGATGCTGTTCATTCTGTTTAATGTCTTTATATGCTGCTCCTGTTTATGCCTGCAATTATGTCTCTCTTCTGTTTTCTTCCCTTAGATGGAGAGGCGGCCTCAATGCAGCTGTGAGACGTGAGACGCGGCCAGATGGAAGATGGATGCTACCGCAATGTTCGACAGCAGGCAAGTGATGGTTTAAGGAGAGAGCGAAGTATGGCGAAGCGCACCCTTAAACTGACTGTTTTTCCGATGTCTAACTTTGTCTTCTGTTTTTCCTTGCAGGCGCTGCTGTCGACGATGGAGCGTGTTGTGCTGCGGTGCCAAGATGAAGATATCGGCTTTCCGGAAAGTGAAAAGATGAATACTTGGTTTGCCGAAGAGATGTACAGGTAAGAACAGCTTCCCCAAGTTGGTAAGTATGCTGGCAGGAAGCAGGATGTCCAGGAAGCAGGATCTTCAAAGGTTAGTCTGACCTCAGGCGACAGTGAGCGTTACGCTGCTTGCAAGTGCAGAATAACGCGAAGTGTCTGTCTTGCGGATCGGGACAGCTTATATAGCTGAGATTGTGGGCACCACCATTAGGGCCGGCTTACCAGCCACACCCTGCCACTCCTAGAGAGCGAGCACATGCAAAGGCAATCCATTAGCAGCCACACCCAAGAATACAATTGGGGCTGCTTAATGGATGGATGTTCAAGGTTAATGCATCCTGTTTAATGGATGGAATGTTCAAGGTTAATGCATCTGAAGTGCTATGTCCATAATAAAACTTTTTGGGTGTTAAATGGATGTTCTTGTTTACTTTTGTTCATGAGCCTGGTGCCAAAGGTGCCAGGACAGTGTCCACCCAGGTCTCCTGTGCATGCGACCCCTGCATGCTTGTGCCCCTGAGTTCATGGCCATGACATGTGTCTGGGAACGCTCGCTGCGGAGCATCCAAAACCTCTGCTGTGATCTTGTTAAATGATGTACCATCGTGAGCATCGTTGCTCAGTGCTACTCCTGGGTACCCTGAATTCATTCACACATCGGCAGCCTGATCACCAATTATGGCCAGCAATAGGCTTTTTATGTCTACTACTGCTAAGGGTACACCAGCGGTGTGCTTCTCAAAAGCGTATATCCACTTCCCTGCACCCGCTGTGAGTGCCGGAAGCAGCTTTATTAGGTTATTCTTGTCCATCTGTGCCCACGGTACATATTGTGGTCTCCCTGTCTCCTTGTGTATTAGGGGCATTTGCATTTTTAGTCTGTTCTTTCCACCCTTGGTTGCACTTCCCTTTTTCCTTGCTACTGCCATCCGACCAAACCTCTCAGCCTGCCGTCCCACAAGCTCTCTACCCTCAGTGTGGGTTGGGGCGCCTGTTCAGCCTCTCCATCTTTACCATACTCAACCTCATTGAACTTGTCTTCATCTCCCATGCGGGACCCGAAATTCTCATACCCCAAGCTATCCATGCCGCTGTCACGCTGTACATGTAGGGCTTTTATGGGTGCACTGTCTATTCTAAATAAAAAGTCTCCTTGTTGTGTATGGCTTAGCTTTGCAGAAGGAATGTTGTGATGTCATGTGTTTTATGTGTTTATGCCTGAGTGATGGAATGCATGGGTGAATGTTCTAACCTGGTCAGTTGTTCAGACAGAGGCCTGGGTGATGGGCTGCCAGTGTTTTATTGTCCTATATGTAACTTATATGTAACCTGATTGACTGCTTGTAATGATGCCTATAAAGCTGGCAATAAACCTAGCAAGTCAACCTAAGAAAGCTGGGAGCTGCTTCGTCATATTGGCGATGAGGATGGGGTTGGGTAAAGATAAGTATGCTTTAAGCTATGGAGCTATGGACTTGGGTAAAATGGTTGAAGTTGCTTCCTCTATGGATTGAAGGAAAATGTATTATGTGGAGCATCCTAGTGTGTATTTTGCTTATGTGCCTATTTGTGTTTCATTTACTTTGATGCACATAGATGGATTGCAGGCTGGTATCTGGTGTTTTGTTTTTAAGTATGGATGGGTATGGTTTGGATGTGATGAGTGTGTTTTAGATTTGACACTCTTGAGGATTTGCAGTTTAGGGTCACAGCAAGCGACATGGAATTTTAGTATGGAATAAAGTGTATGGTATGGTCCAAAACTAGTATGGAAGTCGGGGTATTCCTGAATGTTTAGTTTTTGACTTTTTTGAGAATTTTCAGAATTTACGTTGTCCCATGACAACATGGACTTTTAGGACTGGATTTGGGTCGGGTTCATGACATCTAATGTTTTAGAGAATAGATGTAACTTTTTGAGGATTTTCAGCATTTAGGTCGCTAAATAGCAACATGGACTTTTAGGAACGGATTTGGTTTGGGCTTCATGACATATATAGTGTCTTTTAAGAAATGCATCCAAACTAATGCTGAAAATATTGCAATGTGACCTACATATTGTGTAATATGTGATGTATGGAGTAGGGTATGGAAGATCTGTATGGATCCGGGTAGTTTAGTCATATTTGGGGTAGCGCCTTCAAGTATCCCTTGTATGGGTGTTGATATGGTTGTCCGGTGACTGAGAAGGTAGAGCCTCCCATGTTTTTGGTTTTGGGTGAAGCTTATATGAAATTTATAAGTATGGTTGCTGATGATGTGAGTGCCAGGTCAGCATGTCTTACCTCTCAATGTGGTTGCTGGGGATAGCGCCTTCAGCCTAACATTCAGTATGGATGTGGATGAGTATCCCACAAGGGTATTTGAGAGGTAGTGCCACATGGTATGGTATCTGGGGGTAGCGCCTCCAGTTTGGTGTGGGCGTGATTGTGATGAGTCGCGCATGGTTATACAGTGTATGTGTGTTACTGGTGGTAGCGCCACCAGTTCCGTCAGGGCGTGACTATAATAGGTTATGCATGGTTATTCCATGTATGGCTGTGTGAGGTGGTAGCACCACCAATTGTCGGGGTGTGACTGAAGTTAGTCATGCAAGGTGATTGGTTTGATATCTGGGTCGTAGCGCCCCCAGCAGGTGTAGGGGTATGTGTGTATGGGTGGTAGCGCCCCCGACTTTGGTATGGGCATGTCTATGGTATTAGGCATTGCATGGTCAAACACTACCCCGACTTTGTGGTTTATTTACCACAAATAATTTGACTTTTTTTCTCTGTGCACATGCAGTGCAGTTGTGTTTAGCTGTACTGTGTGCGCTTCTATGACTCTTTCCACCCTCATCAGGGTTCAAAGTGTGACAGTGATATTGGTTGTTGGGTCCTGGTGTGCCTGGCCAGTGCATCGGGTATGAGGTGAGTGGTAGAGTGTCAGAGCACGTGTTGTGTGCTAGCCCTGATGATGCAAGTCGGTGTGAATGGCTTATGTTGGTGTGTGTGGAGATGTGTTGTGTAATTTCTTGCATTGCTCTCGGAAGAGGGGAGATGTGTTGTGTAACGCTTTGTTGTGTCTGATGTGCAATGTAAAGGGAGGAGATGTGTTGTGTATGGCTTAGCTTTGCAGAAGGAATGTTGTGATGTCATGTGATGTGTTTATGCCTGAGTGATGGAATGCATGGGTGAATGTTCTAACCTGGTCAGTTGTTCAGCCAGAGGCCTGGGTGATGGGCTGCCAGTGTTTTATTATCCTATATGTAACTTATTGATTGACTGCTTGTAATGATAATAATAAACCTAGCAAGTCAACCTAAGAAGGCTGGGAGTCACTTCACTACACTCCTGACTTCCACTCATCTGTCGCCAGTGACAATGGTGTGTCTGCCTTTGTTATGTCACACGCCGCTTGTAGTCTGGCTAGTTCCATTTGTGTTAAAGCCAGCTCTATTTCTAGGTCTCTTGAGCTTACATCGGCGTGTTCTGGTATCCATGGAGGTGGACATATGGGGGAATGGGTGCTGTTGCTGATGTCGCATATTTTAACATGTTGACACATACATTGGACTTGTATATCCCACCGAGGGATGGGCTGCTAAAGTGTATATTCCGTTGTGTCCCATCGATGCCTTCTCATCTTCATATGGGTCTACACCTCTACTATCGTTGCGCACCCCTCCTTCCTCCATGCTCCTATGTATCCTCAAACATCTTACAGAGGTTCAATATTTCCCTCCTTTTTCGCAATTATTTCCCTTTTGACATCTGTTCTAGCATACTCTTGTCGAAGGAGCCCTGCTCTGGCCACAAGCGGGGCATCCCCCCTTTACTGGTCTCAATCACCCACTGGTTGTGATATTTCTTGATCATGTCACAGTACAGGGCCTTAGACATGTACACATGTACTCTATGGTTGCATCTCCTGTGTGCTTGCTTAATTGAGATATGCCTGCGCAAACTCACCACATCTGTAGAGACGTTGCCAAGAACACAATTCAATTCTCCCACCCCTCCTTTACCCAAACACACAGCCACATGATGGCCCACATGGGCCTCCTCCTACCACGATAAAAAAAATACAGTAATAAAACAAACTAAAATAACAAGCTAAAATAACAACCAGTATTATATCCAGAGCTCCTATGTATTTCCTATTTTCCTCCTTTGTTCAACACTGGTTGTGGTGCCACCTTCTCCCTCACTCAGGGAGGCTCCCTATCTTCCCATTTCCTTTTCCCTTGTTCTCCTTTAAAAATTAATAAAACCAAAAAACACAATAAGCCTCAAACATGCCACAAACATGCCGCACTCCCAATTGCATTCCCTGCTTGTTCACACTGCTCGCACTTCCTCACACACCTATCCCCAACTTGTTATCCATTGCAAGGTTATCTTCACGTGCGCGCCTTCAACCAAAGTCCTCCGTTCATGGGGTTCCAGTACTGGCCTGCACCTCTTCTTGGAGCCGCACCACGCTCCAAAGAGCAGGCAGGATTCTGCAAATACAGCTCCTGCAAGGCCACTGAGAAGTACACATTTTTGTCGCTGGTCCCTGTAGTTGCGCGCGGCCCTTCCGGAGAGGTCATGTGGATACCTCTGCAGGTACGGGGGCGCTGGGATCAAATTAGGGTCACCAAATGAAGGCACATCGTCCCTGTACACTCACACCAGAAGGAATACAACGCGCTAGGGAAAAAAGGCCAAGAGATTGCTTGCAAGGATTACATGTTTTAATTGCACAAAAATGAAAGGTGGAAGCAAAGGACTCTGCTGCTCGAGAATGTTCTGTGAGAGTCTGCATGAACAATACATTATAAGGGCACACAGCGTCATCAGTGACATCATTACATACGTCGAAATTCGCAAGACTGGTTGGTGAGGCCCTATGCATGGCCTGCTCCATAGGGAATGCCAGGCTATGATTGGCTCCCATCTCGTCCGCTTGTTTCTTCTCATGTGGGGTCAGCTGGGCTTGTCGCTACCTGGACTGAAGGTCAGGCTTTTCACTTGGCGCCGTTTCATGGTTACTCTTGTACAATAATACTACTATATTATTATGGCATGCACCTGGGAAACTTGGGGACTGGCACAGGGGTAGGAACACGGTCATGCTGACCCACACATTCTCTGCTCGTTTCATATCACACCCTATGCACCCAAAGCTTCCACCCTCATTTTGAGCTATAGTGTATTCCTCCCTGTAACTCGTGCTAAAAAGGGTGTACTTATGGGATAAGGTGAAATGGTCGTGTTCGTTTAGATCTTTTATAGCCATTGGTTTTATTGATGTGGTTGAAGGTCAGCCACTATCATGGAATGCAGGGGTTCTTGCAAGGACATCATTTAGGGGTCACCAGGGGTCGCAACTGTGCCCCCTGAGTTCTCCCTTGCTACCCCTGTGGTCTCCTTTGCTACCCCTAAAAAAAAGAAAAAAACGTTTTGTTTTTTTAATGCAACCTCCTACGCTGTGACCAGCGCCATGTGGCTCTTTGCTTCTGGAGTGGCTGGCTTTCATGTTCAGGACTCTTAATTGGATTTTTTTTTTTAAAAAAGAACAGGGGTTTAACAAGTCTAAAACTTTCAGCAATGACCCTAAATAAGAAAGAATAGGAATACCAAATGATGTGTCTTTCTGGAATTCTATATAATAATTGCTAGACTAATTAAAGGTTTTTTTCAGGCACACTTCAGGGGATGAGTCATTGATTTGGTCTGTTCTTAAACACCTCAACTCAGCCTTTCATCCTTTTGAGGTCGATAAATGAGTACCAACGAAGGTTGGGTGATATTGTAAGTATATTTTTTCTATATAAAGCGCTTAAGCGTAAGTGCTATACAATAACACATCATTATCATTCGGCCATGGACGCCTGCTTGCATTCATAGTAATTTGGTAATATGGGCCTACACACACTGATCTTAATGATACATATGGTGATCCATTCTTGTATCAAATTTATATCACATTATAGTGATATTGTAACCATATTTTTCATAGTGTACTTAGAAACAATGCTATGCGATGCCACTTCCAGCTTTGTCAAGTGATTAAAGGTTGTGTTCCATTGCTTCCTGCGAGATCACTTTGGGGTGGGGTAAAATGACATCACTTGCTGTGATATCATGAGATTTCAAGGGTCGTGTGATGTCACTTCCACTACCCCTGGCATTTTGGTGAAATGACATCCCTGGGTTCTTGGACTGGGTCACAGGTGGGTAACATTACTCCTGGTGGTCTGGGTGCGGGTTGGAGGTCTACTGCTGGCCTTGCTGTGATCAATGCGCACTACGAAGAGCCTGGTGCTATCTCATGGCCTTGCAGGCACATTCCTTTCTGGGAAATAAGCAATTGCAAAGGGAAGTTTCTATGAGAATTAGCAGCGTGGGCCATTTGTCCTCAGCATTTGGGCCTGTTCAGGTTTCTCCGCCGAGCCTACGTTTACTGTGCAGCCATGTAGGACGGAATGTGTCTCCCATAACTATAAAATGGCATCTCTTTATAGGTGCACACTAATTCTATGCATCTTTAATTCCTGTGATATTGTATTCATGTCCGGTTTCTTACCATGGCCCTTTCCCCCCTGGCACATCACCCGTCTATCTTTGGGATTCGCCTCACTCTAAAGCGCCTAGTGGGGTGGGAAAGGCTAATTTCCTACCCAACAGATGTATTTTCCTTATTTAAGATAACCATTCGGAGGACAACTGAATTTACATCTGAAAATATGTCCTGTGCAGTGTGGCCAGAACACTCAGGTACATGCAGCAAGAAGGTACACTCTTCACTGCCCCAAATTTGCTTTGAACTTGCAAGCATGGTTCTGGGTGTAAAAAAGTGATACTGGGTTCAACCTGGGGAACCAGTAGGCAATTTTGAAATGCCCATTATATACACCTTTACAGTGTGCGATGTGGATTCAGGTAGTCTGCAGAAAGCTAAAAAAGAAACTGGGTTGCTCTAGGAATCTTCTAGAGCTTGAGTAGTAATTCCCAGTGGAGAGAAAATTACTCCATTATTAACAGTAGAGAGACAATGGGCCTCATTACACGGTAGGCGATAGCCATGGCGCTATTAGTGCCATGGCTACCACCTTACTGCATTTCGGGTCCGTGTTCCCGGAATAGGGATTACCGGGTTGTTCCGACCTTGGAGGACCCGGTAAATCCCCATTCCGTGAACCATTCCCCATTCCCATTTGAGCCCCCATAGGGCTCAATGGGAATGGGGAAGTAGCTTATAACGGTACCGCAATTTGCGGTACTGTTATTAGCTCTGAAGTCCCTTAACGGGTCCCGTCCTTAACACCAGGTCAGACCTGGCCTTAAGGAAGGGACCCGCTAAGGGACCTCGTAGTAGGGCGGTAAGGGATTACTGGCACCGGTGCCCTTACGGGTGCCAGTGATCCCTTACCGCCTACCGTGTAATGAGGCCCAATGAATTTGCATAAGCAAACAAGGCATCATTACTTGGAAGCATCAATAAATGTCAGTAGTCTTTCAAGTTGATCCAACTGATTAAGGACAGGTAAAGCAGGCTGCCTTGCTGGAACCTATGGGGATAAGGGAGGATGGGGGCTCATTCTGGCAGAACAGTTAACACAAGACAAGTGACAACTTTATCTTGGCAAACTCTTCCATTACTTCAAACACCATGCCTGGCTGAAGATGTGACAGATTATCATGAGATGGCCAGCCAGCAGGGAGCTGAAACACCAGATGGCCACTCAAAAGCTATATATCCTTCTTCATCAGCAAGTGGATGATGTGGAGGAACTCGTGTTAAAAGGATACACAGTGATAACACTTCTGTATTCCCTTGAAGTAACGAAGGACTCCAGCAAACAAAGCTTGAAAGGTGAGCGCTGCAAAGAACATATTGTAAGCTCCAGAATGACAGTAATATCTAAAGGAATATATTGCTGTGTTATAAGGCTGCTGAACAGCAACATGGGGCAGTTGCTGGGGGCCCCCATAAGGCATGAAGCCTCTTCTAACTGAAAAGGTAAAAGGCTCGGGCGCTGTCCTGTTAAACATGCAAAGTCACACTCAACAGAAGTCCGAGTAATAATCAGCAGCCAACATTGGACCATTTTGGCTTTGAAATGCTCATGCCCAACTAAACAAGTGGGACACAGTGCCCTCCCTATACGTTTTTCTGGCCTGCAAATGTTCGGCATTGTATACATTTAAAAACTGTGAAATAAAGTTGACATACCTGCCGGCTGGGGTGCCCAAGGAAGGGGGTTCAATTCAAGAGTAAAAGACGGTCATATGACCAATTGAAGGAGCTATTAAGAGCAGACCTCAGGGAGCTAAGCAAAGACAAACACAACACAAGCTCGTCTGCACCATGGATCCTTTGATTTCTGAGGGCGGTGCAGGATGCAGCCTCACCATTTTGCACTGAACTACGCTGGATGTGACGGAAGTGGCCCAGAAATCAGTCACACATTTCAACAACAAAAGCTAGATGTCGTCCCAAGCAGTTTCAGCTGATCTCCTTCCAATTTCCTATACACCGTCCAGCAATGGGTTTCCTTTTAAAATAAAAGTATATGATTGGTGACAAGTTTTTAGAAAAAGTAGAGGAGCAGCGCTCCTAGCCGCCCCTGCATAGTTCCAACACGCCTTGTGCCAACCTTTATTCAGAAACTCCGTGGTTCAGATATCCAAAAACAAGTCATCTATCCAGGGACAAGTTATTATAGTATCTTCAAACAGGACCCACATTTCGATTCGCTGGCGGATTCATGCTTTTCCAATCACAGGATAAGCACTATTAAAATAGGAAACATCAACGCACGGTGGCCGTATTTTGCATTTACCCTTACTGTCTAAGTTAGCCATACCTTGCTTTAGCCCATCTGCATTAGTCTGCCATATCTTGCATTTAGCCCAATTGTGTAGGTTGGCTCGCTTTTTTTTAGCCTAATTGTGTGAAGTAGCCCTATTTGGCACTTAGAATTCTTTGTAGAAAGTAGCCTATCTATTACATTTAGGAGTTCCAGTTACAATGCAGAAGTTAAAAATCTGGGTGCCATAGTCACATCTCTATGTTTCCTTTGATGTTGCCAGTGTTGGATTTAGGCCATTTCCGATTCGCTCTACCAAAGTTAAAAGTAGGTGTTTCTATAGCAGTGCCAAAGTTAAAACTCAGTGTGTCCCGGGTGTCCATTTGTGTTAGTCATTTTTCATTTAGCCTAATTGTAAGGTAGCCTTACCTTGCATTTAGCCCATTTGTGTTTGCCATATCTATCATTCTGCATTTAGCCTAAATACATAAACTAGCAATACTCAGCATTTAGCAACTGCAAAGGCTGGCCAAGCGTCACACTTAGAACTGTGAGGACTAGGCATACGTCACATTAAGATTGATTTCTGAAGATTAACCAGGCATCACATTCAGACTCCTGGACATTAGCCATGCATCGCACTTAGGTTGTTTCAGAAATAACCATGTGTATAGAACTGCGAACATTAGTCCTTTATCATATTTAGTTGGAATTGTGTAGATTAGCCACATAGAACTTACAGAGTAGACAATGTTCTAACCACCCAGCTCCTGCACCCTCCACCACACCACCAAGTACTGTACACACCCAATGAGCTAGCCAACCTATACACAAACACCCAACATAAGTAAAACGTGCATACAAAAAACAACCCCTGACACTGGACCTTACCCTTAATGATACAAAAAGACAGTGCGCACAACTTTAAATGCCAACCAATCTTCACATAAAACGTATACACCTCCAACACAACATTCAGAGGGAAAAAAGGCACTGGCCCTTACCCATACAGATACAACAAGCCAGTTCACGCAATCAACCATCTGCAAGCCAATCCACACAGACACCAGTTTCTCCTAGTTCTGGACCTATCCTATCACTCTACCCTCACTAACCAACCCTGTCCTCTTCCTTTTAGAGCCATGTGAGCACCTGGAGACAACCCCTGGCTGGCAGTGGTGCACCGTATATATCAACATAACATAACATTACAGTAGAACATAATCACTGCCACAATAATTCTGCCATATTACCTCCCAACTCATGATGAGGGCCTTGGTAACTAGCACCTGGTCTCAGCCCTATTAGGCCCTTGGTAATTACCACCTGGTCTCAGCCCTGACATCGCTTTGAATGCATTGCTGGGTGCAAAGCTGGTGTTCATTTTTCAAAACCTAGACTGAGCTTGCCCTCTGAGTACCTTCCATGAGTACAGCCCACGTCCACAACCACCAGCGGGTTTAATGGTGTTCTGACCCCCCCCATGGCAAACCTTTGTTCCCCCCAAATATTCCACCTCACCCTCACTGTGGGGCGATCTATTTGCAAGCTGTGAATGGACAGCTGCTGCTCAAACAGGAAAGCCAAAGCTTCATAACTGAAAGAACAGGGAGTGCAAATAGATACATATGCCTCATGGTTTATTAGGGTGAGCGTTGTGATAAATTAATTGAGCGACAAGGCCAATGTGCATTACATGCTCAGAAGGGTTTCAGCTGAAATCACTTTCACAGACTTATTTGCCAAATATTAAAATCTGTGGTAATTCGAATGTTCCCAAAATGCTCTTTGATTTTGGCAATGCAGCCAGGTGCTACTTGTCGCCCTCCCACTTTCGATAGGTGGTTTATTTACAGAATGTGGGCAATGTACTCCCTGGGGCATATTTCAAAAGCAGCGGTGCAGTAGGATAAGTGTAAAATGAGATGTAAAAGGCTTACACCAGTCGTTATGCTTTTTTTTTAACGCTTTAGGGCAGTTAAAAACATTTTTGTAGTCGGAATGGAAGACAAGAGTGGAAATGTTTCCGTCACCTCATCCTTACTCTGCTAGTAAAACCATCTAGTTTTATGCTTGCATGAGTTTTGTATGCAGGCATAACATTAATGGATACATGCGAAATCCACCAGCATTTAGCACATTCTCAAAGCAGGCGGATTCCAAAGGAATCCATTGTAAATGCTGTCTTTTGCTAGCAGCTTTTACATTTTTAACAAAATGGAGAGTACAATGAAAGACTAAAGGTGATATTTACTCTTTCCTATTACATTTCTTCTTGTAATACCGAAAAATAGCGAAAATAGTGGAAATATAGCATGCTGGGGGCCACCAGCACATAGGTGCTAACGTTGACGTCCCCTGCATGCAATTACCACGTTTAACAATAAGCCTGTCTGGTTAATTTGTTTGTATACTGAGTGTTTGATTTTTTTATTTAAAGAGAGTAATTTATTCAGAAACTGAGCTAGACAGATTTATTTACAATATGCAGAATGGATGCAAAGAAGACACCAGAGTTCATGCAGAGTGACCCAAAATACTTATTTGCAGTGTCTCATAGTTTATTGTTTGGGGCATTCACGATCCCTCCCCCTTTAGGCAACATTCATCACACTCTCAGGCATCTCCCTTTCTTAGAACCAGGGGTGTTGCTAGGTCTGGAGCTACACTAATGTCGGGATTGTCGGGACTCGGGGCTAGCTGGCCTTTTGGTTGTAGAGCCTGAGATTCTATCCGGTGCTACAACCAAAAGATCCATGGCTATAGCCCCCTAGTGCCCCCCCAGCAACGCCGCTGCTTAGAGCACCTCCTTCAATTTTGCGTCCACTGCATTTTTTTGTTTGACCCTAGAGAATCATTTACAAATTGTAATCCTTTTACCTAATTGTTCTAAAAAATAAAGCTGTAAAATTGCCCTTGAACATATTATTTTAAAAATGTTCCTGGGGGAGAACCTAGCTGAATACCCCTATGTTACATAGGATTACCTCGCTACGTTTGGTTGCTCACACTAGTTTGTGGGAGATGTTAATACTGCTCAACTTAAAGTAATTCACCTTCCACCAGTGACCTTCAATCATTTACAATGGCAGTACCACCCAGAAGCCAGCCGTCTCCCTAGAACCAAAAGCTGTCTCTGCCATAATAATGTTACTAGCCATGAACAGTGTCAGATGGTACGTTTGGGCGCCAAAGGCCAGGAGCCTTGTTTCAATGCTAGCAGAATGATATAAGGTTCAATTGAATAACATACTTGCATCTATCTCACAGCTTGCCTTGTGGCAGCATGACCATCATGTGCATTACACATGCGTGATGGCCCAAGCTGCCCTGGAAGTAAGTGTACTCTTCTTTGAGGAGTTTCAGGAACCCCTCAGCAGGGTTCACAGAGGGGTGAGGCTTTGTTTTTTGCCTCTGACAAACTTTAATCCGAATTTACATTTTGTGCTGCCCTGGCGATAGCATGGTCATGATGACGAGACTGTCCAAATCTGCTCACCTTGCCTGTAATGTGCTGCTGCCTAGATTTGACTTATGATCACTGATTTCCCCACTGCACTCAGAAACGAAGAATCCTACAATGTCTTCCGCAAACTGCTAAAAACCAAATTGTTCAACTAACCATGGGTTAACGGCACCGCAGCCTTTTACGACGCTGTTAACCCATTAGCGCCAGGGTCGTAATGAGGCCCAATACCCACTAAGCTGGATTGGACTGGGTAAGCACAAGTAGAGTGATGCTGATGGATCATGGAAGGGGGTAATGAGACGGGGTGGGAAGAAAGCAGAGCAAGGAAAATGTTAGAATGGGGGAAAGGAATTAAGGGAGGTGTCCCATTGAAGGGGAAACATTCAGATATATGAGGCAATAGAGTGTGCACCTCACCTTCGGATGAGAGATATCCAGAAAAAGAACAAGGACTGAATGGGCATGAATACAGAAGAAACACACCTGTAGGAGAGTTTTCAGTGATAGGCTAGGTAGTGCACGGGCCTACCATCCACAATCACTTTGAGATTTCATGCCTTTAGACAAAGGCCATTGAATTGGTGATGGGGTAAATTCAACAACCTCAATGCAACCTCAAGGTCTTCAGAAAGAGACCAAAAGACTGTTCAATTGCTGCCTTGTACCTTTAAAATGACTGGGTTTTGAGTGAGGCACTCCATGCAGTTCCCATAACATAACATAACATAACATTCTTAATTAAGGGTATTGTTATATGAATGTCTATTCCAGTGCCAGTTTCCCAAACCACATGTTCAGCTCTGAATCCATCAAGTCAGATATTCAGTTCCGTTTCTTTTTTACATCCTCCACCCCTTTCCTATGTTGACCAGACATCTCGGTTTTGCTGGGGCGGTCCAAAGAACTGGTGCCGTGTCCCGCCTGTCCTGGGAGTTTTTCCCCTTAAAAAACCCTGTCCCGGTTCTTCAGTG
This sequence comes from Ambystoma mexicanum, assembly GCF_040938575.1. Classification (NCBI taxonomy): domain Eukaryota; kingdom Metazoa; phylum Chordata; class Amphibia; order Caudata; family Ambystomatidae; genus Ambystoma; species Ambystoma mexicanum. The sequence goes on from NC_090930.1 coordinate 488,053,665, forward strand.
CATGCATTTGTTGGCAGGAATGGGAAAGAGGGGTTGAAAGGCAGTTTACAGATCAACACAATTGAATCTGATGTACTCATTAAATGCAACAATTGTTTTTTGATATTATTGTAACACTCAATGCCAGCTGCCCCTGGGTGGCCTTGAATCACCATACAAAACAGCAATAGATACAAACTGGTTGTGCCACAGAGGCTGCAGTGTTAATAGCTTTATAGCCAGACCTGGAAAATCAATATTTGTGTTTAGTATGCTTAGTGTCACAAGTATATCTGCATAGTTTATGTCTAGGGGAATGTTTTGAAGTCTCCATGGTTTGCCCACTTTGCACCATTTTTCACACTACTGAAATGTAGTCCTGGCAGCCACTATCAAATGTTAGTCCTACTTTTATCTTGGTGGCCGTTCCAGTTTCTTATTTTTGAAATCTGGTCACCCTACAGTATTTTTGTAATTATCTACTATAAGAGGTACATGATTCTGCATACCTGCTCTGCTCCAATTAGTTCATCATGCACTGCAGGTGAAAGGCTTTGTGTCCCCAGAATACCCGCCTCACCCCATCCTGTCTTGGAAGGGGAACCTTAGTATCCCTGTAACAGCACTATCAACCAGCCTTAGAGATGTAAAGCTATGTACCTATGTGCTAATTCCAGAGGTCTATATTGTTTGACAGGTTCTCTGCCACGAGATTAACAAAAATGCTTTTAAGTAGCACTCTCTACTGGTTTCCTACTGCCTCTAACCCTTGTAATTATAGGTGCTATTATTAGCCAAAATAATGGTACTCAATTTGTAGACCTCTGCCGGGAGAAGGGCTGAGCTGGCCTTGCCAGGCTTTGAACCTGTGCACTCCAGACTGAGGTGAGTGTAACTTGCTAAGCTATTTCATAGGCTTAATCACCATAAAGCATACTTTCTGCATGTCACCATTTATATTTACCCTGAATGAATCTTTTGACGCCCATACTTCCTATAAGCAAAGTTCCCAGTCTGCAAAGAGAATGCTGAGACCCATTATTTCTGCAGATGGTAGATTCCCCTTCCCTGCATAAACCCATCATTCCTATTAGTAACGGTTTCCATATCCTTCTGAACCCATAAAACCCACCTTTGCTACAGTTGACTCATTTTCTATCCCGGAATCTTTCCTCGCTACAAGTGACATGTCTGTCGTTAATTGAAGACACAGAATATGTTTTTCCTCTCAGTTACATTTTCTATGTCACTGGGTAAATGAATACCAAAATTCATCGATCCACAAGATAACAAAAGGTATTCTCTGTGATAATCTCAATAATCCATTCTTGACACATATGTGTGTTTGTAATGTCTTAACTGCATTGCAATTGTGTGTCGTTAATGCCTGGCACATCTGACAGAGATAAGTCTTGATGTTGGCCTATGCTAATTATGTGTAAGCTAATAGTACTTTGTGAAGGAGTGTAGAGAAGCCCCTGAATGCTCACACCAGAAAAAATAATACAACCCACTAGGAAAAATGTCCCAGCACACCTCTTGCAAGGAAAACAAAGTTTTATTTCCACAAAAATAGAAATACGTCAGTAAAGGACTCTGCTGCCATGGACCGTTTTGCTGAAATCAGTACGAACAACACTTTATGAAGGCATACAGCGTCATCAGTGACTTAAGTGACATAATGTACACATCCAAATGAATGGTTGGTGTGACACTTTACATAGGCTAGCTGCTCCATAGGGGATGCCAGACTATTGGTCCCAGCCCTGTCTGTCCATCTGCTTCCATGTGGGCTCCTCCTTGCGTGTTATCAGGCATAAAGCTACAATTAATAGGCAATTATGTGAAGGAAAACAATTTTGGCTCTATCTCTGTCCTGATGGGAACTTGGTACTGCAGACATGGGCTAAAAGGAAACTTCGAGGCCATCTCTTCTAACAAAATACAGCTTGATTCCAGACATGTTGGTGCCCAGCCAAAGTTTACCACCCTCGTTTTAGCGGTGTCATTTTATCCCTACCGGGAACCTCGCAGCGCAAATCATGCAACCTATGGTGAAGGCAACTGATCCCTGTTTTAAGATCTTTACTTTTTTTAATTGTTTTTATTGAGATCTTGCAAAAACATAGACAAACTTTGTAGTTCTTGACTACATAATAACATCGTGGTGAAGATCATTAAAACTGGAGAAGTTGCAAAGAGTAGGAAACCCCCCTTCCCGCTTCCAATGGAGAACCCCCCACCACCCATCCCCCCTGTTTGGGTCTATGGGACTGGGGTCCCTGGGTTGCCTAGACAACAGAGCAGGAGATATCTTAATTGCACCATAGTGGTGCTAACAAGTGCTAGTGATCCAGCGGCCTCAAAGAACGCTTACTAAGGTGGTGAGGGAGGATGCACTGACATATTGGCCTCCCTGTAAAATTCCAAGAAAGGTAGCCATTGAGTGTCTATATGTGAATGAGATTCTGCCACCAGTGCAGTAATACTTTCCATATCATATATTTCTTTAGCATTGCGGAACCAATAGGTTTGCGTAGGAGGAGAGCTGGATTTCCATTTTATGGTGATGCACACTCGCGCAGCTAAGAGCAGATTTCTGGACATGTGCGCAAGGATCTGGTAATGCTCGTCTGTGTGTTCCACCCCAAACAGAACCAGGAGGGGAGTGAGCTCCCTGCGTATAACCTCTATCAGATGGATCCAGCCCAGAACCTCTTTCCAGTATGTTTGTATATAGGGGCAGCTCCACCACTGATGCCAATATGAGCACACTTGAGAGCAGCCCCTCCAGCAATACGGGGAGGAATTAGGAAACATCTTGGACAAGCGTTGAGGGGTTAGGTGCCACTGTACAAGGATCCTGCAATTTTGCATTTTGTATTCCATTGCTATGGAAGATTTACAGACAGCCCCATGGGTTGCGCGCCAACCCTCTTGGTTGTGTACCCATTCCAGCGCTGTGTCCCATTTGGCTTTAGTGTGAGGCAGGGGTAGGTGGCCTCTTTCCAGGAGGATTCTGTAAATTTGAGCTATGAGAAACTGTAGTTGCCTGTTCCATTTCGCATCAGTAAGGACTCCCTTGAGCTGCAGATATGGGAGGGGGTTGATAGCAAGCCCCTGCTGGGCACCCTTCAGATCTGGTTTTGTCAAGAAGACACCAGCCCTCCACAATTGGCCCACTCTGATCAGGCCCTGCTCGTACTGGGGTTGGAAGCGACCAGGGTCCACAGCACCTTCAAGACCGGGTGCTCTCATATCCTGCGCGGGATGGATCGGGATGACCCACAACCATTCTCCCAAGGTGACAGGGGAAAAGAGGCAGTTTTCCAGTAGGACCCACTGTTTGTGCTGTATCTCACGAATGTGGTCAACTAGGACCCTGAGCTGGAAAGCTTTATAATATTCACCCAAATCTGGGTATCCCAGGCCCCCCTGCTCCTTTGGGAGGATTAGAGTGCTATAGGCAATCCGGGGCCTTTTCTTTTCCCAGAGAAGGCTAACAGTTTTTTTTGGCTATGGTAAGGAATGAGTCTGGCAGCAGTATAGGGAGAGATTGGAAGAGAAACAGGAGGCGCGGAAGCACGTTCATCTTAATGGTGGTGAACCTTCCCACCCAAGAGAGCTTTAATTTACTCCAATTCTCTATATCTAGCTGTATAGTCGCCTACAATGGCATGCAGTTAGCCTGGTAGAGTTTGTCGAGCTTCTTGGTTATTGTTATTACAAGATACCGAAGACTACTCTGTACAATTTTAAGGCCCCAGTTTGTGTGGTCTGCAACTGCTCCAGGCATGTAGTCCTTAAAGAGGAGTGCAACAGTCTTTTTGCAGTTGATACGGAATCCTGAATGGGCCCTGTACTCCTCCACCCTTTCCAGCAGTGCAGGTATGGACTGTTCCAAATCGGTCACGTAAGATAGAACATTGTCCGCGAACAGCGCTATCTATTCTTTGTCAGCTTTGTTTAAACCCTTAATTCTAGTGTCATTTCTGATGTTTTGGGCCAGGGGCGCGAGGGGCGAGAGGGACACCCCTGTCTGGTGCCTCTCGTTAGGGTAAACTGGGGCGATGCTACACCATTAACTACAACATTTTCCCATGGGTTGCTATATCGGGCTTGGCGCCCCACACCCACTCCGGTCCCAAGCCCGCCTTCCGCAACAACTGAATCATGTAGCGCCATTCGACCCGGTCGAAGGCCTTCTCGCGTCAACCAAAATCATAGTGGGGTTTACATCTTGGGGGCTCACGGAAGCCACCAAGTCCAGCGTTTTGCTAATGTTGTCGATCCCCTGCCTATCTCTAACGTACTCGACTTGGTCTTCGTGAATCAGCTGAGGGAGGACTATGTTGAGCCTGTTCGCTAGGATGCTTGCATACATTTTTTCGTCAATGTTGAGCAACGAAATAGGTCTGAGAACTGCCCTGACTGCTCTTTTTCTGCAGAGCTGGACTGCTAACAAGGTGTGGGATTTGTCCCCCCTTTCAAAATTTCTCTGCTTCACATATCGCAAGTTGGTGAGTGCTTTGTCCTGCCAGAGGGTTTTTTGTTCCTGCTGGAGGGTATTCATTTGTTCCCTAATTGTGGGTGTGCCATTCCCTGGGATCTGCTCTGTGTCTTCTCTATCTTTTATCTCTTGCTTGATTTGGGATTCCCTCTGTGTTTTTTGACACTTAACTGCTGAACCTTGTGTGATGAGTAAGCCTCTTATTGTTGCCTTTGCTGCCTCCCAGACTGTGTTGGGGGAGATTCCCTCTATATTACATCTCGTGAAGAAATCCTGTATTTCCTCGTCAAGGGAGTCCCTGAATAGCTTATCCTTCAGCAAAGTGTCATTACATAACCATCATTTTTCTATGTGCTTTCCTGGGCCAGATCCAGGTCTATTGTGACCATGTCATGATCCGACCACCCAACTATATCTATTGAGGAGTTTCTCATATTGTATTCCATACCCCCTTCTAGGAAAATATAGTCAATATGGGTGTAAGTTAAGTGTGGTGGGGAGTAGAAGGTGTATGACTTATCTGTGGGGTGCTGGGTGTAACACGCATCAATCAGATTATACTTGGTAATAAGGTTTTCAAAGCCTATCTGTAGGGGGATGAGCCCATTCCCTATGTGATTTCCAGTAGAGGTCTGGGTTGGCTACAAGATTGAAATCTCCCCCGCATATTAGGGCACCCGTTCTTTCCCCATCTAGACGCGAGAGAAGGTCATTGCAGTATGAACGTTGCTGCGTGTTGGGAGCGTGTGAGGCACATAAAGTGACTGCCGTTGACCAAATAGAACTGTGGACTACCAGGAATCTGCCTTCCAGGTCTCTTTGGGTCTTGTGAATTTGGAGCTCAAGGGAAGAGTGGTATATGATGTCCACACCTCCTTTCTTAATCGGTCGGGATGCCCACAGGACCCTTCCAATGTGTCTGCCTCTGATGGCGAATTCTGCTGCGCGTTTGAATTGAGTCTCTTGGATATAGAGGATGTCCAGGTGTGCCTGTTGGAAAGTTTGGACTAGCATCATGGACCTCTTTTGTGGTGAATTGAGGCCTTTAACATTCAGCATCCCGATACGGACATGGTCAGCTGCCATCTAGGCTTCGTGATTTATGCAGTGGTCGGGGCCGCGTTTGCGGTGCCCTCTTCGCGTGTGCAAGTGGGCAAACTTTCAGACCAGTGTCTTGTTTTCTGAGTGCGACCTCGCACTTTGTGTTTGTACGGTTGCTGCTGAATTGTGCATTGAATGTAAGAAAATTGTTAACGCATGCATGAGTTGTCTCTGAATGATGTCCATACCCTGTGTAGAGCTGAACAGCCCTCACCCTATCCCCCCAAGATTGAAAAGAGAAAATAAGAACGGAACCATGAAATCTCAAAAAGAAAAGAAGAGAAAGGAAGTTCTCCGAACATTGGAGACACCCTCACCGTGAACGTTGGGCCACTCGACGGGTGAGCCCCAGAACCAATTGCTTGAGTTAACATTTCTGCAACATCGGATTAGTGAGTTCACTTAATGATGACCATAACATAGCATATGCCCAGCCTGGCTTGCTGACTTTACAGCAGGGAAAGTTTGATGTGTCTGGCAGGGACAAATAGAAAAAAGCTCTAGGCTCTCATAGGAGGGGAGACCTCTCTCCCAGGCTCTCCCCGCTGTGAACTGGAGCCCCGTCCAGTAAACGCTAGATATGCAGTACATGAGACTGACCTCCTCTGTCAGGGGGTGTTCAGTTTTGCAAATTTTCTTCCATGCTTTGCGCACCCTCTCTGCGCCTGGCACTGGAGGGCTTTCTGCTGGGTACTGACGAAGAAGGAGTGTTGTCTTCAACCTCAGTGGTTGCTTTACTTGCCTTCAGACCCCGTAGAACATTAGAAGCCTATTCCCCTGAGACCACTTGATATTCGTCATCTTCATGGATGAAGGTGAGCGCAAAGGGATGACGCCACCTGTAATGTAGAATCCACTCTCTGAGCCAGGACGTAAGGAGTTTGCATGCTCTTCTCTTTGCCAATGTTTCAGCCGAGAGGACTTGATAAATTTGTACCTTTGAATCTTCAAAATCAATGGATTCTCATTTTCTGGTGAACCTGACTATTTCTGTTTTGTGAGAATCGTAGTGGCATTTTGCCAAGACCGAACAGGGGCCAGCCGGTGAGCCACCCATGTGGTGGACTCTTTCGAACACCAGCTCAGGGGTTATTGGCGAGGGGAGCAGGTTTGCTATGAGGGCTTTAACTCTTCGCTCCAGTGAAAAAGGGATTTCGTTGGGAGATTCTTTGAGGCCCTGAATCCGAATGTTGGCTCTCCTCTCCCTGTTTTCCAGGTCGTCGGTATTCGCCCCAGGTCCTGATTCCTCTGTTCCAAATCCTTCAGTCACCCCTCTGTCCTTATTTCTATTAGATCTGCTGATTGCTGGTTATTTTCAAAGGCCTCCACCTTGTCCTCGATTCTATGGACCTTTTCCTGGAGGGCTGACACTGTTGTGGTCATGTTTGTCCTAAACGCTCGGATTTCATCTAGGAGAAGGTGGATGTCAGCCTTAGTTGACGTTTCATGATCGATTCCTGGGATCAGGGGAGTTTCTTGGGGTTGGGACGCTGACATGGTGGAATGAGTGCGGCAAAACTCTTGCAGTTTGTGGATAGTTAAAGGATCGATCCCACACTGCATGTGTGTGATGTTTGTTGGGTGTTGGCCGGGCTTCTGCAGGGGCTTCTCTCACCAAGTGAGTGAGGCTTTGTGGTAATTATCTGCCTAACAACAGTCAGAACAGTGATCTGCCTAGGTATCTAATTCAGATCTTCACCTCACCGTACAACAAGTTGGTATAGGACCGCTCTTGAAAGAATGGTGGGCTCTTACAGCCGTCTTCCGCAAAAGCTTATCGTCGATCCCTGCCGAGCACCTATTAGGAAGGTCCCTTTATGGGCGGGGTCCTCTCCCGCACTGCATGCCCCCCCAAACTGTGAGGAACTGGCAGAGGATGCTGTGGAGGAATCCAAAGCGTGCACCAATAGAGGGCGAGGAATTGTCCCCTCATCTGATGTTATCAGGAGGCTGAGCAGGTCTGTTCCTTGCAGATATGCCTCGGCGTGGTGAACTGGTTCACTGTAAGAATCTCCCGGGGATCTCAGAGCTCGGTCACTCCGCTGACCTAGATGGGGAGAGGGGTGAGAGGCGTGCCACAGTGAGTGTAGGATGCAGGGTAACAGCAGGTGCTCCAGGGCTAGGGGCAGCGCAGTTCCCATGGAGAGATCGCCGGTCGTGCACTAGCCCCTAACTCTCAATGGATGTCCGCTGCCTGTGCTGCCAGAACCCAGGATCCTGGTTGTGGGGTCCTGTGGGTGTTCCTCTAGGGGTACTCCTTGATTACCTAGGTGACTCAGCCGGTGCTCACTTAGGTCTGTGAAGCAGTCTGTGGCTAAGTCCTTATAGGGCAAGCGGCTGGTGGCAGGTACTGAAAGCTGGCTATGCTTTTCTGTCATGCTCCCTCACCCCATTCAGTAATTTTTCACGTCTCTCCCCATGGGGCGCGTTGGGAGCGGTCGAGATTGTGGGATAGTTTGACCCATTCCAATGTGCCTCACTACATCACTTTACTGCAAGGGTAAAAGAAACAGCCCAAAATTACCGTGCTGACTCCTGTGTGCGCCCCAATCTTCAAAACTGTGTTTGTGTCACAACCAGAAAAAGGCTACACACCCTGCATCCCCATTTCAGGTGGGGTAAAACAAGAGTAATCACTGTAGGAATGTGCCAGTGTGCTCTTTAACATTCAACATGGAGAAAAGGAAAGAAGCAGCAGTACTTTGCTGTAAACCCAAAATGCCTCTTTTTTTAAAAAATAAAATGATATAGTTTATTTGTAAACTTTTTCATTATATAGAGATACTTAAAAAGGGTTGCGATTAGAAGAAAAAAGAGAGAAGAAAAAAAAAGAAGAAAAAACTAATCTTTTAATTTGTTAAGGTCCAGAATGGCTTAAAGAAATAGGGCTATTGTGTAAGTGTATTTGTTGTTCTGCCCACTTAGGAAGGTAGACCATCTTTCTTCTGTAGTGATCTGTTGTTCAGAGAGTTCAAAGAAGGCACCAAATTGTTTCCTTTGGATAGAAAGGGAAGGGCATTCCATTACGAGGTGGAATAAGGTTTCAATGGATTTTTGGGCATCACAAAAGCGACAACATTGGTCCTTGACTGGTATCTGCTCGATGATGGCGAGGTGTGATCTTGCTGGGAGCGTATTCAGCTGTATTCTGAGGAAAATTGATCTTATAGATACATCTGGAAAGAGCATGAGATATTTGGGTAGCTCATGTATTTTCCAGGTATCTGCCGTACAGTTCTGGTTCTGCTGGTAGTTTTTTTTTTTTTTTATGGTTGTTATCCAATCATTATGTTGGAGTTTGATTTTGGCATGTTGAGGGTGCATCTTTAGAAGATCTTCTGAAATATCCTCGTTTTCCATTTCCTGTCGGAGATCCTGCTTCCATTTCTGAAGTATTGTGCTATTTAGGGTGTTAGGATGGTGTCTAAAGATTTGAATGGCTGGAGTTTTTTCGTCTGCGAGGAGTTTTCGAAAAATGTCAAGTTGTTTCCACAGTACAATGGATGCTAATGATTGAGTTGCCATCTCATACCTGATTCTTGGCATCGGAAATGATGGCGGTAGGTGTAAGATTTTTCACCAGAAAATGGACTCAAACTTCATCCAGTTTGTTGATTTAGCATTGAGCATTGCTTCCGACTCATAGGTGGCGATTGGTATAAATTTTTGTCTGTAGAACGTCACAATCAGTTTAAAGGAGAATTTGCTGTATTTTTGGTGTATCAGACAACCTTGTCATGCTAGTGATCGCGCTTTTTGTTCTATTTTATCTAGCCATTGTTCTTCTGAATTTGATTGGTTTATCTGAACACCCAGGTATTTGAAAGAGGTGACATTTTCTAGTCGTGTTCCGTCTAGTATGAATGTAGACTGTTTTTGCTTCTTACATGGGATCTTGGCTAGCATCATTGTCTTCGTTTTTCTGTTGTTGATGGCAAGTTCATTCACAGACATGTATTTGCTCAGTGCTGTCAAGGCTGTTTGGAGTCATGATGGTGTTTTGTCAAGAAGGATGATTTCATTGGCGTAAAGCATAATGGGAACAGGGATGGAATTTATTTTAGGCAGATTTGTCTGATTACTCGTTATACTTTTTTCGATGTCAGCAGTAAAGAGATTGTAGAGGGTTGTGGCAAGTGGGCATCCTTGCTTTAAGCCATTTACTGTCGGGATGGAGTTTGTGGTGGCGCCTTCTTTCGACAGTCTGATTTTGATTTACGTTTCAGAATATAGAAGTATAATTGGCTCCTAGATGTTTGTATGGCACTCCCATGTTCTCAGTTTGGACCAAAGTTTGTCTCTGGATATTGCGTTGAAGGCCATATGTAGGTCTATGAAGGCTGTGTGCACTATGGTATGGCTTTTGATGGCCTCATACTTGATTAAGTTTAGTAAAATGAGGTTGATGATGGTTCCCACATTCTTGGTGATGCCTGTTTGTCTGGCACAAAATCTGCCCGTTTCTGTCGCCCACTTGGTTAGCTCTTTTAGCAGAATGGATGCAAATAGTTTCCCCAAGGGATCGAGGAGGGCGATCGGGCGAAAATTTGCTGTGTCTTCTCATGGTCCTTGCTTGTGTATTGAACGATATTTGTGGTTTTCCATGAGTTTGGGATTTTGGTTAAGATCGTTAATCAGAGTTATCAGTTTGCACATCAGGTTCGCCCACGCGGGAGGATCTTCTTTGATGGTAGCATTGGTATTACCATCAGGTCCAGGTGCTCTAGAGGTGTTCAGGTTTTTAATCATTTGGAGAAAATCATCGTAGTCTGCAATGACATGCCATTTTGATTTGATAAGGCTGATGCTGCTGGCTACTTGTGTTGGACGGCTTCGTATATTTTTGAAAAGTGAAGAGTCCAAGTTTCTTGGGAGACGTTAGCCATTAATTTGAGTTGGTTCTGTGAGTTGTTGTTGAGTAGATTCCATAATTCTCTCGTGGTGTGCGATTTGTAAGTGTTCAGGATAGATTCTGCATCTTATTGCTGTTGGAGTCTCTTATGGGATTTCCGCCAATTTGAGTATTTTTGTTTAAGTTATTTTGCCATAGCACCGTTTTAATTGGTTTTGTCTTTGTTCAGTTGTTGTAGTGCTTTTGCTAGTTGTTTTTTCCTTTCCGCCATTTCCTGGTTGTAGGCATGTTCGTGGTGGGTCTGGGGTCGAGACTGACCTTGCTTTTGGAAAGGCAGCAATATCCATTGATAATTGAATTTGTCTTGATCTTTCAGGTTGGTGTTTTGGAAGGTCATCGGTAGTGTGGACATTGCTTGATGCGAAATGCGTAGTCTTGTTGAAGCGCTGTTCAGTTCCAGAGCGCCTTGCAGGGAAGGCTTAATAAGTCTTGGTGTTGCAGAGCCATGTATGATCAGTTGGTTATGGTCACTTTTGTCAGAGAGCACTGTTTCTACTTTTGTTATTAGACTATGTAAGTTCTGTGACATAAATATATAATCAATTATCGCAGTGGAGTTGCCTCTTAACCATGTTGGGATTAATTGGTTTGAGTTGTCAGAGGCATGGTCGAGCAATTTGAGATTCAAATTGGAGATTTCTTTCATCCATCTTCTAGCTGGAACTGATAACTTCTTTTGGTTTATACAGGAGTCTTCTTGATCGTATAGATGAAAATGTAGGTCTCTGCATATTATGAGTTCAATTAATTGATGGCTGGTGGCAAGTCTGTCGATTGCCAAGAATACCCCGTCAATGAAAGTTTCATTTGTGATGGCTGCTGGGTTCCAGTAGAGGTTCAGTATTATGAGTATGATCCCGTCTCTTTTAGGTAGTAGATTTGTTTGGGGTATAGTCTGTATTCCTGGGGTATAGTTGTATTATGGTGATTTGTATCCAGGGATTGATGTTTTCTGTGCTGAGTATGGTCCAGAATGGATTGATCTTAATCAGGGTTAAGAGACCAGAAGCCAGTTTTCCTTGATTTTTTATTATTGCTGGGTTTAGAAGAGTAAGAAATGCCTCTTTAAAATGTCAGCTTTTCTACCATGAAAATAGATGTTTTGGCACTAGATCCATTAATTTCTACTGAATCAAAAGGTCCCTGCAATGCTCAGGATCATCCAGTGTGGCTCAGAGGAACCGGGCCTCATGAAATGACAGCTCCTGGCAACAGTATCTTTGTAAAAGCAAACCAGGGAATGTGTTGTCATCTTTCCATGGGAAACGCGGCTAAAACTTTGCAACAAGTATCAGAATCAGCTGTGCAGAGAGAAACCCAAACACAGGCATGATACATGTATCCAGGCTGCAAACAATGCCAGTACTCAAGAGAAGAACTAATGCTGACTAAAATGTGTATTTGCTGCAGATGAAAATTGGATTTACAGAAATAAGTTTAATGTGCTTTTTCGAATGAAGAGAAAAAATAGCCTGTTGTAAAGTATATTCTTGTGTAAAGGCTTAATTCTTTAAGAATGTCAAAAGATTGCTAATGTTAAAAATCCACCTATTAACTGTGTTAATTTTATATGTTTAAATGAAAGATTTAAAGGGTGGAACTGAAAGATTAACCCAGTCTGAGTTAATGAACTATAAAAATAAAACAACCCTACTTTGACAGTTCCTAGCCTGAGAAAGGTTGACACCTCCACTGTTGGCAGGAAAGGCTAATTGCTGCTAGGAGGCCTTGATTACTCATGACAAAGGGACTTCATTAGACATTCGTCTGTGCCCCAGGCAGAGACAATAGCAGGCTTGAACACTCACCCTTCAAGGGGAGGGGCAGGAAGCTCCACTCTCCTGGGAGAGGCCCCTCATTCAACTTCAAAGGATTTGCCATTTTCTCACACTTGGCAAGAAAGAAAAAAAGACATTTAACTTGGCAGCAATAATAAGAAAAAGAGTGAAAAACACATACATCTAAATCTGAATTTCTGCCGTCCATTTGAAAACTTGGTAGAATTTCTTACCGCGTAAGGAACAGAAGTTATAAAGAATGACCAATTGTGCAGAAACTATTAATGTTGCAATTATAATATTGTGTGCCCATATTCCAGGGGTAATTGTGCCTATAAGTTGGACTATTGCAACAGCCTCTTTCTTAATCTACCTTCCTCTACTCTCCACCCTTTACAACTTATTCAGAACAGGACTGCAAGACTTGTCCTTGGCCTCAAGCCCTGGGATCATATCTCTCCAGATCTGAAATCTCTCCATTGGCTCCCAGTGGATGCAAGGATTAAATTCAAAACCCTCTGCATTGTCCACAAGGCTTTCTGGGGCCTGGGTCCAACATACCTTCAGCTATCCCTCTGCAAATACCTCCCATCTCAAGCACTCTGCTCTTCTACCTCTAACTCCCTCAGGGTCAGTCGTTTCTCAAAGAAACAAGCTCGGGGTAGATCTCTCTCTGCGGCTGGGGCCTCCCTCTGGAACAGCCTCCCTGCCACCGTAAAACTTGAGGAGAAGCATTTCCTTTTTCGGAAGTACCTCAAAACCTTCCTCTTTGCTTCTGCCTTCTCCCCCCCCTTCCCTGCTGATTCTACTATCCCTCGTCACCATGCACCTGGCCACCCTCTGTGCTCTGGGCCCAGGTACCTGCTCATCTTGCCACCCTCATGCACTGCCTCCGGGCCACCCCTTGCACTGGGGTCTGTATCTGGACCCATACAGCCCTCCCCTTTTCTTCCTGCACTTTCAGACCTACCCGGGCTGCTGCCATAAACCCAGCACTTGCCACTTGCTAGCTGCACTCCCATTGTTTGTTGCCTTTTTATTTATTATTTTATTATTATTCTTTTTTTTTTTTCCTCCTCGCTCCGCACTCTCCTTTTGTTCTCCCTTCCATGCACTTCTCCCCATCCCCCTCTACCCTGCACTTGTGTGTTCTCAATGTCACTGGGCCTAGTAAGATTGTTGTTTTTGTTCTCCCCTGTTCCCCTTCCCTTGCCTTGTCACTCTCTGAAACACTTGTGTATGAGAGCAATAGAAATAAAATATCAATATCTATATATGTACAGAATTGGGAAATGTTAGGCCAAACCTTTTATGGTTAAAATTGCCAAAATTCAATAGAAAGACTAAACTAGGTCCCACCGACTTGGGAGTTGGATTGGAATGTGACCCACAAAATATGTAATTTATGTATCCGATTTTCTTAGAGGGCATAACTACATAAATATGTATTTGTGGGAAAGTTAGATTTTAGTCCCAATAGCTATGGGAGGTTTCCAGATCATATAATAAAACATGACAGTCCTTTCTGTCATCCAACCAGCAAAGAGCAAGGCAGGAACTATGCTCTTGCCCAATCATGGCCTTGTGGGTGTGGGTAGTAAGTCTGCCCCTACCATAAACTTTGGTGATGTCATTTGGCATGATAAATAAGGGAACCTCACAACACACACGGACACTGAGTCCTGACCCCATCCTGATTTCCGCGTGGCGCCCTGTTCCTGAATCCTCCATCTTTGTTCCTGATCCAAGATTTCTTAGCAAAGCCAAGGTCTCTGCATTGCTGAACTCCTTTTCAGCTAGGCCCAAACTCTGAAGCAATCCCAAAACTTAAGGGAAGCAATTTGATCCAGTTTGGCTTGCTACCATAAATGTTTGCCTGCTCCAAACTCGCCATCCCACTGATCTCTGGTTTTCAGTAACCAGTCCGGTCAGAGGTGCCAGTCCAGGTGACCAGAACCGCCCAGCTGACCTAATTCCACCAGATGCTCCCTGCTGTCCTTTAGACCCGACCCTTGTGATGACCAGAGCCCCTGACAGCCCAAAATCTTAAATTAAAGTGGACTGTAAGTATTAATAGGAATCATAGTAAACCATAGCATATTTTGCCTTGCCTTGTCCTATCCCAATTTCTCAACCATCTCAACCATCCTATCTTTACCTTAAGAACCTATAATATTGTCCGAATCATTCTTGTACCCTGTCTTTGATTCCGAGTGTTAGTGCCGATCTTCTCCTCATTTGTGTTTTACTAGACCATAAGCCATTAGTGATTTTGATTAAATAAAGTAATTCCCATAAAGAAAACGGGGTATCCACCACGTGAAGGGTTACAAGCGGCCATGTAACTGTGGAGATTCACGAGTGGCACTCTCTTTTTCTTAGCCATTAAATCTAGTTTAAGTAAAATTAACCTGTAATTTTAAAACCGATTTCCTGTTTTTCTCTGTTCTATTTTTCTAAAAATGCCTCTCATTCAACATTGTATAACTTCCTCAATTTAATAGCTAGAGACTTAATTCCAACTCCGACGTAAACATAAGACCTGTATCTATATCCCAACTCAAAAACCGCATCCCAAAACAGTGCATTCCACCTGTTTTTCTTAAAAAACATTTAGTGAATTTTAGGCGGGAATTCGCATTTCTGCAAAAGTTTCATTTTCAATTTCCATTATTTCCAAACGTACATCATGATTCAAAGTGTTTACTGTTGCTCATACTAAAGCTTATGATTGTTTCCATCTATCCCATGTTGCTCCCATAGAGATGTATATTGATTGAAGGACTTTTGCACACTTTTCATTGTTTTGCTCAGCCATTTTCAAATGTCATTTTAAAATGTCATCTTTAAAGTGCAAGATTTCCAAACTGTTTTTCTCTCTTGTTTGGGGAGGGAAGGTTGTATTCAAATCCTGTACACTGTTCTTTATTCCTGAATACCTGCTGCTCCCTTATAGATGTGTAGAACTGCTTATCTGTGAGTTGAGAAATTTGCAGGGGGAAATCTTAACTCAAGTGCTATTTTTCAAACAAGCCCAAAGGGTTCTTTTTTCTGTGTTTTATATTCTGTGTTGCTAAAAGTGATTCAACTGCATTACCTACTTTCTCATTTGTATTGTCACCTAATTGGTGACTGCTGCCCCATATATTAAAAAATATGTTTGATTTGAATTTTAAGTAAATAAATAAATATTAGTTTTATCAACCAGCCTGATTCCTGGTCCATTGTGTCATGATGCCTACCCCCGGGCATCAGGATCAAGCCCATCAGCTCCGGGAGCAGGAATCCAGATACTTATTAAAACCCCAACAGCCACGGCTAGGGGCTGTTTGGGTTCAGTCCTGGCACCTTAGGCGCCGGGCTCATTATAGAAACCTGTCCTGGCGCCATAGGCGCCAGGCTCATAGACTTGACTTACCTGATGCAGACCATGCTGCTAGTGAGTCCAAGCCAACGTGAGGCCTGGTTGGGACTATTTTATTACAGGGACTAATTTTTACTCGGGCGTGGTTCTAGGGACTTCTTACCTGGGACTACTTTGGAGGCTATTTAAACCATGCCTGAACAACAGCACACGCTTCGCGTTATTCTGCATCCAGCAGCGTAACGCTCACCGTGCCTGCAGTCTGCATCCAGTCTTCTGCCACGCATGCCTCGAATCTGGAGCTCCTAAAACAAAGAGGAAAGAAAAGGACAAGATTAGAAAATGAACTCCTCACCTGATTTCGGATCCATCTTGCCTCCAGACCTGGAAAGAACATCATTTCTATACACGTCGCATCTCCAGCTGCAGCGCCGCGCCATACTCACCAGTCCTCGCAGCATCTTTCGATTTGGCGCTGCTTCCATCATTTCTTCGCCGAACTCCGGCACCTGAGGGTCAAAAGAAAACAACAAGGTGAGCCGAGAAAACCAACAAATAATTCACTTATCACCATAGACTTAACTGATTACCACTGGAGGCATTATTCTATAACACTCCACACCTTCATGTGCCGCACCTGCAATGGGAGAGAAAAAAACACGTCAAACACCTGCAACATTTACAGTACGGCGTTGGTTAATACAGACTCTTACCTGAGCGCCACCAACTGCCACGATGGTATCTTCTCACCATCTTAGCTGCAAGACAAGGAAGGAAGGGGGGACAAGAGTGAATCATCAGACATTTTGAACTCTATGAACTTGATACTTACTGAACCTTGCCAGGAACCTCAGAGTCAATACTCTCCTGAACTCTCCCACGCCTTCAAACCAGTGAAGTTACTGGCATCTACGCGCCCCTCAATCCACGCAGGATGAAGAGGTCATCATTTAAAAACATAAGGTGAGGTTCCTAAAAGGGGATATCAGAGGTGACAAGAAGGGAGAACGAGAACAGTGGGAGGGTGCTATAACTCAAATCCACGGGTGACTAAATCCCTTTTGCCACTTGCAAGAGAATACTTCTACGGATCAACCAGATGAGATTAGGCAGGCCAGTCCAGACAGTCATCTCGGCACCACGCATCATGTTGGTGGAGACCGCAGCTGTCCGGGTCTGATCGACGCCCCTGTGGGAACCAGGTGAGCGCAACAGAACGCGAAGCCTATTTACAAATCCACACCCGGGCTTCATGGAAACCTCAGAAACTGAACAACTGGCCCTATTGTTAGGGGAACTTAGGGCAGAAGTGCACTCTGCGCGCCAAGAAACTAATGCCCTCAGGAGAGAACTGATTGTGTCAAAGGAGCGCACTGATGATCTTGCTAGACAATTGCTGCAAAACCAAGCTGGACAAACACCATTACCTGGACTCGGGGGGAATCCAACTCCTGTTTTATCGAGCAATCCTGTGCAAGTGGTTCTACCAGGGAGCATTCCTTTAGCTCCACCCGAATGCTTTGCTGCGGACCCGAAAAGGTGTTTATGAACCAATGCCAATTGCACTTTTTATGCAGACCTGGAGCTTTTCCAAACGGCCAAGCCAAAGTAGCCTTTGTACAATCATACCTTAGTGGCAGTGCAGCGGATTGGTCAATTCCACCAGTCAACCAGGATGACCCTCTTCTTCGGGATTTCCAAGGATTTCAATTGAGCATGGAGAGACTATTTGCCAGACATTCACAGGGTCAGGCCCTGGATAACAAACTCTTATCCTTACGACAAGGTAACCAGGATCTACTAGCCTATATCGCAACCTTCAATAGGTTGGTGGTGGAAACCGGATGGCAAGAGGTAAAACGAATTAAATTATTTCATTGTGGACTTCGGGGTGAACTCAAAGATGTTTTGGCCCAAGTTGTGAACCCACCTCAGGATTGCCCAGAATATATAGACTTAGTGGTCCAGTTAGACCACCGACTTCAGAATAGAAAGGCTAATCGAGCTAAGTTCGAGAATCGGGTATTGGTAAAACCCAATGTTATCCTCAAAGGAACAGATGCACCAGAACCGATGCAGATCGGGGGGGGGGGTCAAGGGACCCTTAACTCAAAAGGAAAGAGAAATGAGATGGCAGATGCTATTATGTCTGTACTGTGGGGCCTCAGGACATTTTCTACAGGATTGCCCTATAAAACCACCCAAAAAAGTAGTCGGAGTTGCTGATAAGAATCAAACAGAGCCTGATTCGGGAAACGACCACGTCCGGCAAGCGTAGAGGTCCGCTTGCCGAGCTTGAAGAAGGATACTCAGACCTCGTACTTCATCATACCAATTGTCCTTGTGGATCCAAGGCAGCCATCACGTATGCACGCAGTAAAGGCATACATTGATAGCGGGGCCATAGGAAACTATGTGGACCACAAATTGGCTACTAGGATGAATCTACCTCTCTGCAAAAAGACCACTTCGGATGTCATCACCACAGGCGATGGAACTGAAATTGCCTCTGGGCCTGTAACTCATTCTACCGCATAGATGACACTATTGGGTCAAGATGGGCATCGAGAGACTATTGTTTTGATTTAATCAAAGCCCCGCAGTTCCAAATAATACTGGGGATACCTTGGTTGGAAACACATAATCCTTGTATTGATTGGCGAGAGAAGAGAATTACCTTCCCGGATTGTGCACATACTTGTTACCTGGAAAAACCCTTGAACCAAGGCCTGGCCACAGTTGCTACTCCAGTCGTGCAGTTACCTCAGGAATATCAAGAATTCCAGGATGTTTTCCAAAAAGAACAGGCCAACACCTTACCACCTCACAGATCATACGATTGTCAAATCGATCGCATACCCAGTGCACAACCTGCATGTATTAGGATCTACGCCCTTACGGAACCCAAAAACCTTCGCCTGCGACAATACTTGGACCAATACCTTGCTAATGGCTTAATTAGTCCATCCAAGTCCCCTGCATCTTCAGCTTTGTTCCTCGTGCCTAAAAGGGAAGGTGACCTCAGAACGTGTATAGACTACCGTGCATTAAATCAGATCATGGTTACGAACCAATACCCATTGCCTCTGATCCCCGAATTACTAGACCAAGTAAAGGACGCTTGCATCTACACTAAATTAGATCTCCGAGGGGCATATCATCTGGTACGTGTAAAGAAAGGCGACAAATGGGAGACTGCCTTTCGCACTAAGTACGGGTTATTCGAATACCAGTTGATGCCCTTCGGGTTGTGCAATGCACCAGCAGCCTTCCAGTATTTTATGAACGATGTCCTTCGTGAACTCATTGACGTCTGTGTTGTCGTATACATAGACGATATTCTAGTGTACTCCTCCTCAGAATCAGACCATGTGAAACACGTTCGTGCAGACCTTGAGAAACTACAGCAGCACAAGTTATATGCAAAATTGGAAAAATGCGTTTTTCATGCTACAGAAGTTGAATTCCTTGGATTTATCCTGACTCCAAAAGGAGTCCGAATGGACTCTCGAAAGGTGGACGCAATTCTCAAGTGGCCATCACCCAGTTCAGTTAAAGGGGTACAAAGCATGCTCGGATTTGCAAATTTCTACTGCAGATTCATTCCGGATTTCCCACATGTTGTACACCCTATTACAGCACTTTTGCGAGAAAACTAACACTTCTTGTGGACCGAAGAAGCTGAAAAGGCCTTCCAAGAGCTGAAAGCAAAATTCACATCTGCACCTGTCTTAAAGCATCCACGCCCTGAACTTCCATACATAGTGGAAACTGATGCATCCAGTTTAGCCATGGGAGCTGTCCTGTCCCAGAAGGATCCTGAAACCGGTCAACTTCACCCAGTAGCATTTTGGTCCAGAAAGTTCTCAGCACCCGAATTAAACTATGCGGTTACCGATAAAGAGTTATTAGCCATCAAATCCACCTTCAAGGCTTGGCGGCATTATCTTCTCGGTGCCATGCATACCATTACTGTAATCACCGAAACTTGCAGTATTTAAAAACAGCCAAGGCTCAATCGTCGCGCCAACTTCGATGGGCATTGTTCTTTGCCGAGTTCAATTTCGTGATCACTTATCGACCAGGCTGTAAAAATGGCAAGGCAGATGCCTTATCCCGAATAGGGATGGGAGAAGCATATGCGAACCCGGAACCGGTGCCTTTAATTTCAGAACAAAGAATTCTTGGCATAACTACTCTACAGACACTAGAGGATGTTCAGGTAAAGATCCAACGACTCTTCGATCCAACAGCCCTGCAAGACTGGGTAAAGAAAGGCCCGGACTACTCATTCATCAATGACCTACCTTATTATCAAGGGTGACTATTTCTACCACACAAGGAACTACAAGAAGTAGTCATCTCCAATTATCATGACACCCTGATGGAAGGGCATCCAGGTATCGCAAAAACTGAAGCTAAAACTAAGAGACAATTCTGGTGGTCTACCTGGCGAAAAGACATAAAGTCATTTTTGATGTCTTGTGGCATTTGCACCCAAAACAAAAGTCAGAAGAAAAAAACAGCTGGCTTTTTACAACCTTTGGATATTGCACCTACACCATTGCACACCTTGTCTTTAGACTTTATTACAGATCTACCTCCATGTAATGGATTTAACACCATTCTAGTCATTGTGGATCTTTTTTCCAAAATGGCCCACTTTATTCCTTTAAAGGGATTCCCTTCTGCTTCAATTCTGG
This sequence comes from Ambystoma mexicanum, assembly GCF_040938575.1. NCBI lineage: Eukaryota > Metazoa > Chordata > Amphibia > Caudata > Ambystomatidae > Ambystoma > Ambystoma mexicanum. The sequence continues at coordinate 488,074,012 of NC_090930.1, forward strand.
CCAAGGAGTTCCTCGAAAACATTGTTCGAATACACAGATTTCCTTCCGTATTGGTCTCTGACCGATGTAGTCAATTAATTTGACATTTTTGGAAGAAATGTTGTCAATTGGCGCAAATCGACGTGAGGTTATCAACCACTCACCATCCCCAGACCAATGGTCAGGCAGAGAGGACCAACCAGACCCTTGAACAATATCTATGTTGCATGCTACACCAGACCGAAAGTAATTGGAAAGATATTTTATGGATTTCCGAGTATGCATACAATAACTCTGTACATTCGGGAACAGGACAAAGCCCCTTTTATACCATATATGGACATCACCCTCGAATCTCAGAACTAGATTCGCCTCAGCATTAAGAAATGCCCACAGTTAGTCATTTGCACTCTACTATTACACAAGCCTTTAAAGAGGCAACAGAACATTTGAAACAAGCAAAAGAGAAATATAAGAAAAATGCTGATAAACATAGAAGTGAAACTCCATAATACCAGATTGGGGATCAAGTTTGGCTGGCTACAAAACACATACCTCTGAAGGGAACTCAGACTTTTAACCCTAGATATTTGGGACCTTACACCATTAAGGCCATTATCAACCCGGTGGCCGTCAAATTGGAATTACCCTCTAATATGCGAATTCATCCTGTCTTTCATGTTTCACTTTTAAAACCAGTTCAACCAGGGACAAGATTAACCAAACCACCCAACCCATCTTGATAGATGGAGAACCTGAATTCGAGGTAAAAAATATCCTGGACTCCAAGATGATTAAATCAAAACTTTTTTATTTAATCGATTGGAAGGGCTACGGACCACAAGAAAGGTCATGGGAGCCTAGTCACCACGTTCATGCACCTCGGTTGGTGAAGAAATTCCATCGGGACTTCCCAGACAAACCAGGGCCAATGGGAAGAACAACATTAGGAGGGGCCTTGGGGGGGAGTGCTGTCATGATGCCTACCCCTGGGCATCAGGATCAAGCCCATCAGCTCCGGGAGCAGGAATACAGATACTTATTAAAACCCCAACAGCCCCGGCTGGGGGCTGTTTGGGTTCAGTCATGGCGCTTTAGGCACCAGGCTCATTATAGAAACCAGTCCTGGCGCCATAGGCCACAGGCTCATAGACTTCACTTACCTGATGCAGACCATGCTGCTAGTGAGTCCAAGCTAACGTGAGGCCTGGATGGGACTATTTTATTACAGGGACTATTTTTTACTTGGGCGTGGTTCTAGGGACTTCTTACCTGGGACTACTTTGGAGGCTATTTAAGCCACGCCCGAACAACAGCACATGCTTCGCGTTATTCTGTATCCATCAGCGTAACGCTCACCGTGCCTGCAGTCTGCATCCAGTCTTCTGCCACGCATGCCTCAAATCTGGAGCTCCTAAAACAAGGAGGAAAGAAAAGGACAAGATTAGAAAACAAACTATCTCGAATTCCTCGCCTGATTTCAGATCCATCTTGCCTCTGGGCCTGGAAAGAACATCATTTCTGTACACGTCGCATCTCCAGGTGCAGCGCCGCGCCATACTCACCAGTCCTCGCAGCAACTTTCGATTCAGCGCTGCTTCCATCATTTCTTTGCCGTATTCCGGCACCTGAGGGTCAAAAGAAAACAACAAGGTGCACCGAGAAAACCAACAAATAATTCACTTATCACCATAGACTTACCTGATTACCAAGGGAGGCATTATTCTATAACTCTCCACATCTTCATGTGCCGCACCTGCAAAGGGAGAGAAAACAACACGTCAAACACTTGCAACATTTACCAGGCGGCGTCGGGTAATACAGACTCTTACCTGAGCGCCACCAACTGACACGAGTGTATCTTATCACGAACTTAGCTGCAAGACAAGGAATGAATGGGGGTCAAGAGTGAATCATCGGACATATTGAACTCTATGAACTTGATACTTACTGAACCTTGCCAGGAACCTCAGAGTCAACACTCTCCGGAACTCTCCCACGCCTTCAAACCAGTGAAGTAACTGGCATCTACGCGCCCCTGCAATCCACGCAGGATGGAGAGCTCATCATTTAAAAACATAAGGTGAGGTTCCTAAAAGGGGATATCGGAGGTGACAAGAAGGGAGAACGAGAACAGTGGGAGGGTGCTATAACTCAAATCCATGAGTGGCTAAATCCCTTTCTCCTCTGGCAGGAGAATACTTCTACGGATCAAGCAGACTAGATTAGGCGGGCCAGTCCAGACAGTCATCTCGGCACTACGCATCACGTTGGTGGAGACCGCAGCTGTCCGGGTCCGATCGACGCCCCTGTGGGAGCCAGGTAAGCGTAACACATTGTGACCTTGGGGTATTTTGAGAAGGGGTGTGATATGACTGGTATATCACTCAGAATATTGAACCGATAGACACAATAAAAAAAGTATTTCATTTGCACACTGCATACTAGGCTGAGACCAGGGTGTATTGCCTGATTAAAATCCTTAACAAGATGTTACGGGTCCAGGGGAGCGCAGAGAGCGCGAAGCAGGCAGGTCAGCCCCCGGAGGAACCCTGGGCCCTAGGAGTCCGTCCTTGCGGCTACTCCCCCCTCTATCCACGCTGGCAGGCTTGGTCCACTACTGCGAAGGGGGAGGCGAGCAGGCTTGTGGCTTGCTGTCCTCTGTGTACGGGGGCGCTGGAACCTGAGCACTTTGCTCTGCCTTGGGGTGCTCGGGACCAAAAGTCTGGTCAGGCTTGCTGCACAATCCATAGTCTACTCCCTATGGAACTTGTGCGTAGGGCGCCCTGACTTCCAGGCATTGAGGGCTTGCGTGCGTCCGTGGTCCAGCAAGTCACCCCGGGCACAACAATCAGGAGTGGAGGAGAGGGGGCCGGCCCCCTGGCGGCCTGGAGCAGACTGCCTGGGCAGAAGGTATACAGCACGGGGGAGCCACCCGCAAGACCCACGCCCCCCCTCCTCACCTGCCTCTCCTCAAAAGCCGACGTCCAACGGAACCTGGGACTGACCTGTTGGGCTGGCATAGTGCAGGAAGTGCCCTCTGGGGCTTTCAAAGGTGTTCCCCGCCAGGTCCAAGCAGGGCAAGAGGTGGCCGTCTGCCGATGTAGGTCCATTCTGACCGCTGGGGGCTTTGCCTTGGCTATGACAGTGCTGTGTTTTACTGAATTGAGAGGTGTTCCAGAGACGCGGTCTCACACTCAGCAGTCTTTGCGGTCTTGGGAGATATGGGCACGCCTCTGCCCGCCCCTGTCTGATTAGAGGCTCTTGCCCGTCTCTCGTCCACCAATGTGCGGGCCACGAGGAGCGTGTTACTGGCCTGCTCCGATGGATTCCAGTTTGGCCAGGCAGAGCTGCTGTTTATTCTGGGCTGAGCAGAGGCGATAGTGAGCCTCTGGCTTCAGGCTGACACAGTTGTGATTGAGACAGGGGACATCTCGCTCCCCACTGGCTGCAGCGCACCCCGATGGCCTTGACCACGAGGCAGATCGGACCGGTGCCTTGCAGATGTGGGGGAGGGGCACTGCTTTGCCAGCTACGTTGCTGCCGATCCCGGTACCGATTTCCTCCAAAGATCAAGCTGTCGACTCTCCCTACCTTCCTTCACAGATCCGTGCTTTGAGAACCGTGTGTGGGCTGGGCAAGCCAATGTTCTTCGCTAGCTCTGTTGGATTCCATTGGAGCTCTCTGCTCAGGCGGCCATGTCGCCTGTGCCCCCTGGTGGTCTCCTTCAGATCTTTCCTGATTGGTTGGGCTCTAAGAGTTTTATGGTTGGTGGTCTGGGACTAACTTTTACCTTGAAATGCTGGGGGTCTTTGGACTGGGGCTTTTGGGAGCTATTACTTAGAGCTGAGACAGAAAAGGTTGGAGGCTCATGCCCGCCGTCTCTTGGGATCGCTTTTCACTTATGGCCGTGCAGGGCACATTCCTTTTGGGATGTGGAATGTAGGCAACATGAGACAAGGAAAGGTCTATGAATCTCTGCAGCTCTGGCCTTTCATACCGGTGCCCAAGCTAAAAACTATCCCTGCATGCATACGCTTTATTTCTATTTGTGTGGCTCGGGGCAGCAGCACAATGTTAGGCCTCGATTCCAATATGGCTACTACTATGTAAGATGGTGTTGGGTTCCACATGTTCGCTGGACTGAAAGAAACATCCCCCATCCTCCCAATTCTATGGTCCTTGCCACTTCCCCCATACCCCGTGCCCCATCGCCGAGTCCCTACTGCACACTTCCAGGCCTCTCACTCATCTGAATGTGCTGAGGGGCTTGGGACAATCGTCCTTCCTTCCCAACATTGCCCCTTTTGTTAATACTACATTAACAAACTCCGTGTGAACCCCCAGTCCTTTTCACCCCTTCTTTCCTTTTCCAATCTTTCAATTTCCAAGTATGGAGGTGACCCTTCCTTTGGTACCCATGCCTTACATACGGACCATAAACATATTGATCAGGGGTGCATGTCATATATATACATATATATATACATCCTCAATCCGCTGCTAAATCTACCCAGTGTTCTGTGTAGTTCTTGGGGTTAGGTGGGGGAACTAGGTGTACCTGCGGGGAGAAGACATTCCTCCATCGCAACCATGCATGACTTGTCTGATTCATAAACCTGAACTGTGCTATTATTTGTACCACGAGGTGCCCCCTGAACCCCAATTGAACCATCATCATTTCCCTGCTAGGCACTGCTTTGGCACAACACCAAAGTCCCAGCTGGCAAGTACAGATTATTACCAATACGAACACAACCACAGGAACCAACATCTTCACAACAGCCCCCATCCAGGACGGTGCCCAAGAGAAAAGGTTGTCAAACCAATCAGTCTCTTGTATGCCTGCTTCTGTTTGCATATGAGTGCCAACAACATTTAGGCCCCCTATTATATTGGTAAGGGACCCATTTTCTGCATCATTAGGGTGTTTGTAGGGAGAGCATGAATTGCCAATCTTCTTGCAGACCCCTCCCTCCATGGCAGTGAGGTGGTCTAGTATGTATTCTGCAGCGTCATCAGCCTGATTGCACGCATTGCCACCTTGATCGTGTTGAGGCCTTGTTCTTCGGGGACCACCAGGAGCCAGCGAGCAGGCGCCCTCCATGATGACGGGAGGTGCAGAAAGGCCTGCTGGCCACACACAAAGAAGTTATCCATCACGGGAGCTATCGCTTTTTTGAGATTTGGAATGTTTAATGTGTTTTTGCAATTAATATTGACCCCCACAAAGAAGTTCCCTTTGTTGTAAAAGCACAGTTCATATTCTTCCTGCTTTTGCACTTTCACTGGCTTCTCCATGACCTCCATCCATGTAAGTTTTGCCACTTGCTCATGCCAGTATCCACTGCATACACTGTTCACTTTGTCTGCGAAGGTCTATGAATGGAGGATAGCACAGAGGCAACGTGCTGGTCCTGGAAGCAAGACCACACAGAGATAAAGAGGTTTGAATCCTGATCCACGATTATAAACCGAACTCAGGTATTAAACATGTTATAAAAAAGCAATAAAACAAATAAAAATAAATAAATATCACTACCTCTGCAAATCTTACTAGTCCTCCTGCCATGCAGCTCATTGTAGTGTCTTGCCATCTGTTCACCACAAACTTGACACCTTCCAACTTAAGATACAGTCATTGCAAGCACTGCACACGCTTGGGGTTTTGGGTATATTGCAGTTGACCAGGGTCTGCCACTTCTAGTGTATGCTTCGTTCCTGGAAAGTGCTTCGCAGCCTGAACAATGTCAGATGCAGTAAACATTGAGCCTCCACAATCAGGCTTTCTTGTGGCATGGGATCCCAACGCATGCAGAATCAAGAAGCACACGTAACGTTTCCATTAACTTTCATTTTCCCAACTGAGCTCATGTCTGCATCCCAACTATTACTTAACTCTGCATGGTGCACATCTTCTATCATGACTAACCCAAGTCCTTGGTACTGATCATATTTAACTCTTCTAATTTGTCTTTGAAAACGTTTCAATCCACCAAAATGTGAAACAATGGAAAAGAAAAAGTAATTTACAATTATGTTAGAGAACACATTAGGAGATAACGATAACATCAGAAAATTTGCAAAACTCCCCATATGTTGCTGGGTGACAAGAGTATCATTAAGAAATGCATCAGGATGTTATCATGGACCATGGCTGAGGTCTTTTTGAGGTCTTTTTTTGTGTCTGCTATATCTGCAACATTGTCATGTGTAAAAGATCCCACACTGTCATTAGTAAATGATCTGTTGATACTAGCTGCATTTCCTATTCCCCCCTTTGATATCACTACTCCATATAAAACGAAATCCTAAATAAATTCCTAGTCCAAACATATAAGTAGCAAATATACCAGCTAGCCTAGTCACCACGTTCATGCACCTCGGTTGGTGAAGAAATTCCATCGGGACTTCCCAGACAAACCAGGGCCAATGGGAAGAACAACATTAGGAGGGGCCTTGGGGGGGAGTGCTGTCATGATGCCTACCCCTGGGCATCAGGATCAAGCCCATCAGCTCCGGGAGCAGGAATACAGATACTTATTAAAACCCCAACAGCCCCGGCTGGGGGCTGTTTGGGTTCAGTCATGGCGCTTTAGGCACCAGGCTCTTTATAGAAACCAGTCCTGGCGCCATAGGCCACAGGCTCATAGACTTCACTTACCTGATGCAGACCATGCTGCTAGTGAGTCCAAGCTAACGTGAGGCCTGGATGGGACTATTTTATTACAGGGACTATTTTTTACTTGGGCGTGGTTCTAGGGACTTCTTACCTGGGACTACTTTGGAGGCTATTTAAGCCACGCCCGAACAACAGCACATGCTTCGCGTTATTCTGTATCCATCAGCGTAACGCTCACCGTGCCTGCAGTCTGCATCCAGTCTTCTGCCACGCATGCCTCAAATCTGGAGCTCCTAAAACAAGGAGGAAAGAAAAGGACAAGATTAGAAAACAAACTATCTCGAATTCCTCGCCTGATTTCAGATCCATCTTGCCTCTGGGCCTGGAAAGAACATCATTTCTGTACACGTCGCATCTCCAGGTGCAGCGCCGCGCCATACTCACCAGTCCTCGCAGCAACTTTCGATTCAGCGCTGCTTCCATCATTTCTTTGCCGTATTCCGGCACCTGAGGGTCAAAAGAAAACAACAAGGTGCACCGAGAAAACCAACAAATAATTCACTTATCACCATAGACTTACCTGATTACCAAGGGAGGCATTATTCTATAACTCTCCACATCTTCATGTGCCGCACCTGCAAAGGGAGAGAAAACAACACGTCAAACACTTGCAACATTTACCGGGCGGCGTCGGGTAATACAGACTCTTACCTGAGCGCCACCAACTGACACGAGTGTATCTTATCACGAACTTAGCTGCAAGACAAGGAATGAATGGGGGTCAAGAGTGAATCATCGGACATATTGAACTCTATGAACTTGATACTTACTGAACCTTGCCAGGAACCTCAGAGTCAACACTCTCCGGAACTCTCCCACGCCTTCAAACCAGTGAAGTAACTGGCATCTACGCGCCCCTGCAATCCACGCAGGATGGAGAGCTCATCATTTAAAAACATAAGGTGAGGTTCCTAAAAGGGGATATCGGAGGTGACAAGAAGGGAGAACGAGAACAGTGGGAGGGTGCTATAACTCAAATCCATGAGTGGCTAAATCCCTTACTCCTCTGGCAGGAGAATACTTCTACGGATCAAGCAGACTAGATTAGGCGGGCCAGTCCAGACAGTCATCTCGGCACTACGCATCACGTTGGTGGAGACCGCAGCTGTCCGGGTCCGATCGACGCCCCTGTGGGAGCCAGGTAAGCGTAACACATTGTGACCTTGGGGTATTTTGAGAAGGGGTGTGATATGACTGGTATATCACTCAGAATATTGAACCGATAGACACAATAAAAAAAGTATTTCATTTGCACACTGCATACTAGGCTGAGACCAGGGTGTATTGCCTGATTAAAATCCTTAACAAGATGTTACGGGTCCAGGGGAGCGCAGAGAGCGCGAAGCAGGCAGGTCAGCCCCCGGAGGAACCCTGGGCCCTAGGAGTCCGTCCTTGCGGCTACTCCCCCCTCTATCCACGCTGGCAGGCTTGGTCCACTACTGCGAAGGGGGAGGCGAGCAGGCTTGTGGCTTGCTGTCCTCTGTGTACGGGGGCGCTGGAACCTGAGCACTTTGCTCTGCCTTGGGGTGCTCGGGACCAAAAGTCTGGTCAGGCTTGCTGCACAATCCATAGTCTACTCCCTATGGAACTTGTGCGTAGGGCGCCCTGACTTCCAGGCATTGAGGGCTTGCGTGCGTCCGTGGTCCAGCAAGTCACCCCGGGCACAACAATCAGGAGTGGAGGAGAGGGGGCCGGCCCCCTGGCGGCCTGGAGCAGACTGCCTGGGCAGAAGGTATACAGCACGGGGGAGCCACCCGCAAGACCCACGCCCCCCCTCCTCACCTGCCTCTCCTCAAAAGCCGACGTCCAACGGAACCTGGGACTGACCTGTTGGGCTGGCATAGTGCAGGAAGTGCCCTCTGGGGCTTTCAAAGGTGTTCCCCGCCAGGTCCAAGCAGGGCAAGAGGTGGCCGTCTGCCGATGTAGGTCCATTCTGACCGCTGGGGGCTTTGCCTTGGCTATGACAGTGCTGTGTTTTACTGAATTGAGAGGTGTTCCAGAGACGCGGTCTCACACTCAGCAGTCTTTGCGGTCTTGGGAGATATGGGCACGCCTCTGCCCGCCCCTGTCTGATTAGAGGCTCTTGCCCGTCTCTCGTCCACCAATGTGCGGGCCACGAGGAGCGTGTTACTGACCTGCTCCGATGGATTCCAGTTTGGCCAGGCAGAGCTGCTGTTTATTCTGGGCTGAGCAGAGGCGATAGTGAGCCTCTGGCTTCAGGCTGACACAGTTGTGATTGAGACAGGGGACATCTCGCTCCCCACTGGCTGCTGCGCACCCCGATGGCCTTGACCACGAGGCAGATCGGACCGGTGCCTTGCAGATGTGGGGGAGGGGCACTGCTTTGCCAGCTACGTTGCTGCCGATCCCGGTACCGATTTCCTCCAAAGATCAAGCTGTCGACTCTCCCTACCTTCCTTCACAGATCCGTGCTTTGAGAACCGTGTGTGGGCTGGGCAAGCCAATGTTCTTCGCTAGCTCTGTTGGATTCCATTGGAGCTCTCTGCTCAGGCGGCCATGTCGCCTGTGCCCCCTGGTGGTCTCCTTCAGATCTTTCCTGATTGGTTGGGCTCTAAGAGTTTTATGGTTGGTGGTCTGGGACTAACTTTTACCTTGAAATGCTGGGGGTCTTTGGACTGGGGCTTTTGGGAGCTATTACTTAGAGCTGAGACAGAAAAGGTTGGAGGCTCATGCCCGCCGTCTCTTGGGATCGCTTTTCACTTATGGCCGTGCAGGGCACATTCCTTTTGGGATGTGGAATGTAGGCAACATGAGACAAGGAAAGGTCTATGAATCTCTGCAGCTCTGGCCTTTCATACCGGTGCCCAAGCTAAAAACTATCCCTGCATGCATACGCTTTATTTCTATTTGTGTGGCTCGGGGCAGCAGCACAATGTTAGGCCTCGATTCCAATATGGCTACTACTATGTAAGATGGTGTTGGGTTCCACATGTTCGCTGGACTGAAAGAAACATCCCCCATCCTCCCAATTCTATGGTCCTTGCCACTTCCCCCATACCCCGTGCCCCATCGCCGAGTCCCTACTGCACACTTCCAGGCCTCTCACTCATCTGAATGTGCTGAGGGGCTTGGGACAATCGTCCTTCCTTCCCAACATTGCCCCTTTTGTTAATACTACATTAACAAACTCCGTGTGAACCCCCAGTCCTTTTCACCCCTTCTTTCCTTTTCCAATCTTTCAATTTCCAAGTATGGAGGTGACCCTTCCTTTGGTACCCATGCCTTACATACGGACCATAAACATATTGATCAGGGGTGCATGTCATATATATACATATATATATACATCCTCAATCCGCTGCTAAATCTACCCAGTGTTCTGTGTAGTTCTTGGGGTTAGGTGGGGGAACTAGGTGTACCTGCGGGGAGAAGACATTCCTCCATCGCAACCATGCATGACTTGTCTGATTCATAAACCTGAACTGTGCTATTATTTGTACCACGAGGTGCCCCCTGAACCCCAATTGAACCATCATCATTTCCCTGCTAGGCACTGCTTTGGCACAACACCAAAGTCCCAGCTGGCAAGTACAGATTATTACTAATACGAACACAACCACAGGAACCAACATCTTCACAACAGCCCCCATCCAGGACGGTGCCCAAGAGAAAAGGTTGTCAAACCAATCAGTCTCTTGTATGCCTGCTTCTGTTTGCATATGAGTGCCAACAACATTTAGGCCCCCTATTATATTGGTAAGGGACCCATTTTCTGCATCATTAGGGTGTTTGTAGGGAGAGCATGAATTGCCAATCTTCTTGCAGACCCCTCCCTCCATGGCAGTGAGGTGGTCTAGTATGTATTCTGCAGCGTCATCAGCCTGATTGCACGCATTGCCACCTTGATCGTGTTGAGGCCTTGTTCTTCGGGGACCACCAGGAGCCAGCGAGCAGGCGCCCTCCATGATGACGGGAGGTGCAGAAAGGCCTGCTGGCCACACACAAAGAAGTTATCCATCACGGGAGCTATCGCTTTTTTGAGATTTGGAATGTTTAATGTGTTTTTGCAATTAATATTGACCCCCACAAAGAAGTTCCCTTTGTTGTAAAAGCACAGTTCATATTCTTCCTGCTTTTGCACTTTCACTGGCTTCTCCATGACCTCCATCCATGTAAGTTTTGCCACTTGCTCATGCCAGTATCCACTGCATACACTGTTCACTTTGTCTGCGAAGGTCTATGAATGGAGGATAGCACAGAGGCAACGTGCTGGTCCTGGAAGCAAGACCACACAGAGATAAAGAGGTTTGAATCCTGATCCACGATTATAAACCGAACTCAGGTATTAAACATGTTATAAAAAAGCAATAAAACAAATAAAAATAAATAAATATCACTACCTCTGCAAATCTTACTAGTCCTCCTGCCATGCAGCTCATTGTAGTGTCTTGCCATCTGTTCACCACAAACTTGACACCTTCCAACTTAAGATACAGTCATTGCAAGCACTGCACACGCTTGGGGTTTTGGGTATATTGCAGTTGACCAGGGTCTGCCACTTCTAGTGTATGCTTCGTTCCTGGAAAGTGCTTCGCAGCCTGAACAATGTCAGATGCAGTAAACATTGAGCCTCCACAATCAGGCTTTCTTGTGGCATGGGATCCCAACGCATGCAGAATCAAGAAGCACACGTAACGTTTCCATTAACTTTCATTTTCCCAACTGAGCTCATGTCTGCGTCCCAACTATTACTTAACTCTGCATGGTGCACATCTTCTATCATGACTAACCCAAGTCCTTGGTACTGATCATATTTAACTCTTCTAATTTGTCTTTGAAAACGTTTCAATCCACCAAAATGTGAAACAATGGAAAAGAAAAAGTAATTTACAATTATGTTAGAGAACACATTAGGAGATAACGATAACATCAGAAAATTTGCAAAACTCCCCATATGTTGCTGGGTGACAAGAGTATCATTAAGAAATGCATCAGGATGTTATCATGGACCATGGCTGAGGTCTTTTTGAGGTCTTTTTTTGTGTCTGCTATATCTGCAACATTGTCATGTGTAAAAGATCCCACACTGTCATTAGTAAATGATCTGTTGATACTAGCTGCATTTCCTATTCCCCCCTTTGATATCACTACTCCATATAAAACGAAATCCTAAATAAATTCCTAGTCCAAACATATAAGTAGCAAATATACCAGCTACCCAATGCATTACAAACATGTATGTGGGGGAAAACACAGTTATTCGAAAATCTTTCTGAAAGCGAGAACATTGTTTTTATAGATGGACTTGTTGGACCCAGGTACATCCATTGCAAGGTAAATAAATGAGAGGCAATAGAGAGGAAAACAAGAGAGGGAGAGGGAGAGAAATAAACAGAGAGCAAGAGAAAGAGAGAGAGAGCTCTCAGTGCACACAATGCATAGCAGCATTTTATTTATCATAGAGGTATGCTTGTTGTAGAATTCTTTTTCTTTATTTTTTTCTTTTTTAATAATGTCAAAAACACACCGGGGAGACAGCAGCAGTCACTTTGCAGCTGCACATCATTTTATAGAACTTTTTACCTGGAGAAGTGGTATTACTGGCAGACATGTAATTCAAACTCTTTAGTACTTTAAAGAGATTGGTCGGGATGTGGCCTTGGGTGCTTTGCGAACATCAGATAAAAGCACCCAGTACCGTAATTCACAATCTTTTACCGCAGGAAGAGTAGCCTAAAAAACCTCAACGGAGCCGTTATATCTAGGCTCGCTCCACAGGAGGACAAAGTTCTTTACAAAGACGTGGTCACCAGGGAAAAGCTGAAGAGCAGGCAACATGGGTTGGTGTATCAGATGCACCTCGGGTCGTCCCTTCAGTCATTGGTGGCGTGATCTGTTGAGAGATGCATGTTATGGCTTTGGTTAGGGCACACAAGCAGCTGTGAAATTCATCCCCTAGAATGCATGCGCTCTATCAGCATCAAATGCTCTCCTGATTGGAGATGGAGTCCTGTGCATGCAGCGCCACGTTACCATCTTGTGGGGCGATAAATGATGATCCTTATAGGGCTGTGTCTGCATGCTGAACAAAGAAAGAGGCAAGCAGTGCACCCAAGTTTTCTTTAGAGAGGTGCAAAGCTTGGACAGTTTACTCTTGAGAAGACCATGGATCCTCTCCACAACAATGTTGGCCTGGGGATGGCAAATTGCACATATCCGATGCGTGTTGCCCAATAATGCAGTGATTTCCTTAAAAAGCTAATTGAAGAAGTGCATGCTGTTATCAGACCTTAAAACTTTGCACACGCCCCATTGAGGAAATACCTCTCTCACTAGAAATGTGGCCACACATTACGCATCCGTGTGTGCACAAGGACCAGCTTCCACCCACCGTGAGAAAGGACACAGAACAACTATCAGGTAGTGGGATCCGTTTCCCCTTTTGCCCATGTCTATGTAGTTGATGTGTAACTAGCGGAATGGCCCAGTAGGGTGAGGATGTCTACCCCAGATAGTTCCTAAAGTGAGACTAGCATTGTAACTCTAACACGTGGTACAGTTGATGACCATTTTAGTTATTGCTTCCTACAGATTGGGGACAAACCAGTCCCCTTGTATGCCTGCGATGATGTATTGCTTGGATACAAGGGAAGGTTGAATCAGAAGATCGAACGCGACCAGCAGCAATTTGCATGGCATAACTGCTTTGCCTGATGTTTATTGTCACCACAAAAAATCTGTAGGGGATTACTTACATTCCCTCATTAACCACAATTCTTACTCCTCCTGTGGGGCTCGTCCATTCTGTTCTATTAGTTGTGCAATCGGTAAGGTATTGTAGAAGTCTGCCTATTGTTCTCTGCTCTGCACTACCACTGGGTACTCAGAAACACCCTGCACCGGTAATACGCAGCTTGATTGGATGCAGAGTCTGCGGCAGCATTACAAGGTGAGGCCTCGTCTGTATTGTTAGTGTGGGCAGTGCATTTCACCACCGCTGTCAAGGATGGTTGGGATAGTGCGTCAATTAGTTTATCTAACAGTGCTCCATGATGTACCTGGGACCCTTCAGCCCTCCTGAGTCCCCTCCTCTTCTACTGTGCCATACCTGCATGCACCATGGTTTTGATGTAAGCCGAATCAGAGTAAATGTTGACATGACACCCTTGAGATGCTAAAAGTGCCTCAATGAGTGCAATAAGCTCTGCTGCTTGGGCCGAATAGTGCAAGGGTACTCTCTTTTGCACCAACACCTCTTAGAGCCCATCCACCAGGCGTACTACTGTCACCCCAACATGCTTAAAATCTGAGCCCTGATCGATATCAACAAAAAACACTTCCCCCTCTCAATGGGGCTATCTCTTGCCTTCGGGATATCACCCTCCTCCGCCTCAAATTTCACACAATCATAAGCTACCAAGTCTTCCTCTGTGTACTGCTCTGTCAAAATCGTGGCAGGATTTACACTTTTACACCTCACGATATGAATGTTCGAGCTGGACAGGATGATCTCATACGCGGATGCCCACTGCGTGGTTAAGTTGATTTGCACTGCTCCAAAATGGTGAACACTGCATGCTCCACATACAGTGCTACAGAGCACCCCATGACAATTGTGGAGCTCTTCCAAATCGCAAATGCAGCTGCATCAAGCACTTGTGTGCATGGGGACTGGCCCTGCATTACAAAATCTAGCAATCTGCTGTAGTAGGCCAATGGCTTGTTGCCCATCGTGCTCTTTAGTGTTAGTACTGGAGTCATCAGTTGGCCATTTGAATGGGAAAAGAGATAGAACTCTTGCATCTAATCAGGGGTGGCCAGCACTGAGGCAGTGGATTTCACTTATTTTAAAGTGTTAAAGTTGGTGAGCATGTCCGCCAGCCATGCAATCCTATGGTAATTCCTATGGGCCTCTTCAAGGCCCTGTAACAGGGGCGTGATGTAGTTTAGAATCCATGCCCTGCGGTAATTACAAAACCCTAGAAATGTTTGCATTTCTTTGACAGTTTTGGGCTGGGGAGTACTCTGCACTGCAGCGGTACAATCAGGTATAATTTGTTTTCCCATGGATCGATATCACTGGCCCAGATGGAGCACTTCTTGGAGATAATATTGCAGCTTCGCTTTATCCACCTTCTACCCCTTGTACGCCAGTAGCTGCAGGAGGGTGATGGAATCCTTCCTGCAGTGCTGTTCACCGTCACTACACACCAGCAAATCAACATACTGAATGATGGAACTGGCATATGGCTATTCCCTATGTCAGCATGCAAGGTCATGTTGAAGATGCTGGGGGACTTACAGTACCCATGATGCAATCTTGTGTGCTCGAAACGCATTGCCTCATGCATAAACGCTGTGAGATTCAATAAAATGAGATCCAAGGATATGGAAAAGAAGCCGTTTTTAAAATCTACCACAGTGAAGTGGGTCGCCTCATGAGGGATGCTGAATAGTATCATTGCAGGGGTTGGAACTAGAGGAAATTCTGCCTGGACAATGTTGTTTAGAGGATGAAGGTCCTGGATCATCCTCCAACTTCCCCTTTTTGCCTTTTTTTATCGGATAGATCGCTGTGTTACATGGGGAGTACAGGGCACTATTATTCCCTCATTGTCATGCTTTACCTGTGGAAATTATGGCACTCCTGGAAGCTCCATTAAAGACTCCATCACGTTATTGTGACGTCTTGGTGAGAGGTCTAGTTGTTGTCATGATGGCCACGTCCCCCTTTAAACTGCTGTAGGCTGCGGCGGCTCGGTGCGTTGCCCCTCCGACTTCTTCGCAGGCTAAAGCTAGTTTCGTTCCTCCTTTGAGCCAATGCTCCGCTTGCCACGCTTTGTGGCTTCCCCACTGTTGGACGTCCCTTCACCCGTTATTTCACCCATCTCAGTTTCGCTCTCCCTCTGTGAGCGTGTCTCACTGTTTCTCATCTTCCTTTCTTCCTGGTCCTGTCAGCTTCACCCCTCCTGAATGTTATGAGTCCCAACTCGGATCGACTGATTGCTTCCCTCCTTCGCTCTGCATTTCACTTTTCTTTTTCCATTGCTCTCCTGCCGAACTGCTTACCTTCAGCTCAGCATTTGACTTCGCTTTGAGCAACATCCACGGCTCTGTCTCTCTCACTATCCTTCTCTCTCTCTCTCTCTCTTCCTTGCCACAACTGGGCTTCCTGATACACCATAGCATGGCACTCCTATGTCGTCTTACCCGGAGTTATCCACGGCTCCCTCTCTCTTTCTCTCTCTCACGCTCCCTCACTCTCTCTCTCCCTTAGCGCAACTGGGCTTTCAGATACCACAGCATGACACTCCTACAATGTCTCCCCCTTGAGCCTTTGGGTAACCCTTTACTCAATGTGAGCCCATTTCTTCTGTCATCTGGAAGGCTTGCTGCAGAGTACACAAGGACGTTAGCAACCAGTCCAGTATTCATTTTCATCCAGAATCTAGTTCTATCAGAGTTTTTTCCAGCGAGGAGGCTTTTTCCCTGCCTTGGGGTATGTTCCCGTGGTACCCCGCGGTCGGGTGTTCAATCATCCAGACAACGTGGCTTCTGACGGAGCTCTCCCTTACCTGCATGAAAAGAAACCAAGGAAGAAGACTGAAGAAAGGAAGAAAACCTGCAGAAGAAGGAAGACAGACACCCAGGAAAGTCCACATGAAGAAATAGGTGAGGAGGAGGGGTGGGAGGAATCTTCGGATTTTGACACACATTCAGGAGTACCACAATGGTATCCCGTATGCCCTCCTCTGCCTCTTTGGACAGCTGGTACTGTTTAGCTCAGGCAAAACATGGCACCTGGCTTCAGTGTTATTCAGACCAGCGCCACCCCCTGCAAGAACCCTGCATTGTGGGTGTTAGTTGTCCATAACCTTTCTAGTACTTGATCTAAGTCACTCTCAGTGAATGGGGGAAGAGCGACAGGGCCATCAAGGAACATTGTACCCTACAGTATTGTACCATAATGTCAAAAGGGATACAGATTGCTAACACAATTTATCCTTCGTTGTCCCTGTCCTCAAATAATTCTGCATCTGTCACTTCCTTGAGGGGCACTGTCAATGCACAGCACTTTCCGCCATTCGCAACCATGAGTATCTGTCCCGACCACAATAATCATTTTAGCCGACACAACCAGACCCTGTAGAACTGAGGAAAGTATCGGGCCCGCCACAAGCCCTGGGGTTACCACGGGTTGGAAAAATGAATGAAATCTGATAGTACCCACCAACACGCCTTGCAAATCTGGGGCATTGCATCAAGCAATACAGTTATTCCATAGACAAACATGTCCGGGTCTATGGGGATGCTGCAGAACCACCACCTCTCCTCCTCAGGCCTGAATGATGACTATTGCCCTTAAGGCACACATACCTGGGTGGTGCATACCACCCCATGGTCCGAAAAGGAAATGGCCATGTTCAGCTTGCTCAACAAATTGATTCCCAAGGGATTTATGGGGGAGGCCTCTGAGTATAGTAAGGGTGCACAGACCACTTTGCCTCCTATTTTGATAGCTACCTCTTCTGTGGAGGGAACCATTGCAACAGCCCCAGAGAAACCTTGCATGTTGAGAGTTTCACCTGATAGCAGGAAGTTTCCTTCACTGATGCATGATTTAGTGGCACCTGTATCGGCCATAAAGATTAATGGCTTATTACCTATCTCAGCACCCACCAAGAGTTCCTCGTCAGGGTGGGTAGTCATGGACAGGACTGGGTACGCAAGAGCTTTCTGTGGGCTGTTCAAATCAGGATACGTATTAGTACCTGGAACGTGAAGGTGTTTCCTCCCATGAGACTAACCCCTCGGTAGGCTGCTACTGTTCCATTTGGCACTGAATTAGGTGATGGCATTTGGCCTCCATAAAAGCTGTTCTGCTGGGCCACTTGTGGTTGCACATTAGGTGGTGCTTGGGCCGGAATGAGTGGGGGATTTGGGGTCAACTGGGTGTAGGCCTGATGTATTTCATAAGGTATGGAGGTGAACCTGGGTGGCTGTGGTTTTGCTGGGGCAGGCTGATTGTATACATTATACCCTGCGCCTGCATGCTTCTGAACTCTCTTTCAAGATGTCCTTATTTCCCACAGCTCCAACATTGAGACGGTCCCATACAACCTCATGGTCCCATCCTACCAATCCCCCTCGGCCCCCTCTGTTCCCTTAAAACTCTCCTCTTATCCGATGGTGAACTTCTTGGTGCCACGCAGGATACTGAGGTGGGGGTCCACCACCGCACTACCCCTATCCTCTACCTGGCCAAAATTCTGCTATCCTCACATCTGTGCGAGCTGCAGCCTGCTCCACTGAATTTGTCTGTTTTCGGTGTCATCGCCCCTTCCACTACTATTTTAGCTAGCTTCTTCTGTACTAGTTTTGCTTCCTCCGCCTGCAACCTTTGAGCCATTTCCTTTACTCGTTCTTCATTCCTTTTACAATGGTGTATTTTTATAGTCTGAATCTCAGCCCACCCTTTCACCTCTATGCCCATTGTCTTGTCATGCGCTTTCTGAACTTCCTTGGGTAATCCCCTTTAAAGAACAAAATAAAAAAGAGGAACTGATCAGTCCCACTGGTCACCCATCTCCGCTCGCCACATCTCCTGCACTTTTACAATGTACTTTGCGGCATCTTCCTCTGCCCCCATGGTGTACTGTATTATGGACTGCAAGTGCGGGGTACAGGGGTACGCCATCGCAGTGAGTTCCACACTCGCACCCTAATTTTGTTGAAATGCACCCCATCATGCACATCATCATCTAGTTTTACTCCTGGATACCCTGCCTTGACCCACAGGTCCTCGGCCTGGTCTCCCACAGTTGCAACAAGTATGCTTTTCTTGTCTCCCACTGCCAGAGGAAACCCAGCTGTCTGTTTCTCGAAGGCTTATAACAATTTCCCAGCCCCGGCAGCATTGGGCGGGAGCGCCTTGATCAAATTGTTTTTATCCATCTGCGTCCATGGCACATAATACGCACTCTCGGGTCCCTTGTGCCATTAAAGTATCTGCTTGACTACACCTCACACCCCTCTCCGTTCACCACTTCCCTTTTTCCTTGCCACTACTACCTGCTCAAACCTGCTCCTCAATCGCTCATCCCACAACTTTTCTACCCTTGGCATATTTTCTGGAGCCCCTTGTGCCTCACCTTCCTCATCCTCAAATTCTTCCACTGTCCCAGTCTCCTTCCTGTACCTCTTGATGTGCCTCCCTGTCCAATCCCACTATCCCATAACCTAAACTTTCCACCCCTCGATCATGACTACCGTGCTTCTCGACATGCAAATCCATGATGGGGGTGCTATCTAATCTAAACAAAATGTCTCTGGCCCTCCACTCAAGCAACCCGCACACTGGTTGTATCTCTCCCTTTCTTTTACTGCCCTCAACTGGGCCAACTCCGCGTATGTTGCCTCCAATGGCTCCTCTAACTCTTTGTGTGATTTGGTCTCCCACTGTGTAATGCAATTTGAGGTTGGTCGATATGAGGGTGAGTGAGGCAAGCGGGGGCACATATGTTGGGATGGTGTATCCTGTGGCTTGGTGAATGGTGAGTGGAAAGAGCCCCTCTCTAGGCGTGGGCTGCAGCACTTCCTCTGGCACTATTGTGATTGCTACATTTGAGGGGGAACTATCTTCGCGTTGGGGCATACACCTGGAGGTATCCTCTTCATCCTCCATCATTTTCCACAAGTCTAAAATCTCTTTTCGCTTCTGCAGTTGTTTACCTTTATACTTAGCAGTTAGAAACATGCTCATGTGCTCTAATATCTCTCTGTTATTAGTACCGTGGTCTGGCCAGGGTTGGGGCATCCCCCTTGGGTCTCTACCAACCACTGCTTGAGGTACTTCTCTGTCTTATCCTTGTACAAAGGCAACGCACAGTACACATATGCCAGCAGAGCCATTCCCCCCATGTAAACAATGGTATGTTCAAAAGAAACTTCAAGTTGTACATCACACACAGTGTTATTATAACCGTCACTACCAGTCCTCCGTTCCCACCTCCCGGTCACCCCCTGTTCACGCCCCCTCCCCTTTTACACTCCCACATTTCTCACACTATTTTCACGTGCCCTCCCTTGGCCGCCACCAAGTACACAATAATAGCACAATACACTAAAACAATAAACTAAAATGATAAGCTAAAACAACAACCACTACCTTTCCTCTTTCCCCCACACAGAATATATTGTGCACAGGATGCCGAGCCCTCTAACTATATGTAGCTCCTACCTTTGTATCCTCCTAATCACAATAAGAAATGGCGTAACCTTCTCTCCTTACTGAGAGAGTATACCACACTCCTATTTTCCTCCTTAATAATAATAATATAAATAATACAAAAAACCTATACGTGGCCTTTTCACGCTCTCCCATCACCCACGCACACTTCCCTTCCCCAATCACTCTTACCCCCTTTGTTGTAGCTTGTAAGAGGTGTACTTACATTTGCGTGTTCACCTGAGCTCCTCCTTCCCAGGGTCCCAACAATGGCCTGCACCATCCTAGGAGCTGCGCCCTGCTTCAAAGAGCAGGCAGGAATTCTGTTAAAACGACTCCTGCACACCACTGCGGGTTGCGCACCTGGGACTGGTGACTGTAGGTGGGCGCGTCACCGCCAGAGATGCAGCCCGGAAGCCTCCAACTTTGCGGGGGTCGCTGGGATCACCTCAGGGTCACCCAAATGTAGAGAAACCCCTGAACCGTCCCACCAGAAACAATACAACCTACAACCTAGTAGGGAAAAAGTCTCAGCACACCTCTTGTTAGGAAAACCAAGTTTTATTTCCATAAAAATAAAAAATAGAAATGCACCAGCAAAGGACTCTGCTGCAATGGACCGTACTGCTGAAATCAGTACGAACAACACTTTATGCCTTCAGGCATACAGCAACATAGGTTGCAATGTACCAATCCAAATGGCTGGTTGGTGTGACCCTATGCATAGGCTACCCGCTCCATAGGGGATGCCAGGCCATTGGTCCCAGCCCCGTCTGTCCATCTTCTTCCACGTGAGCTCCTCCTTGCGCGTCAGCAGGCATAAAGCTGCAACTAATTGGCAATTGTGTGAAGGGAAACGATACTGACTCTATCAATGACCTGATGTGCACCTGGTATTGCAGAAATGGGCTAAGAGGATACTTCAAGGCCATTGCTTCTAACAAACTACAGCTCGATTCTAGACACGTTGGCGGCCAACCAAAGTTCTCCACCCTCATTTATCTATGTTGTTTTTATCCCGCCCACAAACGCGCAGCACAAATCACGCTTTATTTCTATGTGTGTGGCTCGGGGCTGTGGCCCTGGCTGCAGCACGACATTAGGCCTCAATACCAATATAGCTGCAACTGTGTAAGAGGGCGCTTGGTTCCCCATGTTCGCTGGATCAAAAGAAACATCCGCATCCTCTCTGCGCTATGGTCCTTGCCACCTCCCCTCCCACCTGTCCGTCCACCCAAGTCCCTACTGCACACTTCGAGGCCTCTGTCTCATGCGAAAGCACTCGGGGGGCTTTGGACGATGGCCCATCCTTCCCAACAGGAGCTTGGCCTGTCAATGGCTACAGTTGTTCAATAGGTTGTTTTTGGGAGGTCAGCTTGAATCATTACACTACTTTTATTCCTTACTGGTTCTTATGTCCCTGTGACAATTCAGTACTATACTTCAAAGAGGTGAAATGTAGTGTTGTGTACGGGTGATAATGACCAAAAATCCATCAGCTCCTCAGTGTGAAAGGTAGTTTGTCCATAAGCAAACCACCAGACTCCATCCCCTTCAAATAATAATTTTCTGTTCACACGCAAACTCCTAGATTCCATCAATCCTTTGGGATAAAGCCCATGGGGAAAAGCGTATCTCAAAAACAAATCCTTCCAAAGTGAAAGGGAGTCCTCAATGAATCCATCCTTCCTATAGGTGATATGTCCTTTGTTCCTTCATGCAGCATGCAACCATTTTGTCAATATGTGCATCTAATTCACTTTCGAACTGAGACTATTGAGTAAGTTTGCAAACTAGTGTTGCTAAACCGCTCCAAGGATGCAAGCCTAAATGTACATATTGCTTCCCCCACAGAATTTCAATGGTGGTTGCTCCCCTGCTTGTTCAAGATTGATAACAGTGATGCCTTAAAAACAGACAGAGCCTTGCTATTCACCACCCACAGGCACTGCCCTTATATACCAACTTCAGCCTCCTCTCGTCTAAGGATTTCACAGACACACTCACGTGCCTTAAACCTACCATTTACATTGATAACTTCCTCCCGGGCCTCCCTCATAAAACAACTCAATGGTCCAGCACTAAACACACTCCTTGGTATTGCGAAGGCCTCCTTCAGCAAAGGTGCAGCCCCAGAAGCGATCAATCCAGGTCTCATATGATCCTTTCTCAAAAAACCCTGGATTGTCACACAGGATGCAGCCAACTGCATACCAACCTTGAACCTTCTGTTCATCAGGAATCTTTTCGAGAATGTAGATGCGATCCAACTACTTGCCAAAATCCTCCATGAATACCGGTCCTGCTTATACCTCAAATGCAGAAGTTACACAACAGCCATCCAAATGGCAGAGCATCCACGGTTAGTCACTGACACAGAGGATTGTTGCCTCCTAGTTCTCTCTGGGCTGCCTTTAACACAGTCGACCAGATAACACTCCTCTCCCCCCTTGCAGAGAGGATGGACTTCTCCGGAACTGTACTAAAATGGGAAACATCATGTCTATGTGGCAGACACCAGGCATTACAGATGGGCTAATTCAGATGTAACTGACTCCCAGTCATGTGTGGCTTCTCCCAAGGTCCCATCCTCTCCCCAGTCATCTTTCATCTGAACATGGAAACCTCCTAAATGACCCCAATATAGCACTACATCAGTACGCTGATGACACTCAGCTATGCATTAAGGTCTTTGGCAACCAGAACATTGCTAGTGTCTGAAAATGCCTGGCTACCATCCAAACATGGATCACTAATGTGTACCTCAACCTGAACCCCATCAAGACTAAACTTGTCCCCATTATTCCTTACCAAACAACAACTCATGCAACAATGCCTGGATAACATGTACTGGGAGGATTCACAACAGCTAAGTCCTTGGGCTTTATTGTTGACAGTAGCATTTCCTCCTAAAAAAGTGCAAACTGTGTAGCTAGAGATCTCCACACTCTGCAACATCAAAACCTTTATCCTACTGTATGACTTCCGGATTGGTAAAACAAGCCCTCCTGATCTCACACATCGCCTGGGATAAGCCCATCTTACTGGGCTTCAATCCACCACCTTGCCCCCATTAAGGCAACACACAATACTGCAGCCCACCTCATTACAGGCACCCGTAATTCAACCATATCTCTCCTACATTGTGGAAGCTTCACTGTTTCCTCCTCAACATCAAGATCATAATGAAAACTGCATGTATCACCTACAAAGCAGTCTTAAACAGAACGCTAACATATTTACCACAGGTCTTGTACCTTTTGTAACAAAACTATTAAAAGATTGGAGTCGTAGATAATCCATGAAGGGAAGACTTGCAAGCTGCCCTTCTCCTGGAATGCCCTGACCATATGGAACTTCATTCTAGCAGAAGCTCGAAAGTCCCCCACCATCCTTCTGTTACGCAAAAGAGCAACAGCATCGTGCTACTGTATAAAATTCGATGCTCAATGATGGAAGACTCCTGTTGTAAACCACTCCATTTCTCTCGAGCTAGCTTTAGGCTATAAGCAATAAACGACTAAATGCTGAATAAATAAATAAACCTTCATCACCAAGTAATTGCCTTGGACATTCAGAAGGGGCTGGTCTGAGCCAACAAGCCCCTCATTGGATTTTGTTTCTAAGCTTTGGTTTTCATTCATCATGACCTGGTTTGTCTATGAAAGTGGGCTTTGAGGGTAGAGGTTAGGTTACTGCAAGAAAGTATAAGGAAATATATTTTTTGAGTCTATATTATAGTTT
Organism: Ambystoma mexicanum; assembly: GCF_040938575.1. Lineage (NCBI taxonomy): Eukaryota > Metazoa > Chordata > Amphibia > Caudata > Ambystomatidae > Ambystoma > Ambystoma mexicanum. The sequence goes on from NC_090930.1 coordinate 488,097,606, forward strand.
TTGTTGTTGTTGATAAAGATGGTACTGGTGTGTGTCAAAGGAAAGGAGCCAGAGATTGATATATTCGATAGTGTCACTCTATGGCTTGTGGCATGTACTACTGGTGTTGCCATCAAGGTGACCTCAAGAGAGTTACATACAATCTTCAATATTGTTGTTATTTATGACATGTTGATGGCCTCATTTGGAAGATATTTCTGATTTCCAAAAAGTGGTCCTAGCATCATTTACTCTGAAGACAATGATGTCTCAAAAATGTCCATAGGCATAGTACAGATATACTATCACAGCACTAACTCGTGTTATATGTTCAGATCTTCATTTCTTTCAATTATTCATTTGTATTACTTGTTTAAGGTACAACGTTTAGTTATGGAAGCTGTAATCCAGTTAGGTTAATCATTGTCATCCAAACGCAATTATTCAAGTGGCATTGCATTTCACTTGTGTTTGTTGTGTCATCTCCAACAAAAGGAGTCTTTAGTTCAAATCTTAAAATCAATTGCAAAATGATGTGCAACAACAACTTGAAGAGCGCCTCAAAAAGAGAAGTGCAAAAAAATGAACAAATGTCATGCAATCTGTCATATTACAAGAAGTGCAGACACCAAGGTCATCTGTATAGACTATATGCCAGATTAAAAACAAAGAACTAGGATAATATGAATATGCTGCTGAGAGAAAAGTGAGTACGAAGGAACTCTCTGTACTATATCCTACAGTACCAGTAGGCAATTGCAAAACAAATTCCTGATTCTTTTGCAACTAAAGATGTAGGTAGAAGAGACATGATACTGGTCAGTTTATTGAAGATAGCCAATGGAAACTGATGTTGAGTGAATGCATGACTCCAAAAGATGCTCATGAATATGACATAGTATTTCTCAAAGAAGGCTATGCGAACAATATGCACAATGCCTTGCGTAGTGCAGAATAATCTCTTGTATGACCACTGAATCTACAGAATGTGCAGATCAGGTATACTACATTAGCTGTTTATTAGAGGACCTTTTGGAAGGTAAAACTGTGACAATGGCAGATGCTTGGTGAGACCACCAGGAAATGAGGGGGAATCCCAAGGTTGCCCAAAGGGTGTTAAAGAGGAAGCCATGATTCAAGAGAATCCCTGAAAACACTCAAGAAACGTCCATGTGTAGACTTCCTTAATAGGGTAGAGAAATAACAAACCAAATGTACCAAGAGCTGTGGTATTCAAGGTGTGCTTTCAAACATGAAGGCATGTACAACCATACCTAGCACTGAACATGATGTGGGATTGCATGGCATGCTCAAATCTTTGTTGCACGCAATATGATCTGTTAGATGTGGAGAATCTCCACAGTGCAACCAATAATTGGGTATTTCTTTACATTAAACTTTCACATTTACTCAAGGTTGATGGCACACTATTTGCAGAAATCAGTGTTTTGAAACAATACGGTCTGTTTTGCCTCTAGAGGTAACTCCTCTATTTTACCTAATAAATGTCAGTATTACCATTCAGTAATTCTGCCAGAGGTAATACTGCCAAACGTGCAGTAAATTTTAATACTTATGTAATTATAGCGTCCCATTACCAAACGCAATCAGAGGCTACTGGGAAATGCCATTTCTCTCTGTGCTTCTACCAATGCCTCATTTGGACGCTTAGTCTGTGTTGGTGTCCATCCGGAGCCCTACACGACCTACAACAACAGAGGGTTGATAAGAATGTTCTCAGTGAGAAGCTACTACGTTGCCTTTGACTCCACAGTGACCCTTCTCCTCCCAAGCAGACCTTTTGTACTATCCCACACTACTGTTCGGTTCCCTTACTCTGGCCTAAACAGGATGCGGTATTCCTGCCAAATGAAACTAACCATTATTTATAGAGTGAGAAACATGAAGTAACACAGCTGCCTGGATGCAGATGCACGCCCGTGTTTGATCGTCTTCCAGGGCCCATCCTGGAATGGGAAGATCTGAGGCTTGCAGTTGCACAGGTGCAGGGCATTCCTGGAGTACGCCCAGGCACATCAGGATATGATGAGTTAGATGATCATGAAACCATATTCCAAAACATATTTCACTCTGGAAATCATACCATAGCATCTTTGTTTCAAGTCCTATTCTAGATAGATCACGTATCATAATGTATTTCTTGGGCCCATGTTGGCAATGGTGAAATATGCCCCCTGTTTTGCCACTCCGCCTGATTATGGGTTTGGAAACCTGTAGGGCATACATCTCCAACTTGCATGTAGGGCTGTCACCTCCATTCACAATGCTGGTAATGTCGGGGATGGGATTACTGCCACTCCCCAAGGACGTTTTAAGGGATTCAGATTGTGGAGGAACTAGATCCCAAACGAAGGCAGTGAATTCCCATTACCCCTGGTGGTACCTTTGGTAGTATTAGCACTGCTAATAGTAGCCAACTCATAATGAGGTCCTAACAGGCAACAAAACAGAATGATCCAACTACCCTTACACACTATTGGATGTAATGGAGCAAACATAGTTTGCGTATTAAGGATGTAATCAGAAACGCCATAATTTTATCAGCTTGCCTGCAGGGCTTGAAGTAATATGTGACTCATGGAGTCAGACATCCGGCCGGGTTTTAAATTCAACCCATGGCCTGGGGAAGATTCCCCCTTTCTTTCCTGACCACCAGCAGATTCACACTCCTCTTGTGACAGGTGCTGCTGTCACTGTCCAGCAGGGATGAACCTTCAGAGGCCTGGAGGGCTTGAAACACTCAAAGGACCCGCATGTCCTCCACTGTCACTAACACTAATCACTACAAAGTGCTGCAACAGAGAAACCTTTGGTTTTTGTTAAAACCTGCCCCCCAGCTTTCTAAGAAAGGACGTTTCAATACTTTTTGTTTTCTTTTATGGGCATTGCAGAGCTAATGTTTCAGTTTTGAGGGGACGGCGGCATCAAATAGCAAACATGGGGTCTTTGGTTTAAATGTTTTCTTTCTTTTTCCTTTTTTCCTTTTTTTCTTCTTCTCTCCGTTTCATACACCTCTTTTCTTTCTCTTACATTTGATATTTGGACTTAGTTTATGATGAACTGTTTAATGTGTTTTGCTTTGGTTGACTATGCTTGTGGTTAATAGATAAGGAAATATTTTGTTCTTATTTGTTGTTGTGAAAATAAAAATGTTGCCCCAAAAACAATGGGGGCAGAGTGTTTTTTCTGTGATGGAAAGATCACTGTACCAGGCAGAGAACAACTATAGCTTTCTTGGAAGACCAACTCTCAATTGCTGGTAGATGCCTACCTCTGCAGCAGTCACTTGCACAACCCGAGCTATCATAGAAGCACTGTTTTTTATAGTTGATTATTACTTTAGTAAATGTTTTGACTACCGAGCAATTGCCTATTTGGTAGACGTTTTTAAAATACCTCTGTCCCAAAAATCCCAAATCAGGAAAAAACACAGGCCAGCGTTTGTTAGCAATTCCTTTAGTTACACCATGCACATCTGGTTTCCTTGGCTACTTGGGGTTGTTAGATATAACCAGACACTCCTTAGGGCCGCCTCTGAATATTGTTTTCCTGCTTGTGAGGGAACTTGCTGGATTATGGGCCATAGACACATATGACAACCCCGTCCTTAAAATATCGCGCAAAGATGCACCATGGTTTGATAAGGACTGCCCAAAGGCAAAACGTGAACTCTTCTGGGTGGTAAAATGTAAGGAAAAAACTTTGATGGGGAAATTACGTAAGCTAAAATCCAGTTATAAAAATATGTTAAAAACTAAGAAACAACCCTTCATTGAATCCCAATGGGATTGATTAGACAGGATGGTCAAAGAGAATCATTTCAAGGGGGTTTGGGCCCTTGTGTGCCGCGGCTTTGGAACAAACAAAGGAAAAGATGGTGACCAGATTTCTCTAAAGTCCTGGGCCGTACATTACAAACAGATTCTGTTTAAATACTCTGCAGCTGTGCCACAATCTATATGGAAGAATCAATTCTTTTGCGGCACAGTTGTGTTTAGCATAGAGAAGGTGCGGAAGGCAATTGATGCTTTGAAAGAGGGCAAAGCTCCTATAGCTGACGGTATTTGTCGGAGGCCTAGAAATGGCTGCTTGATTGGTAGGCTCCCATTTTACTGAGAGTTTTTAATGTGATTGATCAAATACATGTATTTCCAGTATCTTGGGCCAAGAGTGTAATTATTCCTATGTTTAAAAAAGCCTCACATCACGACCCCCATTGTTATCGCCCAATATCCCTTCTGGACAAGGCTTGTAATCTATTTGCAAGGTGCCTCGCGCTAAGACTGGAAGAATGGACAAGGTTAAATAATATACTGCCTTAATATATTGTCTTGTAACCACACAATCGATCATTGCTTTGTCTTAAACACAATTTTAGAGAACTTTGTGGGAATTAGATAGAGAAAGTTCTTTGCTGCCTTTCTGGACCTGGCAAAGGCCTTTGACTCACTTGATTGATCCTCCCTTTGGAATAAATTGTACAAACTTGGTGTCCCAAGAGATCTTTTGCCATTCATTATATGCCTGTACCAAAACATTGGCATTTGTACTGTAGGGTAACCTTCCAACAACCAGACAGATAAATAACAACCCGCTATGGAAAAAGACTAGGTGCATCCTTTTGTGAGAAGAACAAGAGCTTTAATTTGTATACAAAGAGGAAATGTTGACAGGGTATTATAAGTCCACTGACGCAGAGCTCTTTCTCTTCTTCAAAGCAAACAGCATATTATAACTGTGAACATCATCATCTGTGATGCACATAATATACCGTGTTCATCCCCCATCCTCATTTGCTGCCGCCTATTTTACATGCTACTAATCACATACAGACCCCCAGTTTAGTGGCAGCACCATATTCGGCTCCAACTCCTTCACACGTGGGATTCATCTATTCACCTTGAGTTGTTGATGGGTCATTGGTTAAGTTATTGAGAACACTGCCCTGCCCTGAGGCCTAATCACCTGCCGTGCACCTGGTCGTCAGCATGAGCACAGTGGATAACTTTGAGGTCAGTGTGGTCCTTGCGGATAAAGCAACTCTTTTCTCCTCCCAGACACACAGGCGCCGCCACCATGCCTCCCCGTCGCAAAATAATAAGAGTTGGCATCACCCTTTGCTCTCCCTGGTACAAATCATGGGCTTCCTTGTCCTCTGTTACCCCCTCATCAGCTACGGCTCCCGAAGGGTAGGCCTGAGTTTCCTGCAGGTCCCTCTAATCAGTCTAAATTGTGAAGGATTTAGGAGTTTTGCTCATGGGAATCTGGTAGTTCAAATGGGATGTGCATTACCCTGAGAGGCGCGCATGTCCTAAATTGCAACTAGTGTTTTGGCAACTCGAGATCTCTGCCGTAGCTCCTATGGGTTTGCCCTTCACAACTGCCCACAGGCCTTACTCGTGTTGGGCGGATCACAATCCTTTCTAATTTTTCAAAGCTCTAATAGGATACATTTGTGTGGGTGTGGGTGTGGGTGTGTGTGTTCACTACCGCGCCTGGGTTGTGGGTAAAATATTCAAGGATTCAGGCCTACCTTCAAATATGGTGTCACTTTTATGTTTCTTGTCACTGAACAGAGATTCATGCCATGTGTGTTTGTGCAGATGCAGTGTGTTCGCCTAGCACTCTATAAAGCCTGAGACTTATGTGAACTCCTACAGTGGGTATTCCCTAGGCCATTCACCTATGCCCACAAAACTCCTCCCTCCCCCCTGTACCCATCCATGTGAATTTCATGTATATTAATATATTTTCTGCAATCTAAATCGTTTGGGAGGGGCTGGGATTTGAACATGCATCCCAACATTCACCCATTTAGTTAATCATACATTAACTAACCCCTCCTTCCTCTCTTCTCCTATCTGCTTCATCATTAGGGACCCACACCCTGCATACATGACATAGGCTTCCCCCATCTCAGGCATATTTCTCCGGAGTACATTTGAGGCAAATACAACCTCTCTCACCCGCTAAATCGACCCCGCGCTCTGTATAATTCTCTGGGTCTGGTGGGGACGAAGTCAGGGTCCCTGGGGGATATGTAGGTCTTTCAATTCTGACAATACATGGCTTATTTGGGTCTTCTGTCTGAACCTGCCTATTCTTTGTAGCCAGGGGAGCCATTCCTGCCCCAATATTAACCATCATCATTTCACTGTTTGGTATAGTCTTGGCACAGCATCGAAGTATCATTTGACATGTGCAGAATACTGCCAAAGGAGTACCACAATCGGGACCAATATCTTCACCACTGCTCCAAGCCATGTTGGCGCCCACGAGGACAACGAGTCAAACCAATCTTCGGCCTGTACCTCTGCTTCACTTTCCATGTCTGTCCGCAACCTGTGCAGGGCCCCTATGATATGCGCCAGGGACCCGTTTTCTGAATCATTTGCGGTGACATAGATAAAGCAAGACAGTCCGATTTTTTACATACGCCCCACTGTATTCGCGTCAGAAGATCCAGAACATGCCGGTTGTGGAGTGTCATCAACCAGATCGCCCACAATTCACTCTTGATAGCATTCAGGCCTTGTTCAGCATCATTTGCCAGCTGGATGATCTCCAATCTCACAATCTGCAGCCATTTTGCTTTTGCTGCGGCCTGAACCACTGGCGTCAGAAGGGAGGCAAAGAAAGCCTCTGTCTGGGTGTACAGATGATATTTATCTGGAATTGTTTTGAGCAGCTTGGATGAATCTTCTGACAAATAATTTGATCTCATCTTCCGTATTTTCAGTGAGCACTTCTTCCTCTTCTCCCACGTGGTTGGGTCAGAACCTAGTTCTGTGGCTGCATACCAGGCTTGAATGCAATTATTAGATGACCTTCAGGTACCACAAGAAAAGCTGAGTGCAGTGTTGTTAATGTACAGATGCCTCGCCAAGATGGTGGGAGTTGCAGGTTTGCTTGTTGGCCGCACACCAAGTAGAGATCCGTAAGAGCTGCTGTTCCTTTTGCCAGGTCTGGAATTAACAGTATTTTGTTGCATTTGGTGTTAGGGCCAATGGGAACTGTCCCATGCCCTCGAAAACAAAACTCATATTCTTCAGCTGCTTGAACCTTCTCTGGAACTTCACGTATCTCAATCCATGTCAATTTCAAAGTATACGTGGCCATCGCTGTGAAACAGTTCTTATTAATATTCCATACTACTTCTTCTCCAAACGTTGATAACCCCCCTGCCATGCAGCTCACCACGCCTTTTCCTATTTGTTTGACACAAACAGCACTCCATCCAATTTAAGCATGGGTCGTGGCTTGCATCGAGGAGAACTATCTATTTTGGCACATTTTTCTTCATCCTTATCCATTATTACAACTTGTACCTTGTGCCCCTGGAACAGCCTGTGAAACCGACACAATGCCAGATGAACCAAACACTGGGCTTCCAAGGATGCCATTTCCTGGAGCACTAACATTTTGGGTGCCCCTGACATTGGGGGATGAGGGAGCAGACATAACAGCTCCTGTTATACCTCTGTTTCCCCACTGAGTGCATGCGGCAGTACCCATGCTATTAAATTCTGGATGGTACACATCAGACATTGTGTCAAAAACAACAACTTTGTACTGAGCATATTCATTTTCTTCATCTAGTCCCCTTTAAGCCGCAGCTTCAATTGCCATAATACTGTGTCTTGTATACGTGTTCTTTTGAAGTTCACTACAGTAGTCATACAATCATCAGTGGGTGTTGTAACATTTAAAAAATCCTTATTTCCACATCCCCTATACTACACCCCTAACCCCAATGTATATACTTCAACCATATAAACACATGTGTTAAATACAAAAGTATACCAAACAAAAACCCACAATCAAGGTAAAAAAGAACTTGAGTGTGCTGGAAAAGGGTGAAATGCACCATGTAATAACGATGGAAAAAGTCATTTTTGTTAGAATGTAAATAATAACTCAAAATAGCAGCGTATCACTATTACACCGCACAGATGCACACATATATTGGAACAATAACTCCATGATTATAGGTGAGAAAAACCTATGGTAACAATCAACAAACAGCCTTAGATTGTGTTCCCTTCTTTATATAGTTATTTACAAAATACATTTAGACAGTATACTTTTAGAATGAGGTGATGTATGGGGTGCCTTCCTGACATCGGAAAGATGTACCCAATACTGCTGTTCCTTCACTTTGACCATGAGTGGAGTGGCATACACTGCAAGATAAGGTCTGTTATAGCATAGCTCTCTCCACCTGAGGACAAAGGTTCTCACATAGACCGTGTCCCCCGGATATAGCTGCAGTGGTGGCGAGCTAGAAGAATCTGGAGCAGAGCAGTTCTCTTCTTCCGCTCGTCGTGGCACAATCTGTCGAGAAAGGCATTTTATACATTTTGTTAATTCAGTCAAGTATGATTTAAATTCATCTCCTAGAATTAACTCAGCCCTGTGACCATCAGAAGCACTGCACACAGGTGACATCAACATGTTCATACATCTACCCACCACTAACTATCTCATGAGGGGAGAGGTGATGGTCCTTACAAGGCTGCATCCTCAAACTGAAAAGGGCCAAAGGCAGGCAATAGACCCAGTTTTTCTTAAGTGTAAAACATACACTGTTGGCCTGGGTATGTTAAATGGAGCACATTTTATGTTTAACCCATAAAAGAGCCGCAATTTATTTAAACAGCTCATTAAAGAAGTGGGTGCCATTGTCACTTTTAAGAGTCTCACACATTCCCCATCGCGGAAACACTTCTCTAACCAAAGACTGAGCTGCCATTTTGGCATCAGGATGTGCACATGGACCAGTCACAATCCAACGGGAGAAGGATCAAACCACTACAATAAGCTATGGAAAGCTATTGCATCACTCTCCCATGTCAGCAAAATCAATGTGGAGGTCTCGAAATGAACCAATAGGGCCGTGCATTGTGCCTCTCTGCGTCCTCAGGGTGTGACTGGCAGATTGTACAATTCAATATAAACATATTTAAAAGTTCCTGTATGTTCGGCATGTATCAGTCCTCCTGTATATCAGCAGCGATATGCTTAGACACATGCGAGGGGTAGTACAACTCATTAAATGCTACTAAAACCAATTTGTGGGGGATCACCACTTTCCATGTATTAACCTGTCTCCAAACTAGATGTGTAGGAGATTGTGCACACCCCCCTCCTCTGCCACAGTAACATCTCACTCTGAGGTGCTTGGGCCTGCAATTCTATAACTTCTGTAATGGGCAACGCAGTACATGTAACCGTACTAACAAGTGCTGGGTGTTCAGGGATGTCTGGCACCGGTAAATACACACCCATTTTCGCAGCCCTGTCTGCTGCTTTGTTACCAAGAGAAACACATTCCCCCCCATTTCTATGCGTGGCACACTTGACGGTTGCGACAAGCGTTGGATGCGAGAGAGCCTGAATCAATTTGTCTCAGAGGGCTGAATGCTGTACTGGAGATCCATCGGCTCTTCTGAGTGCCGGGTGCTTGTCACATATGCATAGTCTGAATAAATTGTTACTCGACATCCCTGCACTGCCTCTAGTGCCTGATTGGGCCTGATTACGAATTGGGCGGTATCCCAGCAGGGACACCACACAACTTTATTAGCGTTAGCACCCACCCCACCCGATCACACGTTGGGCGCTAACTATTACTCCCCATTCACGATTGGGTCCATTAGACCCAATGGGGAATTTTCAGCACAATTACAGCGCGGTACTACCACAAGTGGTAATTTCACAGAAAATTGGCATTTTTCCAGCATGTTTACCCCCAGCTCAGAGCTGGTAATCACCCACTACTAATGGCCCACCCTTCGCCTTACTCACAACCTCCCACACTCCTCTCATTCACATCCTCACACCATCCACAAATCTCCTCTCACACAACAAAATCAGGCTCTCCCTCGGCCTCTCCTCATCACATTAAAGCAAACAAAAATAAAATCTCAATAAAGACTACTTGTTCATTCCAACACCCCCTATATATCGGTTGAGGAGGTCCCACGTCCACAAGGGGCCTCTACGACAACTACTTCTCGTCCTCATACCCTTCTTATGCTGGCCAGAGAGATCCCAGGCCCACTAAATATGCAGAGCCTCTATCCGTACTTTTTTTTCTTTGTTACACAGCACTGTCTTCTTCTCTAATAAAATAGGAAAGGGGCCGATACACCACAATCCTCTATATTTTAATCAAACCAGCATATATACAATGTAACTTGGCCTTCCACACAATTCCACTCATTCCTTGCTCACTGCACTCACACCATTCTTCACGCCCTCAAACACTCACACTAGCCTGCATGTTTTTCTCTGTAAAAGGTGCACTTACATCTTCGTGCTCTCCCGAAATCCTCTGTCCTGGGGTCCCATTAACAGCCTGGACAATTTGTGGACAGCGCCCAGAACAGACAGAAATTCTGATAATATGGCAGCTGTAAACCTCTCCATGGTACGCACAAGGGGACTAGTCATTGCAGGTTGTCATGACCCCTCCGAAAGTGCAATCAGAAATCCTCCGTCCTCGCGGGGGAGTCTGGGATCACATTGGGTCACCAATTTTGTAGGGTACCCTTCCAACAACTAGACCAATAAATAACAACCCGCTAGGGAAAAAGGCTATGTGCAGGTGAGAAGGTCAAGAGCTTTATTTATATACAAAAAGGAAATGGAGAAAGGGTATTATAAGTCCACTGCCTCAGAGTTCTCTCTCTTCTTCAAAGCAAACAACACATTATAACTGTGAAAATCGTCATCAGTGACGCATACAATGTACAGTGTTCATCCCTCAGGCTCATTGGCTGCCACCTATTTACATGCTACTAATCACATATGGACCCCAGTTAATTTGCCACACCATCTTTGCCTCCAATTCCTCCGCATGTTGGTTTCGATCTCTTCACCTTGAGTTGCTGTTGAGTGACTGGTTAAATTACTGAGAGCGCTCCCTTGGCCTGAGGCCTAATCAAGTGATGTGCACCTGGTCATCAACATGAGCTCAATGGATAACTTTGAAGTCAGTCTGGTCCTTGTGAATAAAGCAACTCTTTTTTCACCCCAGACACCTTCACCCTTTAATCTCCCTGGCACAAATCATCATGGGCCTTGTTGTCCTCTGTTCCTCCCTCATCAGCTACTCCTCCTGAAGTGCAGGGCTGAGTTTCCTGCAGGTCTCACTAATCAATCTAAATTGTGAAGGATTTAGGAGTTTTGCTCATGGGCATCTGGTAGTTTAAATGGGATGTGCATTATCCTGGAGGGTGCTGGTATCCTAAATCTCAACAACTGGTGTTTTCTCAACTCGAGACCTCTGCCCTGGCTCCCATGTGTTTGTCCTTCACAACTGGCCACAGCCCTAACTCGTGTTGGGCCGTTCAGATTAATTTCTAATTTTGTAAAGCTCTAACAGGATACATTTATGTGTGTATATTCCCTACCTTGGTGGGGGTGGAATATTCGACCACGAGGACTCATTGTTCTGTTTCCAACACAGCATGTGACGACTCAGGCCTACCTTCGAATATGGTGTCACTTCTTTGTTTCTTGTCACTGAATAGCTATTCATGCTATGTGTGTGTTGTGCGCATGAAGTGTATTCGCCTTAGTTTACCTTAGATTTATGGGAAGTCCTACAGTGGATATGCCCTACGCCAATCACCTATACCCACAAGACTCCCCCATGCCCCTGTACCCGCTCATGTACATTTCCCACATATTACATTTGGCTCTAAAAAGTGAAATTATGTGTGGATGGTCAGCAATGTGACTGTAGAGGTTGTGGATACTTATAAATACTTGGGGTTGGTGTTTGCAAGTGAGGATGGCAGCTAACAAGTCACAATTGGGACTAGGGAGCCTGGCCCGCTTCTGCTATAAATATGGAGGATGCAGGTTAGATACATGCATTGAGGTCCTTCAGATTAAGGTGAATGCTGCAGTTCTATATGGCTGTGAAATGAGCAGGCATTTGGACCTTAAGGTTTTAAATCACATCCAATACAGCTTACTTGGCAAGGTTTCAGAGTTGGGTCCAAGCACTCTCAGGGAAGCCTTAAGAGAGAGCGGATTTGGGTGTGCCTTCTATTAGCATGCTTGCCCAGCGGAAATATTTACACTATGCAGCAAAAATCTTCAGTGGTAGCTCAATAAGCCTGAACAATAAAAATGTTTTATGGGAAATATTGTCCTGTTTCCCCTGGTAAAATACCCCTGGTTAAAAAATTGTATACATTTAAGTAACCAATGGGGTCTAGACTATAGGCAATTGTCTAATGGGTAATACATCTGTCAAATTTCAAATATCGGGCTTGCCACCTTCATTGAATGCTCAGATATCGTGTGAAGCTACTGTCATTGGAACATCTAATTGCTGCTCGGCAGGCACCGTTGGCTGAGAATGTACTTATGCAAATACGATCTGATGAATATCAGAGGATCATTTAATGGTGCAACTGAACGTATTGCCACTGAGGGCCCGGATGAGTTGGCTTGCAAAAACTAAATTGTGTGTTCGTGGTTCAGGGGATAATGAAAACCGGCTCCATGTTATGCTGATTTGTAAAAATGTGATCAATATTCGGGTAGCGTGGCTAAGGGATCATGTTATTAAGTATAATATTAGAACCACTGCAGAGTCAATGATGTTCCTTTTATGTACTAACGATATCAATGTTTTAGGGGATGTATGAAAATTTGTGAAAGCAGCATTTTTAAAGATTGGTATACAGATCTAACGATATATGGACATGTAAATGTCTATCTTGTGTTGCTCTTGGACGATCATGATTTTTAATATAAGTAATTTGAATGTTGTATTATTAATTCACTGTATTGTATTATATTGTTCATGGCACTGCCGAACAAAATATACATTCTCTCTCTCTATCTCCTGTTTTTCTGCTTGTGAGGGAACTTGCTGGATTTCTTATTTCTTATCCCACGTATTCCACTGATTGCATAACATTGCGTGTTCAGCAGCTTACACTCCAACAGCCACTTCAAGAAAATGTGTCACTCTTGCTGGAGGTGATTCAAGTTGAACTAGGATGTAGGGCTGTTTATGCTTTACACAAGATTCACCCTAAATTTTAGACAAATATATCCGATCTATGTTTAAGTTCTGTTGTTACTTTCTGAGACTAGCAACCAAACTAGCTAACGCCTTTTAATGTTCCTGTGGGGTCGCTAGTCGGCATCAAGGAATGTGGTGCACGATACATGCCTATACAATCTCTCTGAAAATAATATTTTATGGGATACATTGTGTACAAAGAACAGCATTTAAGTATCAATCCTTCAATTAATCCATGATAATAAACACAGTTCTGCAGCCCAGCACCCACGATGCGTCGAAAACAAAAAACACTATTAGCAAATATTTATAACACATTACAAAAAATACAAACTAATAAATATCTAGTTAAAATCATGAATTTATCAAAAATATAAACACACTTTACAAATTGGACATTCACAATTGACATGAACACAATCAATAAATATGCAAACTCCTACAAACAACACTGCACAAAATGACAAACACAAAACAGTGTACATGGCATATAATGTCCTCTAGGTGATCCACGTAATTCCTCACTAAATATAAGTGAGCTCTTTAATTTCTCCAGCCACCTGGAATGTTCTTTCTCATGACACCAATTTGCCAACTAGTTTAGATGTCGCAGCACTGTAATTATTGCCACCTCTTCATCAGGTCAAGTACATTTTCCTATTAAAAAATGACAAACACTCATAAGTTTGGATGCCAAACGATTTTCTTCAAAATAACAACATTGTTTTACTTACAATAGTAATTACATGGATGCCAATGTAATTATGCACCCTCCCTAAAAAAAAGGATGATACAATTGGTAACTTGCCACCACCCCTTGAGTAGTGGTCGTCAGTGTATGCACCAATATCTGGACAACAACTCATGTGATAGACCATTTCATCAGTTGCTCACGTCTGTTAGGGAAACATACATAGAAGCCATCAAACTAATGAAAACCACAAAAACAATCCAAAAGTGAAGGTTTCGCATAGAATATATGATTTGTATTACCTCAATGCATCACCATGCAATTCTTAAGGTGCACAAAACTGCTGCCTTACTTCATATCGGACAAGGGGGACCCATATTCTTAGAAACAAGCTGACGTGCATAAAACTAATTCATGGACTACACAGATGACAGGCAACCAACATTGCAACTATTCTGGTAATCGTTGCCAAAAAGTTAAACTGAATCACGTTCAGTCAGGTGAACCTGTGGTGGACTAACATCACATGCTTGTGGGATATATTCTGTCCAAGAAAAAGGAAACTACATGTTGGGCCTAAAAAGTGCTGAACTTGGAAAACACAATGGCTGACAGATAAAAAGGCAGTGTTTCACTCGCATCTGACACATCTCAGAATGTTGTCTTTAAAGAAGGAGAAATAAACTACTACTAAGTGGACCTTGCATGAAATTGTCAAAGCTATACAACAGAGGCTTACTTTATATGGAAAACATGGCATTTGCAAGCACAGAAACTGCGATTATGGAAATGTGTGCATTTTTCAGCTTGAAATTAATACATGGAGTAAAGGTTTCCCTAGCCATAGAAATGCAAACACATCATGATGGTAAAATGAACAGTGGTGGCAAGACGCAATTATATTAGAAATAAACAGAAGGCCTCATGTGCCCAAGGAAATGTAAACTTTACAAACATAAGTGTCGACATGACTTCAGGTTTCTATTTCCTGAGAAGGGCTCAGTTTCTATTCAGAACACTCAAGCAGTAGCCAAGAAGGAAGGTATGAGGGGCTGCTCCTACTATAAGCAACAGATTACACATTAGCCTTGGGAGAAGGCTGATAACTTTACATCAGCCAAAAGTCAACAATGGAGTAGATGCTCTGTTCAGAGGGGAAACAAACCCTTAAACAAGAACTTAAACTTAGTTTGCTGGCCAGAATCGTATGTCTGTAGTAATGTTGCTATAGATTTATAGGGAAAAGCATATTTTGAAAATGTTCATGAGATACATATGTTGCAGAAACATAGCTTTACTATAATTTTAAAGCTTATCCAAAGCCATCAAAATTCAACCTTGTGAATTCAAGCTACAACCTAAAATGTGTTCCTGGCTCCCCATAAAATATCCCAGAATCGGATGTAGGAAGGTGCTAGCTTATTAAATCAGATATCAGCTGAGAGCATTTTGGTTAATAACTGTTTCAATTGTTGGGTAAATTGCTAAAAATTGCCATTTGGACGTATTACCACGTGCTGAAATGGGACATAGTTTGTCAAATCTGGCATGTTGAGAGGAAGCTAGAAATATATAAATAT
Source organism: Ambystoma mexicanum (assembly GCF_040938575.1). Classification (NCBI taxonomy): domain Eukaryota; kingdom Metazoa; phylum Chordata; class Amphibia; order Caudata; family Ambystomatidae; genus Ambystoma; species Ambystoma mexicanum. The sequence continues at coordinate 488,112,928 of NC_090930.1, forward strand.
TGTTAGGTTTAGGTGTAAAATACAAGTTTTTGCCATATAGGACTTTTCCAGTGCAAACATTGACAGGAGTAAAATAAAAACCCCAGTGGGTGGATTCATCCCTCCCATAGTTTAAGTTTCATAACTCCAGGAGTTAAAGTTTGAAATTAACAAAACCACTCCCAAGTGTGTTTAAGAAATATATTCATTTAAAGTAAGTGCTTATTCCAAATTTCATTCCCAACCACAAAACTCCCTCAAGGAAAGGGTTCTTGGAAAAAAACACAATTCCTAATTGTTCACCATTCCTCAGTCCTACCCTTAAAGCATAGGGGTGATAAATGTACACTGAATGCCAATATTTTTATTTTTGTTGGTGCTGAGGCAGAAAGGTGTCTTGCTAAATTAAATCTCGTGAAGTCCCTAATTGAAATGTTCACTCTCAAGAGTGAGACAGTGACTCATGGTAGAAGAGATTCTGCATTGAATAGAACATTTCTATTTTAAAAATAAATAGGGGCAAAGGAAGAAGGACTCCATACATCTAAAAAGGGTGTAATCCAAGTCTGTTGTGCTTTCAAATTGCTAGCATAGAGATTATAGATAAAGAGCACTGCATGTGTGAAATTGTTTGTACCTGTAGGAAAATGTGCATGTTATTCAAAGCTAGCTTCATCATAATCTTGTAATGTTCCAAAGGACTGCATCGTGGTTGACATTCAGGGATTTTGTTTGTGATAAAAGTTTGAAATGTTCATTTGACCTGTATGGGAGGGGGAGTGACCCCTGACCGGCCCATAGAGTCAGAGCTCACCCTTGAGTACTTTAAGACGAGATAACTGCACCTTGAGGTGTATGGGGTGCTGGATTCTCTTACTCCAACACCAATTAATAAAGACAACTCAATGGTTTGGCAAAGGGGAGTCCGTTTAATGGCAAGTACAAAAAACGGAGAAACATGGAAATCAACAATGATGCGATGGCCCGTCTCGCTTCTACTCCCCACGATCTTCATTCAAACAGTAACAGTTAAACCCACAAATCGTCATCATTGACGTGAAACACTCAAAAGTTTGTCATGCAATTCTATTGGTTGGAAAAGGTAACTTAAATATAGGTGCTATATCTGTATTTGGTAATGGAGTGTGAAGATTGGATAACTCTTATCGGATGGGCGTCTTCACCCTTCCCTCCAACATTACTCATGCAAACGTCACTAAAAGTACGACGTCTCATTGGTTCTACTATCTATAGGACCCTAGATTATTTGGTCCATTTTGATTGGGTTGACTTCAACCCCAGGCATAAATTTCCACTTTAATTAGCAGCATGCAGAATGGTCACCCAGATGCAGGATGCCCCACGATTCACCCTGCCTCCCTTCCATCAATCAGTACTTTAGCGCTATGTGTCAATTAGTTGGCTGCGGTCGGCCCCCGAAACTGTAGCTTCTTGTCAGGAAAACTTATGGTATCTTCTGCTTTTGGGTGACATCAGACGTTGGTACCTCTTCGCGCTTGGCTGGTCACATGTTAGTACACTGTGAATTTTCTTCGTTTTCCTTGTATTTGTGCATTTAATTCTCATTCTCGGCCGCCACCTGCCTGGGCCTCCCTAACTCGACCTTCAAGGGGCAGGCTGCTCTGCTCTTAAGTTTAGTTTCTCCGAAGTTACTGTCTGCCTCCCTCTCTTGGTTTGACCTTGATTTCCCAGGCACGGCCTGCTCCTTGCTGAGTTTCTATTCCGCCGTCTCTCTTCTTGTTTTAGCTGGAATAAGAATCCTGGCCTGTTTGACCCTTAGTAACCTGGGTTAATTCTGCTTTTGTATAAAGTGGACTTGCACTTATATAATGTGCTTCGTGGAGGTAGATATATAGTTGGCGCTTGCTGCTCTATCCTTCTACTAAGCATAGCAAGCTGCACTGTTTTCTTAGCTCTTGTGTCACAAGCATATATAGAGGCATTAGCTGGTTGAATATTTTCACCCTGCGTTACAGTTTAAATTTCTATCTGTTTCAACATCGTCTCTTCTTCTAAGTTCATTACATCTGTATTCATATAATTTCGTCTTTGTGCGTCATCTTTTGGTTGTCGTTTCGTTCATCTGTATGTCTGTCCGGGCCCTTGTGTCGTCACCAATCGTCTTCAATGAAGGCCTTTTGAGTTTCTTCTGGGACAGTGTTTAAGCAATCTTAATTTCGTGTCATTTGCTGGTATGGTTGTCTCAATGGATACCTTACAGCCCATGCTTGTCTGGTTATTGGTACATCAATAGGTATTGCTCTTCTGATGGGCACTGGGCAGAACCCTAGTACGGCTCTCAGCTGGTTTACTTGCTCATCATACATCACATATCTCGGTGTGAATGTTCCTGGTACTTCAAAATGGGCGCTTGGAGTGCAGGCCATATTTGGGACCTCCTCTACACTCCCCCCTCTGGTTGGTTCATCGACCACTTCCGCTTCTTCCTTGGTATTCATCTTACTTGGTTCTTCTGTATCCATTTCTTCTTCGTCTTCTGGGTTTGTACATGATGGTGTGACGGAGTGACTCTTTGGTGTCCATATTTTTATCACTCCTTTCAGGCTTCCTGCTGTCTTCACATGTTCGTCTTTATTCCATGTCATTAACTGACATTGTCCATTTGGGCTACAGTAGATCCATTTTCCTTCGTAATTCCTGCGTTTCCTGGGATACAGAAACTTTGTTCCTTCTGGTGCGTACTTGCTGGCCTTCACAAAGTCTCTTATTTCATCATCAGTCAGGTCTCTGGGCTTCCATCCTGGTTTGACATCGATCATGATCTTCATCCCTATGGCTTTCTTTGCAGTTTACTGGCATTGCGAGATTATTATCTTGATAACAAAAAATCCTAGTAGTATCATCAATAGCAGGGATCCCAGAAACTTGAATATGTCTGCCATCCATTGTGGGACCCACAAAAACAGTGATCCAAACCAGCTGTCATCATCAACTTCGTCGGTTTCATTGATCATCTGGTTCTGTAGGTTTGTCAGCATACCTATGGCTTCTGTTAAAGTTCCCTTTTCCTCATCGTGAGAAGGTATAAATGTGCAACATGATTCTCCGATTTTTGCACAAACACCTCCATCCATCGCTATGATCATGTCAAGTACATATCTGTTCTGGAGATTCATCAGTCGGATTGCTCTTAACTCTTCCTTGATTGCATTGAATCCTTTTATCGTTGAGTTGATGTTTTGCAGCAACTCCCATCTGGTTATCTGTAACCATTTAGTATTTGCTCCAACTTGGAATCTAGGCATGAGGATTGTCGCGAACACTGATGAGGTGAGGCTGAACAGCCTGTGTTCATATGGGATTGCATGAAATGCTTCTTCTGATTTGGCAGGGAAGTAATTCTCTCTCTTCATTCGGGATACCAGCTCCAGAGATCTCCTTTTCCTCAGGTGAGCATCTGCTTTCAGGAAACTGTCAGTATTCGGGTCACCTTTCGGGATCACTAGTGCTGGAACGTGGACATTCACTATTGTGCATATGCCTCCACAGTTTTTCGGCAGTCTTATGTATACTTTGGATCCGCATGCCAGATAATGATCCATAATTACTGCAGTCCCATGCGTCATTCCTGGAGCCTCAAAAATCTATCAGCAGTTCTGATTCTCTCCCATCTTCCTCATGCCATTGTTCCTGAAGCACAATTTTGGCCTTTCCAGTGGCACTATCTGCAGGGGTCCTCCTCTGTCTTTGACCCATGTCAGTAATCTTGTGAGTTTCGGCCATGAAGATTTGCACAGCCTCTGTGAGTTTTCTATCGATTCTTTACAGGCTCCCAGGACCATCCATGCTCGGCAGATCTCCACTCCTTCTTCCCATCCGTTTGGTGAAAGCACTGTTACCCAAATCTGCATTTGGCCTCTGTTCTTCCAAAGTTGAGCCTCTTCTGGAGATTTTCCTTGGACGTTCAGTTTCGCGTTTACTTCCCATCTTGTTCCTGCTCCTTTATCTTGAGGCTTTTCGTAGCTGATCGCGTGCTTTCCTAGTATAAACTCTAATACTCTTCTTAATGTCCTGAACATAATCATCTTCATCGGGGTAATCTGTTTCAGTTGCCCATATCAATGAGGCATCCTTCCCCATGAACTGGCCTCTGGTGTTGCACATTGCTACATGTGACAGACAATGTGCTGTTGGGACATCAATTGCTACAGCCACGAAGATCTTGGATTTCCCCATGCTGTACGGTAGAAGTGCACAAACGAAGCATTCTCCTTCTAAAGTTCGCCTTCCAACTTCTTTCATGTGCTCGTACCAAATGTTGTTCCCTAGATGTGCTGTACTGTCCAGGTAGTCGTTCAGTTCATTGTTATCTTCATGTAGGCTTCTTTTGATTCTTAGTGTCTTCCTGTTGTTTGCTATAACAACACCCCTAAATGCATCTGTATGGCTTTTTCTTGCTGGAGGACTCTCAGGTATTTTGGTCCACGGTGCAGGTCTCTTTATCTGCATGAATGGGATAGGTGGAGGTTTTGCAGTCCTCTCCTTCTCTTGCATCCTTTCCCTGCCATTTATAAGTGCCTTTATTAACCACCAGCCTGTCGCTGGCCCAGTGTATGGCTGTATCGTAGGCCTGGTACTTGTCCCTTGTGTTGGACTATGCATGCTAGATAGTACAGCCTCTGTTTTCCTGTTCTTCAGTTCCTCTTGTTGTTTACTCGCTCTAGTCAGGTGTGGAAATAGAACGTCTACTAACATTTGTGTTCTTGCGGAAAGTCTTTCTGCGGCCGCTTCTGGTTTCTTTAGGGCTTCTGACAGGACTGCTTCGGTTGGCTCTCCTCTTACTTCGTCTGTTTTTTTTCACTGTCTCCTGTGAAAGCTTTTTTGGTAAGCAGTCTAATCCTCTCTGCTGCTTTCGTTTGAGGTTCTGTGGTTCTTGCCATCTGGCCTGGTTTGTGTGCATTCAGTGTGTTTGTGCGTGTAGTTGTCAGCGCTATGTTTTCATTCATCCCATGCTGACCCTGTCTCCAGCTTTTCTCTTCATTCGTTACCTCAAGTGTGTGTGTGTATCACTGCTAATTAAATTCATTTCCAGTTCCAGTTAATTTACTTTACCATCAGACTTTCTCGGGACTGGATTAGACTAACACTTTGGGGAGCCACTTTTACTGTGCATGTTCACAGTATGTGAGCTCCCAGTCCACTCCTCTAATCTGCTTCAGTCCGGAGGACATGTTGGACACTGGGCAGTGTGGAGAAATAGGAAAAATGACAACAAATATAACAAATAGGGTTCTTGACTCTGCTCCCTCGATCTGTCCCTCGTAGGAAAGTTTCTTCAGAATCACCTAAGAAGTCGATGGACACTAGTGTTTTTAATTTGCGCTACGATGGCACGCAAGAGCATGTTGAGCTGTGCATTCTTCACTGGATCTCAGAGGAATGTAAGTACGTCAACGTTGGTTGGTCTTCCCACTAGCCGTGGAAAGTTCTCAATGAGGTGAAAGAAGACGTGGTATGCAAATCTACTGTCTTCCGGTGATAGGGACATGTGTCCTATCTTGCTGGGTTCAGGATTATAGGTTCTTTCCTTGACGTGAACAATGTTTGCACTGTCCGGTCGCGTGGAGTGCAACCAAGATGTTAATTTTATTTAACAGCTGGCTCAAATGTTCAGTGTTTGCTGGATCTCGAAGAAAGGTCAGCGTGTCTGTGGTTCTTCCGACAATAGATGGACACTCTTCAATTATGGGAAAGAAAAGTGCATTGATGAGTTCATCTAGTATCACCTGTGGTGGAAGCATTTATGTCCTTATCATTGTACTCCGGGAGTATGATGAAGGCTTCCACAATGACAGTAAGAAGGTGTCTGATTACTTTTTCGTTCTCAGGATCTTGTAGAAAGTCTGTGACACTGGTGACCTTCCCTACCAGTGAGGGGTATGATACCAATACCAAGTGGAAGTATGTAACCATGTCCTTTAGGATGTCTCTACTGGGGGACACCATAAGTGCTGCCAAACAGAGTCTCGGTACAGGATGAATCAGGATACTGTATTTGCTTCCAATGTGAAATATGTCAAGTATGTTATAGTCTCGTTCTCATCAAGGCTTAAGTGTGACTTGGTTCAAAAGTTTGTGTCAACAAAACGTGTTGTGGCTTATGTATGCAATTTTCTTCTTCACCCTGCAACTAGGATGCACAGGGTGTCTGTTTTTTATGTCCTTATCCCCTTTTTTGCTTAGAGGAAATGTCCAAATTAAGCCACAACTTGTAAAGGTTCTTTGTCTTTTCTTTGCTGCTCATGCATCTTTCTTCCTCGTCATGGACCTTGTCTGCATGTGCTGTGGTTCTTCCCCATTGTCTGTAGTCTCTTCGCAGTGGGGTGCAGGCAGTGGGCTTTCTCCGATACAGGGCTTAATATCATTTAGAAAAATTCATGCTCTCCTGCCCTTTAGCTTCACAGCTGATGGAGTGCAGTCCTCCATGATGAAAGGACCATTGAATCTTGGCCCGTCCCACCTTTTCCTCGTGTGATTCTTCACCAGCACAGTATCTCCAGGGAAGACGAGTGGAACACGTAGACCTTGAGCTGAGTCTGTTGCAACATCTCCTTCTGCGTTCTATGCTGCACTGCACCCTTTTCATCATCGTTGTAGCTGGTCTCAAATTACAGTAAGGCTGGATGTCAAGCAGTTCAAGTACTTTTGCATTTCGGATCCTAGGACCTCTCTGGTTGGCTGGGCATCACATCTAGCTCTGTCTCGGGGTGTCAGGGGAGTGCGCATTCGTCTTCCTGTGACTCTCGTGTGATGTAAGATGATGGTCGGAGCCGGGTTGGTTCTGAATAGCATACAATGCCAATGGAAGGCAGTGGAACCATCCCCTCTTTAGAGTAAGCTTCAACTTGGCTATCCTTTCCTTTAACAAGCCGTTGAGCCTCTCACAAACCCCATTGCCTTCTGGATGATACGCCAACGAGAACTTGTGCTTTATACCAAGAAACAAGCTAATCTGTTCAAAGACTGCATTGACAAAATGAGCCCCATTATCTGATCTTAATACTTCACACACCCCCCCACCTAGGGAACACTTCCCTCACTAGGATTTTGGCCGCACAGGTAGAGTGGGGGTGTGTACATGGACCTGCTTCTATCCATCTAGAGAATGCACACACCACAACAATTAAGTATCTGTAACCGTTACACACTTGAATCATGTCGACATAATCGACATGTAAGTGCTGAAAGGGCCCATTTGGCCTGGGGATGACTCCTCATTACTTTTAATGTGTGCCCAGCGGTCAATTGCTGGCAGACTATGCAGTTCACCATAAAGAATGCAACATGCTCAGCTAAATTCAGTATGAACCAGTCTTCCGCGAGCGTTGTTGCTAGATACTCCTTTGTCATATGTATCGGGTAATGTAATTGCTCCAACGCTACTTTTAGTAGGGCTACAGGCATTATTGGTTCACCACTGCTGTCTTGCCGCTACAAGCTGTCAGAGGGGTTTAAAGAACACCCTAAAGGTTTCCACAGGTTTTTCTCTTCCTGCGGTGCCTCCCCTTGAAGCTCCATTAGTTGCATTTGCCCAAGATTGTTGTAGGCTTCAGGTGTGGTTCATGCGACCATCATCCTTCCACTTCCATTACCGTCTTACTTTTGGAGGCCATAATCTTGGTTTCAGTGTCTGCTGCGTGATTTCCGCGTGAGACAAAATCTATCCCTTTCGTGTCGCCGGCGCATTTCACGACTGCTATGCCCACTGGGAGCTGTAGTACCTTAATCAGCCTGTCCAATAAAGCGGTATGCTGTACTGGTGTGCCGTATGCTCGGAGGTAGCTCCTCCTCTTCCAGCACGCTAAGCCCACGCGCACTGTTGACGTCACATAGGCAGAGTCACTGTGCACCGTTACTTCCTGGTCTGCGTGATTCTCAATGGCAAGTATCAATGCCAATAATTCTGCAGCCTGTGCTGAGTAGTGAGATGGTAATCACGCACTAACAAGTACTCGAAATTCTCCATTTGCTATGTATTTCATCAAAGCAACGCCTGTGTATCTTTGTCCGTCACTTTGATCGATCTTCGAAGATCCGTCAATAAAGACGATCTCTCCTCCTGCCAAGGAATTTTATTTTACCCTAGGGATTTTATCATAGTATTCTTCATAATTCGTGCAGTCATGTATCGGCTCTCCTTCAGTGACTGGCTCTGTTGTAAACATAGCTGGGTTCACTATTTTACATCAGACTATTTTAATGGATGGATTTGATATGATCATTTCATATGCAGGAGCTCTCTGCAATGTCAATGTGGCCTTAGGTTTCTCTAGAATGGCAAATAATGAGTGCTCGACGTATAACCTCATGGAACATCCCATTACAATGGTTGTCGCTTTCTCTATGGCGAACGCTGCAGCAGCTAAACTTTGTTCGCATGGGAATTAACCTTTAATTACTGGGTCCAGGTTCCCACTGTAATATGCTAAGGGCTTGTACCCCAACAAAGTTCTTTGAGCGAGCACTGCCGTCATAACGTTACCATCTGTGTGCAAAAACAGGTAGAATTCCTCTGCATCATCAGGAATTCCGAGAACTGGAGCCGTACAAATCACTCTCTTGAGTTCAGCAAACCCTTTTTCCATCGCCTCAGACCATTCAATCTTTTCCTTTGTCACCTCGGCCTTCTTTAGGGCCTGAAGTAAAGGCTTAGTATACGAGCTGTAATCAAAAACCATGCCCTAACATAGTTGCACAGGCCTAGAAAGCTCTGCATTTGCTTTATTGTGTGAGGCTTACCCGTGTTCAATATTGCTTCATCCCTTTCTGGGGTCACCTTCTTCCCTTCATGAGAGATCAGTTGGCCTATGTACAGCACTTCCTGTTGATAGTATTGTAGCTTTTCCTTGTCAACCTTATATCCTTTCTCAGCCAGTATAGCCAGTAGCTGAACAGAATCGTGCCTGCACTGCTCTTCTGTGATGCTTCAGATAAGGATGTCATCCACATACTTTAAGACGACACTGTCTAATGCAATATTGCTTAGGTCCATCTGCACGACTCTGTTGAAAATAGACGGAGACTCACAGTAGCCCTGTGGCAGCCTCGTGCTTTTCAGATGCATTTGTCTGAACGTGAATGATGTCAGATCTTGTAAGTCACGGTGCAACGGAATTGAGAAAAAAGCATTTTTCAAGTCAATCACCGTGAAATATTTTGCGTCGATGGGTATATTACATAGAATTGTAGATGGGTTAGGGACTAAAAGGAACTTGGCCTCAACAATATTGTTTATTGCTCGTAAATCCTGGATTAAATGCCAAGACCCTCCCTTTGATTTCTTGACAGGATAAACTGCCGTATTACATGGTGACTCTGACGTCACTAAGATGCCCTGGTCCATCATGGCAGAAATTGTCTTAAAAATCCCTTTGTCTGCCTCTCTGGACATGAGATATTGTCGGACTCTCTGCAAAATTGCTCCTGGCTTTAGTTTAATGTTCACTTCTCCCACCCCCTTCAAGAGGCCTATGTCATAGGGCCCTGTAGGTCATACTGAGACAGGCACTTTAGCCATATCCTCATCAAAATATTCCGGACGCTTCAGCACCAACATCATTCTCTGAGGCACTTCTCTTTTGATCATTTTTGCCCAAAAGATGAGACTCACTTACACCCTTGTCACTTGCGTGTCTGATAGTTCCTCAAACAGATCGTCATCGGTGACGTCAGTCACTCGATATCCTTCCTCGATGGCGATAATTGCACACCATTGTCTGCCTTCATCATCGTATCCGTCGACCAATGCTACTTTCCCTCGGACTGCTGCAGCGTGTATCATCAAGGGAAATACTTGTCCCTCCTCTTCATGCATAAGTATTCTTGGTCTGAATAAAAACTCATCATGGGTTCTCATGTTTCTATCTGCGAGGCCTGGCAATCCCGCCATAAGCAAAGGCATTCCATATGCGAACATTTCTGGCTCTAATGGTATGGCCCTCATGGCTATGTGTTCTGAGTATGCTCTAATCATTTTGCATTCATTCGAATAATGCATTCCTGGAGTGGAGCATTCTATGCTCTCCTCCGTGAACAAAATCGTCATGTTCAATTTTGTCATTAAGTCTCGACCCAAAATGTTTACTGGGGTCTGACGTCAATACAATAAGGGTACATTCATTTCGCACTCTCCTATAGAGACTGGGAATGCGTCTGTAAAGGGAACTCGACTGTGAGCTCCTGTAAAACTCTGAGTATCTATGGCCTCGCCGGACAAGGAAAACTTGCCTTCTCGTATGCACGAGCGTGTTGCACCTGTGTCCACTAAAAAGGAATATTCTTTACACCCTATAACACATTCACACTAGGGTCCCTATGAGGGTCTGGTGTCACTGATAGGATAGAGCACATCAGGGTTCTCAGTGAGCTGTCCTAGTTTATATATAGGTTTGGTCCACTGTGCACTTGCGGATTTTACCCATTCCCAGTGTTGCTTCCCCTTTCAGAGTTCTGCGTCTGTGGCAGTTGTGGTGGTGTTTGTTGGGATTGTCTTTGTGGAAAATTCCCCATATTCTGTGGTCGTGCCCCTTGCTGCACTCCTTGCGCTTGCTGCTGCACCGTGTGATTCGGTGCAACGCCCTGTTGTAAGACTGCGGTTGGATTTGCCGTGCCTGCTCCCATTCCTTGGCCATTCTGCACCATGCCTTGACTTCAGCACATGCGCGCCAAGTGCCCTGTCATTCCACACAGCCAACATACTGGTGGTGGTCTGATTATTTGTCCATTTGATATATCTGGATTACACATTTTGAAAGTCTCCTTGATCCTACGTTACCCTGGTTATTCTGTTGCGGGTTAACCACCTGCTGAATGTTTTGATCAGCTGCGTTAGTTAGCATAGCCCCTTCAAGAGCATACTTCGATAATTTATTTTGCACCAGCTTTGCTTCCTCACCCTTTCGAGTCACCTCTTTTTTCCGATTCTTTTCTTGCAACAGTCTACAGTAATGAGCGATAGTCAATTGTATTTCAGCCCAAGGTTTATCCTCAACTCGTACCAATTTCTTGAGCTGTTTCTGCACTGGTTCTGGCAACCCTCGGCACAATATGTGTTAAAACACAGATATTGATTTTGTCCAAGATTCATGCGTTTCGGGCACCCACGCGTCTTGAAAATTCTGGATATAAATTAACGGATCTTTCTACTCCTTCATTTTTTTCGAGTCATTATAGCTCCCATATCGGAAGTGTCTGGGTAAAGCACTCGTAGCACTTTCCATACTGCTGCTCGGCAGTTGTTGAATGGCGCTCCATCATGTGCAGTGTTAATTGTGGTTACACCAGGGTACCCTACCCGTGTCCACACATCGTCTGCTCTCTCACCAAGTATGGCCATCAGGAGACCTTTGATGTCCCCTATAGCTAGTGTGTTTCCCCCTGTCATTTTTTCTAACTCATGTATCCGCTTTCCTGCTCCCAATGTCAGCATTGGAAGTTTGTTTTTTAGGTTTTCTCGATCCATGTGTGGCCATGGAATATATTGTGGTCTTGCTCCCCCCTTTTCTAGTAGCAGAAATTGGAATGTGCAGCCTTCTTTCTCTTGTCTCATAGCTCTCCTGTCTATCGCAGGGGTAAAGAACCATTTTGTGGCCACAGCATAAACATCGTGTGGGCGGTACCCTTAACCCACTCTGTGCAATATTTCTTAAGCTTGGGTGCGTGTTTCGGCAGTTGCTTACATAGGTGTGCTATTGGAGTAATGTCTTCCATGCTTAAATATGTTCTCTTTCCTCTTATACAACACTTTTCAATGCTTTCATGCAACTTTAACACTCCCAACAATATGAGCGAGCACAAAACACTGCAAGCTCCAATCCAATTTTTTCCGCCAAAATCTTTTATATAATTAATTTACTCAAAAACATCGATTCGTGTGCGATTCCGTCTTAACTATCGAATTGCGTAAAGTCTTAATCAGTGGTTCTCCAAAGAAAAAAAAACATTCTTTCACATGTGACGGCACAACAGAACATGTAAGACAGACACTTAACAGACTAGACAGACACCAGCTGGACACAAATATCTCTCCCTCTAATCATTACCCCTACATGGAGTTTAAACGAACCCCGTTCACAACGTCTTTAAATGTGGTGGTAGCCTAGTCTTTCCCTATTTTGTGGAACTCTGAGTTCACGTTTCTTCTGACCGCTATATTAAAGCGCAGGAATAAGGCATATCCTCTCTCTTCTCAGGTGTCCGCCCTGGTATCCTCTCACTTCTCAGGTGTCCGCCCTGGTATTCTCTTACTTATTTAGTTATTCTCGAGTCATTATCCCCTTATATATAAACAGTCTACTTCTGACTTTTTCCACCTCCCGTCATTACCTTTTCCCTTTACTTGTTCTAAGGCGTACGAAATTTGTCAAAGCACTCAATTTTTAGCTTCACTCACCATTCGCATCGTTCCTCTCTGGATCCTCGGGATCACCGCCTCCGTTACCGCCTCCTTCAGAGTTTTGTCTGATCAGTGCCCGTAGGAAAGGGAAAGGGAAGGGAAAGGTTTTTTAAAACGGGTCCCTTCAGGCCCCACTGCAGTTTTGGATCAATTACACTACCATTGTCCATGGGAAGCTTTACAGTCTACTCAGCCGAATGGCAAAGGACTTGTGATATTGCCGAAGACCTAGAGTTACTTTGTGTTGACGGTCAATAGGTATCTCATCAATAATCAATAATCAATAATCGATGGTTTCCAACCATCCTCTGCTACCAAGTGTACAGGAGGGGGAGTGCCCCTTAAGGTGGATGGGGTGCGGGATTTGCTTACTCAAACACCAATCAATAAAGACAACTCAATGGTTTGGCAAAGGGGAGTCCGTTTAATGACAAGTACAAAAAACGGGGAAACATGGAGATCAACAATGATGCGATGGCCCATCCCGCTTCAACTCCCCACGATCTTCATTCAAACAGTAACAGTTATACCCAAAAATCATCATCATTGACGTGTAACACTAAAAAGTTTGTCATGCAATTCTATTGGTTGGAAAAGGTAACTTAAATATAGGTACTGTATCTGTATATGGTAATGGAGTGTGAGGATTGGATAACTCTTATTGGGTGGGCATCTAGGCCGTTTCCTCTAACATTACTCATGCAAATGTCACTAAAAGTACGACGTCTCATTGGTTCTACTATCTATAGGACCCTAGATTATTTGGTCCATTGTGATTGGGTTGTCTTCAACCCCAGGCATAAATCTCCACTTTAATTAGCAGCATGCAGAATGGTCACCCAGATGCAGGATGCCCCACAATTCACCCAGCCTCCCTTACATCAATCAGTACTTTAGCGCTATGTGTCAATTAGTTGGCTGTGGTTGGCCTCGAAACTATAGCTTCTTGTCCGGAAAAGTTATAGTATCTTCTGCTTTTGGGTGACAACAGAAGTTGGTACCTCTTCGCGCTTGGCTGGTGTTAGTACACCGTGAATTTTCTTCGTTTTCCTTCTATTTGTGCATTTAATTCTCATTCTTGGCCACCACCTGCCTGGGCCTCCCTATCTCGACCTTCACGGGGCAGGCTGCTCTGTTCTTAAGTTTAGTTTCTCCGAGGTTACTGTCTGCCTCCCTCTCTGGGTTTGACCTTAATTTCCCAGGCACGGCCTGCTCCTTGCTGAGTTTCTATTCCGCCGTCTCTCTTCTTGTTTTAGCTGGAATAAGAATCCTGGCCTGTTTGACCCTTAGTAACCTGGGTTAATTCTGCTTTTGTATAAAGTGAACTCCCACTTATATAGTGTGCTTTGTTGAAGTAGATATATAGTTGGCGCTTGCCGCTCTATTCTTCTACTAAGCATAGCAAACCGCACTGTTTTCTTAGCTTCTTGCGTTACGAGCATATGTACAGTCGTTAGCTGTTTGAATATTTTCATCCTGTGTTACAGTTTACATTTCTATCAGTTTCAACATCGTCTCTTCTTCTAAGTTCATTGCATCCTTATTCATATCATTTCGTCTTTGTGTGTTATCTTTTGGTTGTCGTTTTGTTCATCTGTACTTCTGTCCGGGCCATTGTGTCATCACCATTCATCTTCAATTAAGGCCTTTTGAGTTTCTTCTGGGACAGTGTTTAAGCAATCTTAATTTCGTGTCATTTGCTGGTATGGTTGTCTCCATGGATACCTCACTGCCCATGGTTGTCTGGTCATTGGTACTTAAATAGGTATTGCTCTTCTGATCGGCACTGGGCAGAGCCCTAGTGCGGTTCTCTGCTGGTTTATTTGCTCATCATACTTCACATATCTCGGTGTGAACGTTTCTGGTACTTCAAAATGGGCGCCTGGAGTGCAGGCCATATTTGGGACCTCCTCTACAGACCTGTATTCTATTTACTGGAGACTGGAAAGCAGAAACGCTCATATGGTGTAATCTCAGCTCTTTTGTTATTGTTTATCCCCCAAAAGGGGAATTATTTGTATTGAATCTTTGTTTTGGTGCCACGTAGAATGTGATGTGTCATATGAAGTAGTGTAAATATAAGATTTTCCATATTAATTAATACAAACATATTATTTCTATAGACCGGCCTGGTTCTTGGCTTAACTTTGCTAAAGGGGGAGGAATTCATTGGTTCTAGATGAGCCATAGAAAGGGCTGAATAGAATATCCAAGGTCTATTTATGTGGCGCTGTTGACTGGGGGGAAGTACTCTCCACATTGCCAGTGATGCCATAAATGTATTGCACAAATAGGGGCTTGTAGCCCGGATCTAGCTGGCTATTTTTGATTCATGACAAGTGCAATGTTGACAGGCTATTCATTCTAGTGTAAATGCATTGATGTGGATATAAGGTTGTTGATGCATTGTTTAGGGGGTACTGTTGCTTGAACACTGAGATTCAGGGAGGTGTACAGAAGTGAGAGATCATGCAGAGTGATGGAAAAGTAATCTGATTTGGTATTGACTGTTGAAATCCGGCAGGAATAAATTGTGAGGGTTTTGCTCTTGTGCAGAGAGAGTGTCTTAGGTTGCAAAAAGCCACTTTAAAAGTCAGTGCCATTGAACTGGATGAGGCCAGGAAACATCTCTGAGCTAAGTTATTTATTTGAGGAATTGAGAATGGCCCGAGAATGAAGCAGTGGGAGTTTGCAAACTAGAATGATGCAAAGGATTAGTAGGTACTGATATTTCGCAGAATAATGGTATGTTACATCAAGCTTTAACAGAGATGTACATGGCCAAAGATATACATGAAGAACAAATCAAATGACCCATTTTACGGCACAATTATATTTCCATTTGCAATTAGTTGAAGAGCCAGTATCCTGAGTCGGACTGGAGACCTGGAAAAGGCCCAGAAATCACTTCAGCAATTAGAGGATAAGTTACAGCAAAGTCAGATTTTAGAGCTCAAGTATGAACCCTTCGGGGCGTGGCTTGGCGGCCATGCGAGCGTGAGCTAGTCTTGGAGAGCTCCCACTCGATCCGGAGACAGATCCTGAAAAAGGCCATAAACAGAAGGAAAACGATAGGGGAAAAAGCTGGGGAAGGCATCGGAAAGCCCAGAGAACACGCAGAAGAAAGTTCGAGGAAAATCGGTGACTGAGAAGACTGAAACAGAGAGCGCGAGATACGCGGTACCACCATGCAAAGTGGCGGGCGCGTCTCGCTGAAAAGGCCGCTCGCCACGGAGAGGAAGGCAGGTGCAGGAGGAAGGAAGACAGGACCCGGGGGCGCCGCCGGCGGACAACCAGCCCAGTGAAGACCACCGAGCCGCCCGGGAGAAGGAAGAAGACAGAGATACGCGCCGCAGCGCTGTGCCGAGATAGACGGAGGAGGCGCGAACGCCCACAGACCATAGCACAGGCCGCGGCAGAGCGGGAAGAGACCAGGCGGGCAGCGGCGGTGTCGGAGTCCTGGAGGGTGCGCCCCCCCTGACAGTCAGCAAGGGGGGGCTGGAGGTGCCGAGGGCTCCAGCCGGGCACCCCCTGGAGGACTGGCTCCCCCCGACAGTAAGCACGGGTGGCAGAGCCTGAGCAGAGGCTGGTAGTCGGGGCACCGGGAGCCACAGCCGGGGAAAAGAAGAGAGACCCCGAGGCCAGAGGACGAAGGGGGTGAACGGAGCATTCGGCCCCGACCTGGGGACCGTTGGACAAAAGAGGTGCCTGAACGCCCGACCCAGGGCACGCCCTGGGGATCATAGGACATACGTGGGAGGACACAGCCCACTCAAACTGTCTCGACAGAGACCCTGGAAGTGCCACGAACCACACAACGGGCGGGCCTACTCCCATACACACCTGCACGGAAGAAATAGCCAGGGGCACACCACCCCACGGAAGACGGGGTGAGACTATCCGCACAAGAGGAAGACCACAGTAAAGACCCCGGCCCAACGCAACAACGATAGGCTACCACTACGAAACGGCAGGAGCAGGATCCGTATACTGGCATACAGCAACCGGAGCCAACATGCCAGATAAACCAAGAGGTGGCAAGGGGAGGCAGACGGTCATGGAGTCATTTGCCCGAAAGAATGAAGATCAGCAGCATGAGGCGGCTGAAATGGACACGGCAACGTCACAAGTGGCGCACGGAGAGATCAAATAGGTGGAAGGAAGTATCCTGGAGGCCATAGAAGCACTGAAGACTTCGATAGAAGGCAAGCTGGATGCAGTAATCGTAGATGTGGGGCTGCTTCGGCAAGACACGAGAAACCTGGCGGAGAGAGTGACAACGGTAGAACAACAGGTAC
This sequence comes from Ambystoma mexicanum, assembly GCF_040938575.1. Taxonomy (NCBI): domain Eukaryota; kingdom Metazoa; phylum Chordata; class Amphibia; order Caudata; family Ambystomatidae; genus Ambystoma; species Ambystoma mexicanum. Next base: position 488,129,641 of record NC_090930.1, read on the forward strand.
AGAGTAATACAGCGGATATGACCACCTCCCAATCACAAATGTCAGAGGCACTGGAACATCAGTACGCTAGAACGCAGAGCCGAAGACGCGGAAAGCAGGGCTAGACGCAACAATGTACGCATAGTGGGGCTGCCGGAGGGGGAGGAAGGCAGAGATCCCACAAACTACATCGAGAACTTACTGATCCAAGCAGTGGGAGCCGGGACCCTGTCCCAGGGTTTCGTTGTGGAAAGGGCACATAGAGCATTAACTAAGAAACCACGCCCGGGGGCACCACCGAGGCCTATGATCGCAAAGATCATGAACTTTAAAGACAGGGAAAAAATCCTGACGTTCTCGAGAGATGGTGGAGTCATAACCCGGAACGGAGCCAGGATAACCATCTACCCAGACTACACGGCGTTCGTGCAAAGGCAGAGAGCTCAGTTCTGGCCGACCAAAGACCGCCTTCGGGCTGCAGGCGTGAAGTTCATGCTACTATACCCGGCTAAGCTCAAAGTGCTACGTAACGGAAGGGCACAGATCTTTGAGACCACAGCGGACGCCCAACTGTGGATGGACCAACAAGGGTTCCCGCAGCCGGAAGGGGGGAACAGACGAAACAGAGAGGTGCCCCGACGTGGCAGAGAAGGAGATTGAAGACGGAACGCAAGACCCAGGCGCCCGGCAAACTGGGCGAGACAAAATCTGAGGAACACTGCAGCGAGCCACAGGTTTCTACACCACCTCACTGCAACTAATTTAAAGACAAAACGGGAAGAAGACACAATGATACTCCCTGTGGAAGAGTGAAAGATCAGGATAACCAACAGCTCACAAGTTCAAGGCCTAAACCAAAGAATTATACCGGGAGTACAAGACTTCTGGAACTGGACCGCCAAGACCCACAGTAGGAACCCCAAGCAGAGACAATGTTTATAGTGCCAGTTCTAAGGCCCTACACCGCGACAAGTGCGCCTGAGGGGAAGAAGGCGGCACCTGGAGAGCGGTGGGGCCCGAGCAGGGGGAGGGAGGCTGGGCGTTTGTTGTTGTTGTTTCTAGTTACAGTTGTTAGGAGGCTAAGTTTGCAGGGTGAAGGCATGAGGGAAAAAGGACATGGCAGACAAAGAAACCATGGCGAAGGCACGGAAGGTGGACACGCGGGGCAGACCCCTGGCGCCAGGGGTCAGCGAACCGCACTGAAGGAAAACACCAATAAAAAACCAAACCCGAGAACCGCAAGAACAGCTAAACCCCGGGGAAACGCAGGGGAAGGAGGACGTGTGAACGACACAAAGTATCACAGGAGAGATGCGGGACGAGGACCCCCGGAAGAGGCACGCCAAGAGGACATGAAAGTATACGGGCCCATGGGATGGAGGGGGCCACTAACGCCTGCCCCACAAGAACCGAGACGACCTAAACATCGTTACATGGAATGTTAGAGGGCTAAATGCATACGTCAAGAGGCTGAGGGTCTACACCTGGTTAAATAAAACGAAAGCCCACGTTGCAATGCTGCAAGAGACGCACCTGACGGTCGGAAAACAAACCAAGGTGGCCAAGAAATGGGGAGGTCAGATGTACAGCTCAACGTACTCTAACTACGCAAGGGGGGTGACAACTTGGATCGCTCCGAGCATCCCATTCCAGCTCATCAACCAGGAAAAAGACACTGAGGGTAAGGTCCTGATTGTCCACGGAATGCTGGAAAACCGGGAGGTGTGCCTGGTGAACACCTATGCCCCCAATCATGACGCAACAGCCTTCTTTGAGTCACTCACGCCCCGGCTGGCCCCGTACAGGAATGCTACGATCATCTGGGCTGGAGACCACAATTGCACACTGGAACCCCGACTAGACAGGTCGGACGACAAGCATAAACGACCAGCGCCACCAGCACGGAGGTTACGTAAAATACTGGATCAGCTGGAACTGGAAGACATCTGGAGGAAGGTACATGAGGGGGAAAGGGGATACACACATTACAGTGCTCCGCATGGGACATTCACGCGGATTGATAACCTTTTCACGGGAAGGGAAACACTAGGCAAATTCACTGGGGCACATATACATGCACGAACCCTGTCTGATCACGCCCCCCTGAGAGTCACATGGGCACATACACACAGGGGGGCCCCCACGCCCACTTGGAAACTAAGGGCAGAAGCACTGCTGGACGGGGAATTCCAGGAACATATCCAAAGCACGATAGAAGACTACTTTGAGTATAACTCGGGTAGCGTGGACAGCACGGTGACGATCTGGGAGGCCCTTAAGGTGGTGGTCAGAGGTGCGGCAATGGGGAAGACGGGAGGACTCAGGAGGGAAACCCTAAGACAACTGGATGCGTTAGAAAGGAAGATTGAGAGGGCCGAGAAACGGGCGGGGGAAAACGGAGGAGAGCAGGATGATCTTACCACCCTGCGGCAACAGTGCATGGTGACTTGGGAAAGACTAGGGCGCCTAGATTATGGGAAGTACATACAGAGGCTGCACGCAGAGGGGGATAAGCCCGGCAGGCTCCTGGCCTGGCTAAGCAAACAGGAGGCCAAGCGGGAACCAATTAATGCAATCCAGAATAGTCAAGGGGAGGAGGTAAGGTCCCAGGAGGGTATAAACGAGGTGTTCTCGCAATTTTACGAGAAGCTGTACACAAAGGTCCAAGAGTGGGAGGAGGGGGACCTGGAGGATGCCTTTGCGGAAATCAGGCTCCCGCAACTCACCGAGGAGCAGGCCCAAATGCTGGATGCTCCCCTCACGGTGGAGGAACTGGCGGAAGTAATCACTCAACTGCCGACAGGGAAGACCCCGGGGCCGGATGGGCTACCGGGGGAATTCTATAAGAAGTACAGAGACAGTTTAGCCCCTAGATTGCTGGAAACATTGGAGGAGGCATATGAGACGGGGAGGCTCCCGAATAGCATGTCGGAATCCATTATAGTGCCAATACTTAAACCAGGGAAACCACCCCTCGAGTGCGGGTCGTATAGACCAATTTCCCTGATAAACCAGGACTCCAAGATCCTGACAGCGGCATTAGCTAATCGGCTCAAGAGAGTGATACCCACCCTGATCCACACTGACCAGACAGGGTATGTACCTGAACGGAACACGACATGGAATCTCCGGAGACTCCAGTACGTCATTGATAGGACTAACCAAGTAGAGGGGGAGTGCGCAGTAGCTTCACTAGACGCAATAAAAGCGTTTGATTCGGTGAACTGGGACTGGCTTTTGGGAGCACTCGCCCACTTTGGGATAGGGCAGGGGTTCCTTCGATGGATAAAGTTGCTCTACAAAGACCCGAGAGCAAGGATCAAGACGGGTAGGCTTGTCTCCGGGGAATGGAGGATAGGGCGAGGTACGAAACAAGGGTGCCCGCTATCACCAATGCTATATATTCTAGCTTTGGAGCCATTCGCGGTGTTCCTAAGAATGGATTATATGGATACGGGCATAGCGATTGACGGGGTGACACACCAGATATCGATCTACGCAGACGACATACTGCTCTACGTCCAGAACCCACGTGCCCACCTACGAGATTTACTTGAGGCACTAGGAGCATTCGGTAGACTATCGGGAATCACTGTTAACAGGGAGAAATCCTCACTGTTCCCCCTGGCGGGCCTGCGAAAAGTGCCACCAGATCAACTGCCGCACCTGGGCCTCACATGGACCCCGACCACCTTTAGATACCTGGGGGTGGACATTTACCATGATACCACGGACACACACATAGCCAACACGCAGGCGGCCCTGAACAAAATTGAGCACGCCATGCAGTTCTGGAAGACCCTACCACTGGGGATGATAGGTCGAGCGGCCTTACTGAAGATGACGGTCCTGCCCCGGCTCCTATATTATTTTACCAATATCCCTTACAACATCCCGGGAGCTTTCTTTAAACGCTTGCACACCTTGGTGAGGACCTTCTTGTGGGGAGGGGGGAGAAACAGGGTAGCACTGACTACACTACAGAGGAGCCACGAGTGGGGGGGCATCAAACTCCCAGACTTTTTGCATTACTTCCTAGCGGCACAACTCCAATTTGTAGTGAGATGGCTGGGGGAGGATATTTCCATTGACGCAATTCTTCTCCGACCAGCACTCAGGCAATATTACCTGAGGGAACTCCTGTGGATGCCAGCTGCCCAGGCTAGGGCTCTTCCTAACATGGCCCAGCTGGGCCGAACGCTATGGGAAAGAGCCTGGAAGACGCAAGGCATACAGGACCCCTGCTCGAGACAGATCCCCTTGGCGGGTCTGGTAGATACCCGCATAACAAGCCTGGCCACGTACAGGACACAATGGGAGGACAAGGGGGTAGCCCAAATAGGGGACCTGTGGCAAGAAGGACAGTGGGTCGGATTCCAGTCCCTGGTGGAGGAGCAGGAGGTGCACAAGGGCCAGTTCATCCTGTATAACAGCTTAGTACAAGCAATAAAGAAGAGGTGGGAAACCATGCCGGAGGCGGAGGCAGAGGATACTGGGGGTGCGCTGGATACCTGGTATGACATTTCTGAAGGAGGACACACCGTGTCCAGGCTCTACGAGCAACTACTGGGTTCCACTAATAGGAAGATACTGAACGTGCGGGCAAAGTGGGAAGAGGAGCTCCAGCAGCCCTTCCAGGATGGAGAATGGAATAGAACCCTCCAATACACGAAAAAAGTTTCTAGGAATGCCAGGTTCAGACAGCTGCAAATCTACATAGTCCATAGAGCATACCTAACTCCCAAAAGAATGACGAAGATAAGAAAAGGACAAACTCCCAGCTGCCCACGCTGTCGGGAAGAACAAGCAGACATGGTGCACATGTTCTGGTCGTGCCCCAAAATAACAGAGTTCTGGAATATGGTGAAGGATAAAGCGAGGACGGCAGGACTCCATATGCAAGCCTGGTCACCTAGGTCTTATATACTGGGCCTGTTCCCGAGGGGGGACAGGCGGATGGCACACGTGGCAAAAATGAAAGACCTGATGACGATACTGGCGAAGCGCCGCATAGCAATGGCATGGAACACGAGGGAAGGACCCTCGACAGAGGGCTGGTGGGCAGATCTACAAAAATGGGCGATAGCTGAAACGACTGTCTGGACGAGAGCCACAAATAGGGGAGAAGGCAATAGCAGAGCCAGAATACTGGCGTGGAACACCCTGGTGCATGACCTGTTCGGAGACGGGGTGGAAAACAACAGGAGTGACTCAGACGACTCAGAAGGAGGACAGGCTGGCCCGCCTAAACCCGGGGGCGGAACATAGACCAGAGGGAACACAGTGAGTGAGGAGGAGGTGGCCTGGCCGGGGCCGGAGCAAACAATGGACAATATAGACACAACTCCAAGGTGCCAACACATGTGCTCACGGACAAAGAGAGGCCACTCCCAGGGGAGAGAGAGGGGTGGGCGGGACGATGGTTTCTCTGTTATGAACTTAATAATCTTAGGCGAGTGGCCCATGGCGATAATGGACCACGGACATAAGCAATTGCCTTCAAGGGGAGGGGGGAATGAGGGGAGTTGGGAATGCATTTTACCTCTTGTTGTAAAACCAATAAAAAGAAGTTAAAAAAAAAAAAAAAGTATGAACCCTTCATTGAGCAACTAAAAATTTGCAAAAAAACACATAAGCAAGAGAGTGTTGAGCGAGAAATTCAGTACTCTGCATCACAGGACACACATAAAGAGAGTGCACAAAACGTGAGACACCTTCAACACAAATTGAAGGATCAGACTATTCACAGTACAGTGTTATAGAATGAGATTATGGCCTTTAAACAGACCATAAATTAAATGAAACGTAAAAACTGTTATTTCATCATAAAATAGATTGACTCACAACAGATGTTTGACCAAATGCATCAGGATTTAAATATTCTGAAGCAACATAAATTACAGCTGATCAAAGACCTAGCACAGGCAGTGCATAGTAGAGATGCTCATGAAAGAGAAATTTTCAGTTTAAAAGAAAAGCGCTATGAACAAGCACACACAATGCAAGACTCTCAAAGAAAACATGAACGTCTGCAGGAAGAGGCTCAGACAGTGAAAGAGCGATTGGCTGTGCAGAACAGTGTGATAGAAGCCAGCCAAGCTGCTGTGTCAGATTTAAAAATCCAACTTTCTGAATATAAACAGGAAACCTTGGCAGAGAGAAACACCTGTCCAAAATGCAATACGAAACCTGAAAATACAAACAGGCATCTAAGCACCCTGACCAATCAGCGTATGTGATAGGGCCCTCTGATCAAGGAGAGATGCCCCTACCTCATCACAACCTCCCATGTACAGACTGAAACTGACCTCATGCACACCACTTATAGAGAGCAGGGAAATATGAGGCCAGTGGCATCACCTATTCCTAGCCCATCTAGTCTGGAAGGCCAGTCTTTATCTGACATTGATGAATATTCACCTTTACCAAACAGAAGGGAAGGTGTCCTGGGAGACCAAAAATAATCTTGTGAGTAATTGTTACCCTGGAAACTCATATGACGAGAAAATCAGAGAGTTCAACTTGCGAAAAATGATCTTGCAAAGGGAACAAATAACCCGGTTTGCTAAAAAAGAAAAGCCAAAACTTCCCCCTAATAAGGGACATTCTAAAAGCCTCCATGGATTCAGATGAATGGGGGGATTTCCCCAGACTACCTGGAAGGTGTATAGTACCCATTAGAAACAGCCCGAAGATGAGACTGTGTTCTATCCTGTGCCTAAAAATGATGACAGGGAAAGTGACCCTGCGATTTCACGGCGGCACAGTCGAGGGGAGTCCAGATCCTGTGATTCTGGGAGGTATTCCCAATCTCATAGAGATAGGGAGCACTTAGGAGACAGGGAATTGAGTTCAAATAGCAACTCTGAATCAGAAGGTGAATGGACTCAGATTGAAAGGCGTAGAAGTACCAAACAAAGAAAGGGTTTTGTTAAAGACCCCGTCAGACATAAGAATCCTTAGTATTAGTTTGGGAGCACTTCGTACTTTATGAGCAAATATGTCATCATTTGAGATCCTCTGCACAGCCCAATCAAATGGTAGTCAGGCAGGATTCCTGAACAATGACCGCTCTGACCATGCCACCTATGTAAATCCTCAATATAAGGGTACAACACTGATCCTGGGGTATGTGTACTCCCCTGGCATAAACAGGCGGGCCAAACCATGCAAGTACATCCCCAAGAAGCTTCCCTCCAAACTTCTCGCAGGAGAGAAGAAACGCTCCACCTCCCAGCCTGCATTTTTTCAACTGGTACCCTCAAAATCAGAAATACCAAAACTATCCTCCTCCTTCTACCCGGTTCCAGGAGCTGCTCCGCTAGAAGGGACAGTTACCCTTTTAGGGAGCAGCAGAGGGGTGAGCAGTGACCTCCCTACAACCCTGAGTAAGTTACCCAACTGGAGCGGCAGGTCCAACAGTTGACTGACGATCTTAGGCCCATTATCTGTAGAACACCCAACCTGTCTAGGCTCAACAGAGCACCCCAACACCCAGGTCTGATGCCCTGGGGGTCAATGCCTGAAGGAAAGTCTTGACAGTCAACAGGTTCCTGAGGATGGGGTCTTGGTGGAAGGGAGATGCCACGCACTTGAGGAAGCTTCCTTTCTTACCAGAGAAGAACCCCTGGAAAACTCTCAGTGTGATAATAATTTTTCTACCCCAGGGATTTAGAACCCAAAGAGCAAAGGGTAAGTAGAAGAGGTCAAAGAAGAAACCACTTTGTGGAGGAACGCAACATGATAATCCACTTTGAAAGAGAGAATCCCTGGAGGATTCAGGTAAATAAATTGTCTCATTCAGGAATGGGGGATCCCTCCCAAAGACAAATGGGTCCTAAAAGACCATGAGTCCCATAGGGTAAGTATAGAGACTGACTCAGAGTGAGAGATTCCTAGACCCCAGAAATGTGAGCCAAATAATGCAGACACTGGTGAGGTATCCTCCCCACAAACAGGTTCTGAGAACTGTCTTTAGGTAAAGAGGGACTGAGAAAAGTCTGGGGAGAAAGAGGATCACCCAACTGTGCACATTGAGAAATGTAATTTCCTTCCTATAGATTTCCGATCTCCAACACAGAAAATCATCCAAGATCACACAGTGGTGGAGTTCAATATCAAGAAAATGACTGCCAATCTGGCAAATAGCTCACGCTTTCTCTGCACCCTTCAGGAAAAAGAGGGCAGATTTGATGCCCCAGTCAAGGTACAGGGTCAGTGTGAATTATCATCTCTGTTGGATAGTGGATCGCAAGTCACTCTTCTGTCCAAAATGGCATTAGATCAAATGAATATAGGAAGGGGGGGTCCCCAGATTCCCCTAAAACCTCTTCCCAGACATATCCCAAATTTTGATGGAATGATATATCTGTCGAAGGGACTGCCGATCTGGATATAAAAATTGGGGAACATCTTTTAAAATATCCAGTGATAGTCGTGACTCCAGAGGGCACACCTTGTTTACTGGGGAACAACCTCATTCACAGGTTATCACCTCTGATCTACTGTGTGAACAAGGTCCTCTTGACCCTGACTAGCCAGCCTATAAAACTAAAAATTAGTGTATACTATGTGAGTTCTGAGAAAGTGGAATTTCACTCCAAGAATAATCAGGTCCCAGATATCACCATCATCTCTGTAAGAGAACAAACTGGTGATGGGAATAATTCTCAATTCCTCCCAGTTTTAAGTGGTACTCCACACTGGAAGGAAACACGTTAAGGTTTTATATGAATCAGAATCCTGAAGAAACCCCAAGTCCCATGAAAGAAGACTATGAAAAACCTGCTCAAAGTCTGACCGACATTCAAAAAAAGGGCGAACACTTATGTTTTCCCATTCAGATAATTGAGAGGGAGGAGCCAGTGCTCGCCAAAGTGTGTCTGAATACTGGAAAAAGCTCAGTCAGCAAAGGATTATTAGGATACTCACAAAGGATCAGACCATTTGCAACTTTAAATTGATAGATAAATGTGAAGTGGGTCTGGAAACACCACATTTTAAGCATGTCGTGCCTAGCAGGTGTATGCTAAAAATTTCCATTGGCAACAAAACTATCGAACTCAATTTTTAGGTTATTAAAAATGTCCCTTCTGACTTTTATTTGGGTAGAGACATTCTCAATTGATTCGAACTTTTTCTAGATTTAATCAACAACAAAGTATGGTCACGACTGGGATAACCGAAATAGGGTTTAACAACACTGAAAAAGCATTTTGGTCAGCTCAATTGCTGCCTTATGCAGTTGATATTCAGGTGCAAGAAGGGGTTACAATCTGTAATGCTTTAAAACAAAATGTAATTCCCAAAAATATCTCAGTCTCAGCTGGCCCTTAGATCTTGTTAGGGTTAATTTCCCATCCTTCCTTCTTCAAATCAGCAATGATTGTTTCCAACTGATTTTACACACTGCGCTTATCCTTGCCCTGAATTAGAATATCATCAATGTAATGTGAGATTTGTATGTCAGGCTTCGATGGTATTTTGTCAAAGTATTCTGCCGCCAGCCGGTGACAGAAGGTTGTACTATGCAAGTACGCCATAGGCAATCTTGTGAAGGTGTCGCCCACCTTTCTTTGCCTAAAAAGCATGGAGTCTGTGTGAAATGCCTTCTGGGTGCACTCAGAACAGCAACAGACACTTTTCTTCCTCAGTGAGATTTGCATTTTATGGAAGTCTGAATTCTGTTTCACGGGGAAACATGTATTTCAGCAAGGCTCATTGCTTATATTAGTCTGCAGTGTTTCAAGGACTATTTTGCCTGATAACGTTGCCAGAGCTGAACGTTGTCTTTTGTGCTCCCATGAGAAAGAGAACTGTTTACCTCTTCAGATGACCATGGGGTGTTCGGCCGCCAATCCATGCGAATTGGCAACAGGTGAACTTTGAGAGCTGGAAAAGTACTACCCTGCATTTGTGGGACGTTTACATTCGGGAGCACCGGATAAGGCTCCCAGAGAAAAAGCTTCTGTGCTGGGGAATGGGTGGGTGCATCTTTTCCTTCTGGTCCGGTGTGACAGATTCTCTCTGCCAACCTGGTCTGGAAGCTGTCTAGTGAAGTTCTTTGGTGAGATGAAGTGGCTTGCAACTGTGCCAATGGTGAAGTATTCTATCTAATCTACTTCTATTTTTTACTAAATTCTATTCACTTATGTATACTTTTTTGGGATTAACGAACAGCCCTAAAGAACCAGCTTTACAAGTTAACTGAGAGAGTTTGTGAATTCTTGCTTTTCAAGTGTACAATGTATTTCTATGATTCCAAGATGGCCGCCGAGCAGGGAAGACGTGCGTGAGCTTGCTCCGTCTCCCGGCTCGGGGCCGACACATCAAGACAGCCAATAAAGCAGCCGTGGCCTCCGGTAGATAGATGTCATCGGTGGGGAAACGCTGAGGATGTGAGAGGAACGGAAGCGAGCCCCCCCCTCGCCCCCGCCTACCCAAGCCAGTGCGGCGCCGAGAAGGATACGGCGACACGGGCCCACCCTCTGCAGACCCCCGCAACCGGGCGAGTACGGCGCCGGGCGGACCCGGAGCGCCGAGCCCAACAAGAATTCAGCCAAGCGGGCGGCAACAAGGAGAGACTCCCCCCAACCCCCGAGCGCCCAGCACAACAGCGCCTAACGCGGCACAGGAGCGGGAGGAGGAGACGTGGCCCGGCCCCCCCCCGGAGTAATCGACGAGAACCGGGCGCGGAGTGAAGGCGCAAGAAGCAGACATAGAGGAGCGGAACCCGGACACGGCGCCCGCGCCGGCCACGGACCCCCCCCCGCGAGAAGAGAGACATCCGGGGTCTTCGGCTCTCCGCCCCCATCGACAGCCCAGGAGACACCGGCGAGTGCACGGAGCACGGCGCTCGCAGAAGACAAAAGGTGAGGAGGCACCCAGAGGGAGATCCCAGGGGAGGAAGGGGCGCAACCACAGCCCTCACTAAACGGTCCCAGATCACTCCCAAGCAGACGGCAGGCAGAGGCTGAGAGACGGAAAGGTCTATAAGCCACCCCAACTGGCCGGATTGGGAGACTGACACCCACGCCCCACCCTCCAACATCAGCACATTTAGGTGGAGCCCCCAAAAAAAAAAAAACCCTTAATCAACCCGCCACCCAGTGGCTTCATAAAGCGACAAGAGGAGCCTCGAGACTGCGACACCCCCCAATCGCCCTAAAGGACTCATCCCAGCTAGGGAGAACGCACAGAAAGCGGCAACCACAAATAAGAACTGAAACACGAGCACACATGTCAAGATCCAGGAGCAGGAAATCAGAAGCCATAATACACAAAGGGAAACAAGACCAGGATCTGGCGCAGCTCTGGGGTGCCGAAACACAAAGCAAAGGGAAAGTGCCAGCCCATAGAGAAAAAACAAGGCCCACAAACACTGAATCGACCGTTCCAGACATGGCAACTAAGGAAGACATGAGAGATTGGTTCAAAGAATTTCAGGACCAATTTATGACCTCAATGCACGCACAATTTGAGACCATGAAAACAGAGCTGAAACAGACAGTACAGGAAATGAAAGTGGACCTGGCCAAACTCGAAGAGAGAACCGACACACTTGAAAGAACATTCCAGAACCTGGACGAAGAAACACAACAACGCGCGGAAACACAAGAACATCTGGTCAGACTCTCACACAATGTATTTCTATATAGTGTATTGGGGAATATAGACATCCGTCTACTGTTTGGAAAAGTAACACATATTGGCGCCACAAACACTTGGCAGCCTTGTCCTATTAAATTCTAGGCAGGCAGCAATCTGTGCTTGTACCTTGAAACGCACAATTGATGTTGCATGTATTTTTTCCCCTCTTTGGAGGGAAAGCTTTGCTGTGTTGAAAGAAGTTTGCGTACAATTGTTTTTCACTGTCTTCATTTAGATTGCGGTGTATTATTCATTGTACTTGGATCATTGTAAATTGCTGTAATTATGCATTCATTCTTTAAGAAGCGAGATAACGGTTCTTCCGCTGGCGGAGATTCTTGTGATGTTATAATTCCTGGTTGGTCTAAATCTCTTTACAATTTATTAGCTAAGGAATTTGTGTGTGCTGCTGGTTTAAATGAGCCGTGGGATGAATCATTGAACAGTGCAGAGACTGCTGACATTGTATCTTGTTTACATACAATCCCAGTATTAAAGAGGAATGAGTGTGCAGCCCTGGGGAGGCGGTGCTGGGCCATTCTACAAGCTTACCTAAGGATACATTAGAAAAATATGGAATTAGAGACAGATGTATTGCATTTGGAGGAGACGTTAGGAGCCAAAAGACACATTTCTTTGATGCAACAATTGCAGTTGAAAATATAGCATGACAAGGCCTCTAGGTATCAAGAAGTGGCTGAGAGGGTTGCTGTCCGTGTTGTCCATTACAAATATAGGAAGTGTAGGAGCTGTGTTGACAAACATAAGGTAGCTGCAGTAATTTCCACTGCTGATGCGATTTGGAATCCAGATTTATGGGATGGTGATGTATGATGTTCCAGTTGTTCAGATTCTAGCACTGAAGTGAAGCTAGAATCTACACTGAAACAGGATGAGAAGAATGTTATTGCTAACCCAGTGACTAGTTGGAGAGCGGGCCCTCACCCACACAATTCAGGGGTTGGTGTGGTGGATTTGACCACACTGGACGATTGCACACAACAGGAAGTGGGTGAGAGTATTATTCTACTGAGACAGAAGTCAGGAGAGTGCTTGCTGACCTGGATGGTGCTCATGTATGATGGTGGTGAGGGGCTTTGTTAGTAGATTCTATAGACTCACCACACTTCCTGCCTTTGTCCAGTGACAACAATATAGAGGAGGTATTGCAAGCTGGGCCTCCACCCGATGCGAATGGGCAAGCTTTGCAGTTATCTTTGTTGAACCTAGCAGCTCAGGTGTGTAACTGCAAGTTGTCCTATTAACTCAGGTTGGCCCACTGAAGCAGAAAAATAGTATACTTTAAAGGAGGCCGTTCAAAAGATCAGAGAACATGCTATGAAAGGAGCTGTTCATGTAGATGAGCCAGCACATATGGAGGTGGTGCCACTGTCAGTGTCAACCAGAAATATCGTTATCAGAACTGCCCTACCCGCATATAAGAGTGTCATTATGACTTTGCTGGTAGGCATGACTGGCAAGCCAGCTGATGAAGTAGTGGATGCTATACAGCAATTTTCAAATCTGGTGAATGAGACAAAGGTGAGGACAAACCTCAGGAGAGAGAGGGGCCCAGTGAGAAGAGAACAAAAGGCAGGAGAACAGATAGCAGTGATTCCCGGGTGTCAAGAAAGGATGTTTTTGACATTGTTGAAAAATGGTGTGCCACAGGAAGAATTGATGGTATTCAAACCTGGGAGATGTATGAGTGGTACAAAAAGAGAGGGCTTGCTGGGAAAGAGCACAATAAACAAGTCAAGAGACAGGTGGTGTCCAAGCAGAAAGGTGGCACTTCACCTTCAGTGCCTCCTGAAGAGGAGCAGGGAGAAGGGTCCATGGGGATCCCTTCCCGGTACCAGCCAACATATGCTGTGTAGAATAAACAGCAGGTACAATGTTCAAGGCTGGGTCTGCGTACACTCATTCTAACTTTGAATAGGATAATGGCCAAGTCCCAGATGTGTCAGCTTACATAAAAGTTGACAGACAACCTCATGTTAATGTTAAGATATTTTGGAAGCCTGGGACACAGAAGAGGTCTGAGCTTTGATAGATACCGGGGGATAGGCCTCATTGATTCATGGAAATCCTTCAAGATTTAAAGGTTGACACGTTACCATTACTGTGCTGGGTGGAAAGAGACAACCGCAGAACAGACAGCAGTGTCAATGAAGATAGGTCATTTGAAAAAACAGAAATGTCAAGTATTGATCGTCCCGATACCTGAATTCATCATTGGGTTTGACATTTTGGAAGGATTGACTGTAGGGCTAGGAGATATATCTTATCAGTTTGGAGTGAATGCATTGACACAAGATATTGTAGGCAAATTTAAGATCCCTAGGGCGCATGTGCCATTGGCCCTGAAGCATGTGTCAATGAAGCAATACCGCATTCCCGGGGACATAAGAAAATGTCAGATACCATTAAAGAATATATATAGAGGCAGGAGTATTAAGGCCAGTCTCTACTGCTTGGAACAGTCCTGTCTGGGGATGGAAGCTGGAGAATGACAGTGGACTATAGAGAGTTTAACAAATACCCCCCCCCCCCCGTTTGGTTCCTGCAGTGCCAGATACTGGTACCTTGATTGAGAACATACAGAAGTTTGAGGGAACCAGGTACACTATACTAAATTTGGCAAATGCCTTTTTCTCTGTGCCAATTGCCGAAGAGTGCCAGGAGCAGTTCTCATTTTCTTGGGGTGGGCGTCAGTACACCTTCACAAGATTGCCTATGGCGTACTTGCATAGTCCAACCTTCTGTCACTGGCTGGTGGCAGAACACTTCGACAAAATATCATGGAAGCCTGACATACAAATCTCACATTACATTGATGATATTCTAATTCAGGGCAAGGATAAGCGCAGTGTGTAAAATCAGTTGGAATCAATCATTGCTGTTTTGAAGAAGGAAGGATGGGAAATTAACCCCAACAAGATTCAAGGGCCAGCTGAGACTGAGATACTTTTGGGAATTCAATGGCACAATGGGCATGCAGAGATAGTGCTGCCAGCCAGACGGAAAATACTCAAATTTACCACTCCAATGAACAAGAAACAAGCTCAGCCGTTCATAGGGCTGTTTGGATTAGGGAGATAGCATATACTACATTTAGGGCAAATCTTGGCCCCACTTTAGAAAGTGACATGAAAGAAATATAAATTTGAGTGGGGCAAAGAATAGCAGAGAGCATTTGATTTGACAAAGGACACATTGTAGTGTTTGCTTGACTTGTGGCCTTTGAAGTCAGTCAGGAGAAGAAGAGCTAAACGTATCTGTACAAGAAAATTATGCTAACTGGAGTGTGTGCCATAAGCAAGACAATAACCAAGGTCCTTTGGGGGTTTTGGAGTTGCAAATTACCTGAGGCAGGTGAAAAATACACTCCATTTGAAAAGCAATTGCTAGCATGTTATTGGACAGATCAATTGACAGCGGGTCATGATGTACTGATTAGACCCGAAATCCCAGTTATTCAGTGGGTGTTGAGCTCTCCTAAAACACACAGGATAGGTCACGCCAAGAAGCCAGTATAATCAAATGGAACCGGTGCATTCAAAACAGAGCAAAATCAGGAAAGGGTGGGGTTGCGAAATGATATGAGCAAGTGGCTAATATACCATCCTTAGATTACATACCACAGGAAGTGACCGAAGTACATGAGTCTCCAGTGAAATGGGGAGTACCTTATGGAGATCTGACAGTGGAACAGACAGAGCATGCCTGGTTTACTGATGGCTCTGCTCGCTATGTAGGAACTGAGCGTTACTGGAACGCAGTGTCATATAATTCCAAGACAAAAAAGATCTTAACAACGTCAGGGAAAGGGAAAAGTAGTCAGTTTGCAGAACTCTATGCAGTATATCAAGCTTTGAAACAAAAAACACCCGTTAAATGTCATTTGTATACAGATTTGTTGTCAGTGACCTATCGTCTAGCCGACTGGTTGCCAACATGGCAAATTAGTGGGTGGAAAATTCACTAAAAAGAATTGTGGGGAAAATAACTGTGGCAAGATATCTGGGAAATGTTATCACAAAGTGAAGTAACAGTGTATCATGTGGATGCACAGTGTACTACTGACTCATTAGAACATTGGTTTAATTATGTTGCAGATGGACACACCAAGATTTCATCTGTGGATACAGATGCTCAGGAGGGTGATTTGGAGGGTCTGACCAAGTGGGCTCACCAGAACTGTGGACACAAGGGAGAAAAAGCTACTTGCAGGTGGGCACAAGCTTGGGATATCAATATGCCTTTAGGGCTAGTGAAAACTATCATTTTGCAATGCCCTGTGTGTCAACATCAACATCATAGACCCATCCCTCATAATGTCAAGGGCACTTTGCGGAGAGGCAAGTTACTGGGTCAAATCTGGCAGATCGATTACATTGGTCCTATGCCAATCAGTAAAAGCTGCCAGTATATATATGTACCATTGTGGATTCCTTTTAAGGATATTTGATGGTGTTGCTATGCAAGAGGGCCGCCCAATTGAACACTATTAAGCAGTTAGATCAAATCATATTGTATTATGGAGTGCCCTTGCAAATTCAGAGTGACAATGGCACACATTTCAAAGGCAAGTTAATTCAGGAGAACACTGTTGACTGGCTCTACAATATCATCCACAGGGTGTGGCTCTGATTGAGAGGATGAATGGTTTGTTGAAAGAACAATTGAGTAAACCAGGTAGTGGCAGTTTGGTAGGCTGGCGTGAACGTGTGTTTGATGCTGTGAAAGTGTTGAACATGAACAATCGGCCATTGGTCATTGTCCGATTGTGAAACACCTTTAACGCGCCTGTCAACACCTACTGGGCAGATGCAACCTAATTCAGCTACAGAAACCCTAATGTTTTGGGAATTCCCACCAGGAGACCTAGCCCCACACTGCACAACTCCAGAATCTGCATGAGTAGACTTGCCTGTTCATAGAGAAATCAGATCAGAATCCAGATGTGCAATAGTCATTGAAACTAGGATTAGAGTACAGATTCCCTCATTGCCCCTAGATATAGACTAGCATTAAAGGGCATCCAAGTACTGGGAGGAGCGATAGATGCTGATTATCAAGGAGAAATCAAAGTCATTTTAATGAACAGTGGAAATCAGATTTTTCCTATCCATGTAGGCGATAGGATAGCCCAATTGATTGTCACACTTGTAAAACTGTCTATGACCTGAAAAGGAAGGACCCCTATGGTGTTAACTACTTGTGGGGACTGTGGTTTTGGCTCATCAGAACTCATGGTACGGGGTGCAAAGGTGTGGGTAGAGTGGTACACTTGATATTTTTTTCTGGGTTTGCTTTACAGATTCTGTGCCTGGCTGGTGTAAGTGCAATTGTAAACGGACTCCATTTGGAAGGGTCAAACAACACTGTAGAGGAACAAGTGAACACATTCTCCCTAGTCACCGCCCCCTTAACTCTGTTCTATTGGAATGACAGATGAGGAGCCACAATTGGGAACCCATGCACAAGTTTGTGCGGCATGCCCATACCACGTTCATTATATGAAAGACGATATACACTCAGGCAGCCATTCAGAGGATACCCTCACGTTGAAACAGTGGAGGAAATCTACCAAGAAGGATGACCCTTGCCGAGTTGCTGGAATGTAGCCATGAATAAAATGGTGCGCAACATGGATGTATGGTAAACAAAGTCTAATAAAAGCAGAAGAATGTCCCAAAGAAGATATATGAATCTATGCTGAAATTATATGAACATACTTAAAAATAATCATGTAAATGGAGTACTAAGACAAATATGTGCTCAATTATGTAGTATGTATGAACACAAAGAAGAATGAAGTGACCCACTCGTCAATAACTGGGAATACACTGAAATGCAAGGTAGAAAGTATGCATAGAAGCTTGTTTATGAGAGGTATATATTCAACGTTCATGATGACCATTAGAAGAAGATAGAGGACGGCTTATGTCAATCAATCCAGCTACCTCAAAATACAAGCCCTGGATCTTAATGTGAAAAGATGATAAAGAAGCTTTTTTCCCTTGCAAAATAGAGGAGTAAATTGGCTTGGAACCAAGGATGATATTTCGAGAGATGAAGGAAAAGCACAAAGGTAGTCTACAAACTGACCATGCGCAAAGACATATTTCTCAAAGATTAGGAGGAACAAGAACATTTACTGATGCCAAATATTGAACAATTAAAAGGGCATGAAGTTAATATGGGATAGAGTGATCAAGTCTCCAAAGGGCACAAGGAGCAACTGCATCCAGCATAATTGAATCAAATGGTGTTAAAAGAGAAATCAATATGGACAATTTCATGGTGACGAAGAGCTTGCAAACAAGGGCTATTCATTAAGCCCGAAGCTAAGATAAAGATTTCACTACACTCCCTTGAATATCCAGAGACAGTGCAGACTGATGAGGATGAACCAAATACAAGCTGCCCAAACAGAAGACATATGGATCTACCTTGCTCGAGAAGTCCACAATATTACCTATGTTTGTTTATCGAATGTGCACAATGGAATGGACCTACTAGCAACATGTCTGGTAGCGGTACCAACACCTGCTTCAACTTTGAGAAAGAATTTCAGCACCACTCAAAACGACTCTTTAGTGGAAGATAATGACGTCTGACAGCCATTTTCTATTCATGAATATTTCAAATTTTGCGAAGACAACAACCAAAAATTGAAGAATTTGACCAAAATATTTACATACAACATTGCTCAAGGTGATGTTTGTTTTCCCATGGCTTGTCAGCCAGAAGAGATTGGCCGCACATGCACGAACGTAGACAATACCATGATCTGTAACCATACAATTCTAGCTGCTAGTCATTTGAATTATGCAAAACGTCCAGTGGTATGGCTGTTTTCATGCAAAATCCCACCTTCACTTACATTCCTGCTAACATCTCAGGCGGACCATGTGCAGTGTCGCGACGAGCCCTTATTTTGTTTCCTTTGCAGTCAGTACTACCTAGAGGTAAAAGATCTGTTTTTGAATCTAAAGGGCTAACGCCAGATTGTGATTCAAATGTGCATGTATTATTTGAATTGTAACTCCTAGCTCTTGCATATTCATTGGTGGGAGTCTGGGGATCAGCTGCTGGGGGCTATAAATCTTTGATTAAGTAAGCATGTTCAGTAGTGAAGGGGTTAAATTATACCTATCAAGGCTCAGAATAATTCCTTCTACATAGCAAAACTATGACAAAGGCAGTTTTGCAGTATAGAGCTGCTATTAACTGTCTGTTATTAATGCATCATTTAGAGTGCAAGGCATTTGAAGGAATGTGCTGTTTCAATTTGAGTGACCATTACCAGTCTGCGCAAAACCACATCCAAAATTTGAAGGATTTGACAAAGCAAGTGACATCTTTTCATACTGGGAATTGGTGGGACTGGTTGTTTTCATGGATTCCAAATATTGGAGAAACCTTGCGTTATGCTTTTGCTTGAATTCATATAATTTTGATGATTTTGATTCTTCTTTGTTGTTGTTTGCAATGTATTTCTAGTTTACTTATAATGCTTTGTAGGTTTCAGAAGCTGATCTTAGTGCCACTTAATTATGGAAGTCGAATGTTCAAGGGTGGAATGTAATGCTTTAAAAAATGTAATATCTTTGACTAAAAACATGAAGCCTGTGTAAAATGCATTCTGGGTGCGCTCAGAACAGCAATGAAAATGTTTTCTTTCTCAATGAGATCTGCGTTTAATTAATGTCTAAATTCTGTCTCACTGGGAAACATGTTTTTCAGCAAGGTTCATTGCTTATATTAGGCTGCAGTGTTTCAAGGACTATTTTGCTTGAAAACATTGCAGGAGACAGAAAGTTGTCTTGCGTGCTCCCATGATAAAGAGAAGTGTTTACCTCTACAATCCATGGGAATTGGCAACAGGTGAACTTTGAGAGCAAGAAAAGTACTAACCTGCATTTGTGGGAGGTTTCAATTGGAGAACACCATATTAGGCTGACAGAGAAAAGGCTTCTCTGCGGGGGAGAGGTGGATGCATCTTTTCCTTCCGGTCCCACTGTGAAGATTCTCTCTGCCAGCCTGGTCTTGAAGCTGTCCAGTGAAGTTCAAGGACAGAAACCGAAACAGGTATTTCAGTAGATTCATGTGACTGTGCACGTACATCAATCCATTAAACCATCATACCGACATACCCAGAGAGGACTCCAGTATTTGTAAAACAATACTGGTTACCTGTCACGTCCATGGAGTCACTCACAGAGATTATTAAGAATTTAGAATCTCATGGGATAATCCACGGTACCTTTAACAACCTGGTACTGGGACACTAAAACAAATGGAGACTATGGGGCTCATGAGAGTTCAGCGGTCAAGAAAGAATGCTGGTAAAAATGGCAGTAATTCAGGCACCATAATTTTTTCCAGATTGGGGAAACACAGGTTTGCCAGTGGGGGCACAAATCTACTGTCAGGTCTGACCTGCCGGTAGATCTGGCCGCAAAAGGAATGCCAGAATCACTGGAACCGATCCTACTGGTGCAGGTAATTTTGGCAATCCTATCCCATGGAGTCAAATGGGACTACATGAAATGGGAATTTACCGGCGTATACGCCGCCTATAATATCCTGGTAATACCAGCATATCAGGCGGAAAGACGGAAGTGGCAGTTTCGCAGTATCTCGCCAGAATTAGCAGAGGGATACCAGGAAACTTGTAATGAGACCCTATGTGCTGACCTGAGGGAGTTGAACAAATCGGGCTGAATCTCAAGACGGGTACTTCCCTACATCAATAAGGGACTGGCACAGAACTAAGGGTGAAAAGTGTACACAGCCACTGATGTGACCAATGGCTACTGGACAGTACCCGTGAGTAGGAAAGAGCAATACAAGCTTGCTTTTACCTTCGGGAGCAGCAATTTACATGGACCCGAACATCCTTTGGTTATATAAACTCCTGAAATAAGTTGATTATCTTCCTGCATAAGACCATGGTCGATTTGAGCGAAAGGGAAATCCTAGCCTAAGTAGATGATGTTTTGATAAGGAACTCAACTGTGGAAGAACATATTGCAGAACTTTGCTGTGTTCTGACCCAACTGCAGAAAGACAGAACAAAACTGCCCTTTGAGACAGCACAATGGTGTAAGACCAGAGTGTACTTTTTAGGGCACAAAATGATGCCTGAGGGTCTTAACTATCAGGCGAAGAAGGTGGAAGCCTTATTGAAATGAAATAACCCTACTACTCTGTGAGAATTGAGAGGCCTTCTTGGACTCACTAATTATAGTCGAAAGTTCATTGAAGGCTGGAGTCAAGTGGGAGTGGGGTCCGGAACAATCCGAGGCAGTTAAACAACTGAAAAGAAGCCTTTTCCAAGCTCCTTGTATGGCTTACACCATCAAGAATGAGGCGATATTCTTTGAAATAGGCTTTTTAGATACCTGATTACCAGCAGCTTTGTACCCAAAGCACGACAAGGTTAACAAAGTTATCCTATATGTGAGAAAAATGTTGTCCTCTTTGGAGGAAAAATTAATTGACTGCAAAAAGGCACTCCTGGCAACGGTATGAGCATTAAAAAATTACCGTCCGTTTAACAAGGGTGAGCACATCATCGTAGAGATTCCTCATCAACCCTTGCAGTATTGACAGAGTGACAGGAACCCAGGAGGAGAATGCAAGTAATTCCAGAATTACTTCCTGGGTTCTGTCCACGCAAGGCTTTCGTATGGAGGTCAGATATGGCCAAAGCAAGAAGAGTCTTCTAGCGCAAGGATTGGCTGTCTTGCATGATTGTGCTCACGTAAACTGTCTCGAAGAACGAAGTTCAAGGACCAAAGACAATATGGAGGCATACCTAACTTCCCTGCACAAGGCATATGAAGAAGACACATGTCAGGGGATACCCACAGTTCACGTGGATGGGTGCTCCTACCATGTTGAGAATAGCAGGGGAAAAAGAGCTAGTGGCTGGCATTGGGAATGCCTGGGTGAGAGATACTCCGGAGCCCTCTGCTGGTCACCAATTGGACCCCAAAGTAGTTAGGTAGCAGAGTTGATGACTGTACACCGAGACATCCTCACTGCAGTACACCACTATCTCAAACAACTGCTGATAATCACTGACTCTGATTATGCCAGGATTGGGTTCATGTAACATCTGATAAACTGGAAGAATCGAGGCATGCTGCGTGCTAACAATAAACCCTTAAAGCATGGGAAGCTAATCCAGTCAGTTGATGATCTGGCGACCTATAATGAGATGACCATCTATTGGAAGAAGATAAGAGGTCATTCCAAAATAGAAGGGCCGGATAACACTGAGAATTAACTGGCTGACCAGCTGGCTAACACAGGAGCTCTGCACGGGGATTTAATAGAGGCAGAATCTCTGCTGGGTGAAATCAATGGTCACAGCTGTAACCAGTTCACAAACTCTTGCTAACAGTGGACTCTCAATTGCCCAATGGAGAAATGATACCTGGATGCAGATTTGATTACTGCAGAGAAACAGGACTGATCATTGGAAAACTCCATCGACATATTGAAGACCCAGTGTGTTTTCCTCTAACAGAATCTGATTATACCGGTAGAGAGGATCTCCAGGTGTTGATGAAGTTTTCCAAAATGTTCAAATCCAAGATGGAGTGTTTGTATGGAGATCCCTATCTGGATGTGACCAGTGGGTGGTACCTACCTCATTCTGGAGCCTGATGTTGAATCACGGCCAGGGGTTTTCACATGACATTGGGAATCTTGCGTGAAGTTGCATACTGGCCACACATGCACCAGGAGCTCAATATTTTTATATACATATATACATCTATATATATATATATATATATATATATATATATAGGGGTGTCTTGTGTGTGCACAATTTCAGCCAAAAATCCCCCACACACAGAGGTCCCCTACAGAAAAGGGGATTGACACTGCCTTGGTTAGATTTGCAAGTCGATTTCATTAGGCAAGTGATTCGCTGCTCTAGAGGAAACAAGTACATGTTGAATGTAACATGTTTGTTTACAAAGTGGGTAGAATGTCTTCCTGCCGCGAACTGTAAGGCGGAGACAGCTGCTGTGCCTATGATCAATCACATCTTCTCTTGTTTCGGCCTCCCACAAAGGATTGAGTCATACTGAGGAAGTAATTTTACCAGTGAGGTGGTAATTTTACCACAAGATGTGGGAGATTCTAGGGATAAATAGAAAACTACACATCGCCTACCCCTGGCATCTAGCAGAGTGGTTGAGAGATACAATAAAACAATTGTAAGCATATTGAAGAAGTTTGTGGCTGACTCTGGGCCCAGTTGGGACATTCTATTACCTCTTGTCCTCATGACTATTAGGTCTACACCATCTTCTGCAACTAAAATGTCTCACTTTGAGCTTATGACCGGATGAAAAATGCTCTTACCTCAGCATCTGCTACATAGAACTCAGGAGAAGACACTGATTAACGCGTCCACTACTCATGAGTATTTTGGAAACCTAAGGAAATCATTTGCTTATGCTCAGCACAACTTAGAAAAGTCAGCTGAAGGAATGAAATCATACTACAACCTGAAAACCACGAAAAAGGAGTATGAGGTAGGTGACAAGGCTTACCTATTTTCCAGAGAAATCAGATCAAGAAATGGAAATGTCTTCAATCTTGGCATTGTATTTTTGAAATTATGGACATAATATTACCTGTTGCCTATAATTCCTAAAAATAACACGTAAAATTCAGGAAATCACTAAAAACATGGCTCTTCAACACCACAGACTAAATCTAAAAAATAAAAAAAAACGGAAAAAGGATGACTAAAACCGGAAAGGATACGGACATCCCCAACCCAAGAGGGCAACCCCACGGCACCTGGACGAGTGACACCGGATAGACTGGAACACGGGCGGCACGCACAGAAACTGAATCAACTACTCCAGCTTTCGCCCACCCCTTAGTTACCGCCAGGCACCACAATGATGTGGAATTGTCGAGATATTGGCAATCACCAAACTGAGAGGTTGCCATTGGCAGGTGCACTGGCCACAGGAGTATGAAGGGAGGATAAGGGGAGCTTTGAGAGAGCATGTTAGAGGTGGGGGCCAGAGGAGTAAGGAACCGTATATGCTAATCGGACCCAGATCAGGACAGAGCCGCATCGGGGGAGACTACGCAAGCCGAACGCCTCAACTCAGGATAGAGACGCAAACTAACCAACCCTACTAACAATTCCCCTTTCTGGATACACCTCTCAAACTCCAAACCAAACACAACCAAAACCTACAGCACAACAAACCGCACAAACTTCAATACATCACAACAACAAAACAATAACACACATAGTCTTGCACAGAAGTACACGATGACTACCGGCCGCAAACACCGCAGGCCCAGCCAACGGACCCACCGGGCTGAGGCCGCCAACAGCACATCACTGCTCTCTTGTACTTTTCCTGCTGCCTCCCACTAACTCAACCTCCCCTCCTCTTTCAGAGCCGCCAGAGCGCCAGGGGACCACTCCGGTGGTGATAGTGCGCGGTACAAATGTCCTTTAACATTAACATTAACATAAGATCTGCATCCCAAAAGTAAGACAGATGGAAGAGAAATGGATCCACATCAATCAGTTAAAAAGCTGCCATCCCAGACACGCTTTATGAGTGATTGAGGAGCCCACAGAAGTTAGAGCCGAGGAACAATCTGAGGAATTAAGGTAAGAGTAAAAATCTAGACAGAAACTAAAATACATAGAACAGGTGAGTAATTAATTTAATGATGCATGTTATTTAAAGTAATTCGATAGAAAATGGAAATGTGAACATATAATGTCGTGTTCTGAAATATATCCGGGAATGAAAATGTAACCAAAAATACTTAACAAGTTGTAAAGTCTCTTTAGAATCATTAACATCTTTCCATTCCAGCCTGGGTCCCAGGAAATCGAAAGGGAAGGGACAAGAGGAGGGAATGGAGAAGGAGGCCCCTTCCAAACACCAGGAACCTGGAAGAAGGAAAGCAAGACCACACAGGATGGGCTGTTCTTGACCAAAGCAATGCAGAAACATTGACAATGCAATTGAGAAAAAAATTACCCACTCTTCTCTGCTCTTTCAAGATGAGAAATCAACAGAAAAGAGCAGTGGGGGGTGCTTGTGGCATATATTCCACAGAAGAAAAAGGAAACTATATTTGCCTATGTTGGGCCTAAAAAGTGTTGAACTTGTTAAACACAATGCTGGCTGACAGAGGTCTAAAAAGTGCAGAAGCTGAAAAACATACTGTGAGCTCACATATAAAAAAGCTGTTTTTCACTCGCATTTCAAACATCTCAGAATGCTGTCTTGAAAGAAGGGGAAATAGAATACTAAGTGGACCTTGCATGAAATTGTCAAAGCTTACAAACCAATGTTAACTTTACATGGAAAGATTGGCATTTGCAAACACAGACCTGCGATTATGGAAATGTGTGCATTTTGCTGCTTGAAATGAACACATGGAGTCAAAGTTTCCCTTGCCAGAGAAAAGTGAACACATCATGATGGGAAAATGAACAGTGGTGGCAAATCACTATTATATTAAAAAATAAATAGAAGGCTGCATGCGCGGAGTCAGCTGAGTCTTAGAGTCTGTAAGAGTCTGCATCGAGCTCTGCTTGACGGATCCTGTTTGCTGCCTGGAGGCTGCTCCTGCTTTCTACGCTCGTCTGTGCTGCCTGGAGGCTGCTCTCGCTCTCTCAACTCGTTTGTGCTGCCTGGAGGCGGTGCTTAGGAAACTTTGCAAATCCTTCAAAGACTGCTGACTCTCGCGGAGCGAGCGCGGAGTCAGCTGAGTCTTAGAGTCTTAGGAGTCTTTAGGAGTTATGGAGAAGGATGACTGTGTAAGTTCTACACTGCATTCTATCACGCGTTCGAAGACAAGACGTTTGAAACAACCATCTACACGACCTCGACCACAATGCCGACAGGGAGCTGTTGTTTTCACTGGACCCGCTATTCTGCCGGTCGCCTGTGCCGGGGTTGGGAGAGAAGAATCTGCAGATCTGCAATCCTCCCAAGTAAGTGTTTCTCGTGTGGTCCGAGAGGATAGTGACGTTGATACTTTACAAACTGATTCCTCTGGCATTTTCATGAAAGATTCCTTCATTTCCCGGCCAAATGTTTCACCCTTGAATAATTTTTTTTATTTTATTTTTACATTTATAAAGCGCTCACACAGCCCGCAGGCATCGAGGCGCTGTTACAGGAATTGTTTGCTTTTCTTAGTTGCGTTTTTTTTTTTTTTTTTGTCTTAGTTACGTATTTATAACGCGCTTAAACACCCAGAGGTTTCTAAGCGCGGACCCGGGGATCGAACCTGTTGTTGCTTCATGTCGTCTTGCTTCCAAGACGCGCACGCTGCCGCTGAGCTATCCTCCCGGGATAATCAAACGGCACGTAAAAACTTAGGGGGTCAGGGCTCATCCTTGACCCACCCGTCTATGCTGTCAGCTTCATGCTTGGTGCCCTGCCCTGAGGAACGTGGAGGGCTTGGGTCTGTTAGCCGAAGTCTGACTTGTACTGGCGGCATGAACTTGGATAAACGCTCGAGTTCTCTTGAACTCGCCATAGTTAATGGTGGGTTCCTTGGTGGTGCACCTCGTAACGAGGTTTCTATGTTAAGGGTGCTTGCTTGGCGGATCGTAAATAAGTTTTCGCTGGATACAACTCTGCCGGTTACGACAAATTCACCTTTTTTTTCAGTATCAGAAACTCCATCTCATTGCAGAACCCCTGTGTCTCAGGAGAACGATAACATGAGACACCCGTTTGACTTTTCTACAACCACAAATACTTTGCTGCCGATTGTCTCGAATGTTGATAATATCTCGAATATAGTACAATCCAACGAGTTGGCTTTAAAAACTGCTTGCTCCCTTGGAGTATGTGCAGTGGGTGATTTTTCCATGTCTGATCTAGCCTTATTTGTAAGTACACAATCCACAAATGAGCCCGTGGTACGCAATGACTGTAGAGAAATAAGTACAAGTTGTGATGATGTATTTGAAGCCTCAAAAAAGTCTACTAATCAGGCGTTAGATCAAAATATGTTCCCACTCCAACAACAAAAAAATGCTTTAGTGACTTCTGAAATAATACATTCTGAACATCTGACTGATGAGACAAATAAGACTTCAAATGTAAATGCGTGTGAAGTTATCTCTTCCAGGAGAAATTCATTGGATGTGGTGAATAAACTATTAAAAGACCTCACAAAACTAAATCAATCCAGAATGGATAAAAAAACTCAAGAATCAGATCCGTCTATCAATCTGGAGAAGCCAAATGATATTAACAGCAAAATAGCTTCTACAACTAGTCTGAATCCAAAAACAAAGCGATGTCGTCTTAGAGATAGCGACTCATCGGTTCCCATCTGTTCGCAGCAAAGTGCTCCAAAAAAACGATCTGTACAGATCTCTGCGTACAAACAAACTGCTGAGAAAACCCAGGAGAGTACTCACATCCCATTCACAAAGACGCAAATGTCGCAATGTAGTGACTCCTCATCAGATGTTTCCTCAACTGATTCTTCAATCATTGAAAGGGATTTTCCTAAAATAAGGCGCTCTCAGAAAAATATTCATATTCAAAGACCGCCTTCGGCTGCCTTAACGGAAACGACTGTTAAAAAACTGCTCCAAGATATACAACCTACATTGACCTCTACCATGTCTATGACAATTGGTCCTTTTCTCAAAATGTATGAGCATTTGAAAGAAAGTATGAACGATTTGAGTACTTTAGTTGCTCTCTTGAACTCAAAGATGGTGAATATTGAAAATGACAACAATCTCTTTAAACAAGTGATTTATGACTCTAATAATAAAATTGATCACTCATTAATGGTCTTAACTGAGCAAAAAAAAAACAACAGAGAGGACAAAAAATTACTGGTAGAAATTGCAAAACAGGCGCTCGGCCTTTTAAAACCTCAAAATTTCAACATACGCCACTCGTCTACCGATTCAGCGACGCAGCATCAAATTATCGGAGAGAAAACCAACAAAAACATCACTATCGACGTTGACGCTAAAAAAGCCTCGGATCACGTAATGACAGAATCAACGCAAACATTATCTAATGAATTGAGTAAAAGCGTGATTTGTACTAGTGATGTCGAGGCTACTGACTCTCGTGGAACATGTAATATCAACATAAATCAAATACAAACCAACGACTCGAGTAAGAGTCTGACTCACAGTACTCCAGAAAGTTTGGAATCTGGGTCAATGGCAACTCTAACTCAGATGCAACTAAAGGAAGTTCTCAATCCTGGGAAAGAAAGTCTCTTGCAGCCTTTGAGTGGAAAGGTCCTAAGGAATTTTTCTGAGGCTGTTGTAAGCTCCCTGTCTGCGATCAACTTAGCCAATACCGATCCGCAACCTCCAGCCTGCTCAAATAATACTGATGGCTTAACTCACAAGGATAATGATATCCCTGTTGTTATAAACCCTGTCGTCTTTCCCATCTTCAACTGTTCCACACATCAGAACACCCTTCAAAGGGGCTTAAAATCAAAACAAGTAAAGAAACCAAAAAATATACGAATCAAAGCTGCAAATATGACAAATAACTCAAGAAAATTCCTGCGGAATATTAAAGCTGTCTATATGAATGTACAAGCTGGAACTGTAGCTGAACAAAATGTCCCATTGCCTAAAGAGCAATTATCAGTTGACATCATTACTGATCAACAAGCGACCGATGCAAAAAAATCACCAGTACCCATTGTGCAGAGAATACCGATAGAGGGAAGTACTAGGCCGACGGCTGCTAATATTTCTGTCAATTTGCTCGACTTATCAACATATAATGAGGAAGCAGCTACTGAAGTTACAAATGAAGATCTAGATGCGACAGTGGATGAATTGATTGTACCAACCTCACGTGGACCAAAAGCACCTGCTTTGGCACGTATGCCGTTTGGTTGTGAAAAAAATACAAGGGTTTGTACTATAATATCACCTGAGAAGCCACCTGCAGATTCACGACCAGCTCTATCAACTTCGCCCTTCATGACTTTATGCCAAAGAAGGAGCAAGCTTACAGAAGCGCGAAAAAGCTCAAAAAAGGCTCCAGATCAAGAGACAAACTGGTCTGTTATTAGCTCTGTTAAAACATCAAATGAGCAAATAGAAATCAAGGATTGTGAAACTCGCGAACATATTCCCACTGTAGAAAAATCTCTAGGGAGTCTTGTTTCCAAACATAATCATAGACTTGTAAAGGAAAAATCACACTCAAAATATTGTTTGGTTCTCGAACGAATCGAGGAGAATGATGATGACCTTGTGCTTAATCGTAGGAACGTCTTGCGTCTCCTCCATTATGTCCCTTCACTACGCATGATCGAGACTAATGACATAAAAGTGGTAGACTTTTTCAATGAGAAGCGGAATGATATTGTGCGGCTATATATTGATTCACGAATAATCTGCAACACCCTATTGGAAGCTGCTTCGGTGTTGATTTCTATGGGCTTCGATATCAATGAAATTCAACAGAATAAAGAAGAAGATGAGAATTTTAAAGAACCACGTAAACGGTTAATGACCGAACACGCAAGATATGCTCCCAATAACACTCAAGCTGTAATTAAATCGGTTTACATTGAGGAAATTGAATCTAGTCAAGACATAATGTTGTTTGAGGCTAGTGGCTCAAAAATAGACAAAACCCCGAAGCTTCCAACTGAACAAATCAAAATTACCATCGCACAAAACTTAAGCCCATCATCGGCTGTTGTAACTGAACCAAAAAATGCCCGAGCAATTGATTCCTCTAAAGACTGGAGCTGGCTCGCTAAAGCAATAAATTCTCAAAATTCTCAACAACAAAGCTAATGCCAAATCGGCAAAAAACCTATAACTAAGATAGCCAGTTGGAATACTCGTGGCCATGTGCACTTGCAAAAATCCACTTGGTTAGAAAATATTGATATTATGTGTGCCCAGGAAACCTGGCTGACTACATGTCCGGTAATAGAAGGTTTTGAGATTGCTTTTAATCCTGCAACTAAGAAAAAACTTGGCAGACCAACTGTAGGATTAATGACTTTGGTTCGAAAAAGTTCGGGCTACAGAATATTCGAAACTTGTAATCACACTCCCTATATTCAGACAACTGTGCTTCAGTGTGGAAAATCTGGAAAACAGAATAAGAACTTCCTGTATATCCTCAATCTTTATTGGCAACATAAAGTTTCTCCTGCCGCAATTTTCATTGACCAAATAACAAATATTATTGATAATATTTATGAGGTAGATGGGGCAGCAAACATAGTGCTGTGTGGCGACCTAAACATAAATTGCTTACCAGTGCCATCAAAAAAACCTAAAACTTTTGTCTTGGAAAAGGTGGCCCAATTATGGTTAGGAGAAATGGAAAACAGAAACATGCACATGCTGAATGGTCATACCTATGGGGATATACCACCAAAAGTCACGTGGATGAGGGACGCACAAGAATCCATTTTGGATTATTTTTTTGTATCTGAGAGCGTGCATATTAATGTCTTGGAATTACAGGTTATGCAAATGAAGGAAAGTGATCACAACCTTGTGACGATTACGATTGCGGTTTCATCACAGAACCTTTCCGATAAATGGTCTTTTGATCTAACACTGGAATCAAATAGAGTTCGGTTACGCCTTTCGGAAAAAGAGGCTCGGAGCATAACCCATGCATATCAAGAAAACAAAGATAAATTTGAATACTCCGATTTATTGGAAACATATAAGGAAAAAAAACATGGATTGAAAAACAGATGCTTTAAGAACTTGCACGTTTTTGACTTAGAAATTTCCAAACGCAAGCGTAAAATGAGAAGCGACATACGCACGTGTAGTGGAATGTCTTCTAATGAAACTGTTAATAAGATCAAAAACATAAAACAAGCTTACAAAAACTGGATAAAACAACACAAAAAAAACATGCTGCAATCTGACGCTGAACTTATGTTATCAAAACTTGGAAGTAGTAATACACGCGACTTCTGGAGTCTAATAAATAATCTTTCTGGCTCTCAGAGTGCTATACAGACTAACATGGTTAATGAGAGCGTCTGGATAACCTACTATAAAAACTTGTATGGAAAAAAAGGCTCTACTATAGAATCTGGACTGGCAAAAATGGAGCACTGGGATCTGGAGTTTCAAGAAGAAGATATTTTAGAAACAATTAACAACTTAAGTACCTCACGTGCCCCTGGGCCTGATGGTCTTACCAACTTTACCTTGAAAGAAAACCCACAAATTTGGGCGAACTTTTGTAATACCTTATTCAAGAAAATTGTGTCAAGATGTGAGACACCAACATCTTGGAAGAGTGCTATAATTGTTCCTGTGTTTAAAAAAGGCGACAGACTAAACCCGACACACTATCGCCCAATTGCGCTTCTCGACGTTTTAAGCAAGGTTTATGCTACCATGTTAAAAAATAAGTTTCTAAAATGGTCCCAGCAAAACCATTTTGTTGATCAAAGACAAAGTGGCTTTGTGAAAGGAGTTGGATGCAGCCTGAATCTATTTATTGTCAATACCCTGAAAATGGAGGCAATAAGAACTGGGACCAAGATTTACTTGGCAGTAATTGACCTATCCCAAGCCTTCGACAGTATAAACAGGGATATACTTTGGGCAAAACTTGAAAAAACAATTTGTCCTCCAAGCCTTCTTGCTGCAGTAAAAGACCTGCACACTGAGACAAATGTCAGAATACGTCTTGATCGCCAAGGGAATTTGTCAACACCAATCCTGACTTTTCGAGGTGTAAAACAAGGATGTCCTCTTGCCGCCATTATTTTCAACTTCTTTCTTCATGACATTGACCAAACAATTAACGGAGAGGGATCATTTTCACCAAAAGTTAACGGATCACACGTGAGTCATCTACTTTATGCAGATGACTTAATTTTGTTAGACCTAACTCCAATTGGTCTACAACGGAAATTAACAGCATTGGTACGTTATGTTGAAAAAAATGAATTATGCATAAATGCTGCAAAATCGGAAATCCTTGTATTAAGAGATCTGTGTGGTCAAAAAATCATCACGCAACCCACCTTTAAATGGCATATAGGAAAAATACAACTTCATTCTATCACTGATACCAAATACCTAGGCATGAGGATTAGTTCCAGCTTGAACGATGCTCCATGGGTGGAACAAACAAAACTGAAGTGCCGACAACTGGCTACACAGGCTATGGTGTTACATAAGAAATATGGCAGGTATTCCATGCTTCCAGTTATATCCTTTTTCAAACAAAAAGCCACCCCAGCTTTAATCTATGGGGCAGAATGTGCTTTTGGCTGCTCAAGCGACTTGTGGAACTCGATCGAAAACATCTTTTGGACTAAAGTCCTTGGTTTACCTAGAAGCACTCCCTCTGCATGTATACGATATGAGCTGAGTCTAACATCTATTAATGCAAGAGTGATTTGGAATTCATTGACCTTGTTTCGAAAAATGTCTCTTAAAGATCTTACCTTGCAGTTTAAAATTCTTGCAAATCCAGGAGAAACCAATAAGAACTCTGTACTGTATTTATGGGTGCAACGATGTAAAAACGTGCTCATAGAACTAGACACAGACCTCGACACACTTCATATTAATCCTGATCATGTCAAAAACAAACTCTGGAGACGCGATTGGTGTGAGACCTGTGATCTTAGACGCACCTATAAACTTATGCAAGATGCTCCTGGTGAAAAACGAGCGTTAAACGAGATACACATTCCTTGGAAACAATTTCCTGATGAAAGGAAAAGAAGATTTTATATGATGTTTCGTTTCAATATTTTTAAAACTCGCGAAAGAATTAACTGTTGGGCAAAAAATGAGTTGCATTCTGATCTTTGTCGATTGTGTAATGAAACCAAAGAAACTTTAAAACATCTTGTTCTATTTTGCGTGGGTCTCACTGAGGATAGAACTCGACAATTTGGAAGTATTGCGTTGGAAAGAGCGACCTATCGTGTAAAAGACTGGTGGCAACTAATGTTTGATGCAACCGATCAAAGACTAATTTTAGCGTTAACTTTTTTCTTGGAAGCTATGACATCACGACTTGAACAGCTTGAGGATGAGGGAACATACAACTTAGAAACTATGAGCGTGCCTCGTGTCTAATCACTGCTCCAAGTTCATGTCCCTGTGGTCGCATTTGATGTATGAAGTTGGGATCGATCGAGTGTGAAGCCTTGTAACTCGCTTGTGTTTGTCTGATGGGTTATATTTTCCTTTTCTGTTTTTTAAAGGTTTATTATAAACCGTATAAAAATAAAAAAAATAAAAAAAAGAAGGCTGCATGTGCCCAAAGAAATGTACCATTCACCCGTCTGTTTCGAGCAACATGACTTTAAGTTTCTATTTCCTGAGAAAGGCTGAGTTTCTATTCAGAATACTTGAGCAGTGACCATTCAGGAATTCATGGGCGGCTGCTATCTAAGATGAGCAAGATATCACTCATTAGCCTTGGGAGAAGAAAGGCTGATGACTTTACACCATGCAAAAGTCAATAATGGAGTAGATTCCCTGTGCAGCGGGGAAATGAAACCTCAAACAAGAAAAGAAACTTAGCATGCTGTTTGATGGTCAGAATCATATATATGTAGTTATGTTGCTATAGATTTACTGGGAAAAGCATATTTGGTTAATTTTCTTTAGATCCATACGTCGCAGAAAAATAACTTAACAATCATTTTAAAGCTTATCTCAAGGCTGTTCTGTCACCACACATTCCATCAAAATTCAACCTTGGGAACTCAAGCTACAATCTAAAGTATTTTCCAAGCTTCCCATAGAATGTGCCGAAGTTGGAAGCTAAGGAAGTGGTAGCTTATTAAATGAGATATCAGTCAAGAAAAGTTTGGGTTGATAACTGTTATCATTTTTGAGTAAATTGCAAAACATTACCATTTGGACATGCAACCTCGTGCTGAAATTGGACATAGTTTGTCAAATGCGCATTGGTGAGAGGAACCCAGAAATATTCATATTTTTAGGTTAAGGTGTAAAATAAATGTTTTTGCATAGTAGGACTTTTCCAGTGCAACAAATGACATGGGTTAAAAAATACCCCACTTGCTGGATTCATCCCTCCCATAGTTTAAGTCTCATAACTCCAGGAGCCTATCCCCAGAGAGAGGTGGGGCTTGGGGTGGAGCGGACCATAAGGGTCCAATCAATATTCAGGGTCAATAAGCTACTACCTCCTAATTTTAATATTTTGGCGGTGTGGGTTTGAGGTTAAAGGGTGTTTCATAATGGGAGAAGGGAGAGAGCTGCCTAAACATCATCTGCGAGAATACTGAAAGAGGGTTGCAGAATTTAATTTTGCCTAGAAGACTGACTGAAAATACCTGAGGTGGAATTGCTGATTATAGTGCTAAAGGAATCCAGGGAAACAGATACAGATGCTGGGATCTTTGCAACGAGAGCCAAATAGAGGGATGAATGCTGGTGGCTATACATGACCAAATCCCTCTTTTCCCCAAGAGCGGGTACAGAAATGCTGATGACTTTCCTGATAAACAGACCCAGAGGCAGGCCATGCAAGTAATGTGTCTAAATAAACAGGGTGTGGGCATTTGTTTGATTTAATACCTTCCCCTAAATGAATGGGTCAGGGTATGGAAGTAGAACCCTGGCATTTTACAAAGTAATAATTCAATTAATTCCCCTATAGCTAAATAACAGAGGGTGATTTTGTTAAAGTTTAAAATTAACGAAACCTCTCCCAGTGTGAATAAAAAATATAGTCATTTAAAGTGAGTGTTTATTCCTAATTTCATTCTCACCCCAAAACTTCCTCAAGTGAAGGGGTGTCCTTGTCTAAAAACAAAATTCCTAATTGTTCACCATTCCTCAGACCTGGCCTTAAAGCAGAGGGGTGATACATGTATTTTTTTTTTGTGGTGCTGGGGCAGAATTTATTTTGCTAAATGAAATCAAGTGAGGCCCCTAATTGAATTGTACAGTCTCTAGAGCGAGTTGCGGCACTGGCGTGACCTGCTTTTTCTACTCCTGTGGCTGCTGCTGTATTGGGAACCCTGTCCCTTTCATCTGCCTCCTCCCCCCTCCAGTTACAAAAGCCTTGCGAAGCGCTGGCGCGAGAGTTGGCGAAGGAGTTAACTGGCTGTACTGGCATGACCTGCTTTTCCTGCTCCTGTGGCTGCATTGGGAACGCTGTCTGTTTAATCTGCCTCCTCCCCCTCCAGTTACAAAAGCCTTGCCGGGCGTGAAGCGCTGGCACGAGAGTTGACGAAGGAGTTAACTGGAGTTAACTCGAAGGAGCAAGGACGGCGTGGGGTCAATGGCTGTCCCTGGCTCGAGAACACATAATCAACTCTGAATGTGTCTGGCTGACCCTTATGACTCATCGGCTAAGAAGGACACAGACTCGGAGTATGACCCCCTGGAGAAGTGGGTCTCTGAGCAAGAAACAGATTTCATACCTTTAACCCAGATTGAGTTGAGCGCGCTTGCAAGTTATCCACCTGCAATCCATAGCCCTTTGGATCTGGGTTGTGAACCTAATGATAATGCACACACTCTCGACTGTAACCTACCTACAATTTATTACTCATGGGGTTTGAGTTTACATTTTCCACAAGAGGCGGAGACCCTAGATTCAATACACCCTCCTAATAAAGTCTGTCTGGAAAAGCTATCTCTCTCCCATGACTGTACCACTAATGAGGAGATGAACATAATTAATGAATAAACATCAACTACAGTTCTACCTTTGCCAGACACTCTGAATGTGCATGGTTTCATCCTTGCGACCGCAGAGCTGTCTGTAGCATGCAATACAATGAAGGGGTCAGAACGAGAGAGAGGGAAAAGCACGAAAGGAAATGGGACGGCCGACTAACGACTTATTAAATCCTATGTTACCTGTGACAGTGAACCTTATACCTATTCCAGTCAACCCTGCTCTCCATGACAAAGGAGACCACCCTAACGGCTCTCCACCGTGTGTTTCTAGAACTCTTAAAAGGCGCCCTTTGACATGGGCAGCAAGGTTATCTCTTGACATTGTGGAAATAGAATCCTTAATCAATAGTCAACAGAAAAGAAATGCTGTGTGTGGAATCCCTTTACAAATCGGGTTCTGGAAAAAACTTGATTCAACTTCGCCATAGCTCTCAACCATTTGTGTCGCAAAGGCGGGTGAAAACACCCGATTTTATTTTTGGCGGGTTAGAGGCCCATTGAAACTAATGGGCGTGCAGGAGGCTTGGTGGGTGAGTCAGCTGTTTACAAGGCGGGTGACACCCGCTAAAAGCGTGTGAGTTGTGTGCTGTGACTTCCACTGAGCTCTCTTATGCCTAGCATTAAATGACCAGCCCGAGAACAAATAGCTTGCAGAAACATGAGCTGAAAACACCTATGAAAACAAACCCCTGGCATGTCTAGAAGCAGAGGCTACACGAGTGCGAAGGTACTATCTGTTGAGAACATTACTTTTCACCATCATCCCAAATTGGGATTGATGGACCTATGATGATGAAAAGTAATGATCTGAACAGATAGTGCTCATCACACCATGACTGATGGATGTAGCAAAATGTTTTGAAAATCATATAATGATTATTTGAAATCATGTAACTATGGTGGCCAACTCTTTGATAGTATTTTGCGGGACACTTGCCCACGAGGCGGCGATGACGTCACGCCATTCACGTTTGGCCCGCCCCTTTTTTTAATTTGCATTTTTTAATGGCTCATTTAGAGCCTGAATGTGGAGCTGTAACGCTCGGACACCAGGCTTAATTGAAATTCAAATGGTTTGTCCTTGGGAGGTGATGGTCACGTTTTTTAACTGCAAACATGACCATCACGACCCAGGAACAAACCATTAGCATTTGAATAAAGCCAGGTGTCGAGCGTTACAGCTCAACCTTCAGGCTCTAAAGGAGCCGGGCTGCAGAGCCGTCTCGGAAAGAAAGCAGCAGGCGGCAGCGCCGTGCTGTTTACATGGCCACTTCAGTTTGTAGAGTGGCTGTGATGGATGCAGGTTGTCCTGACGAAAGTCGGGACAACCTGCGTCCCGCACAGCCACTCTGCAAACGGTGGGACAGAGTCCCTAATTGCGGGACAATCCCGCGAAAAGCGGGACAGTTGGCCACCCTACATGTGACCCATATTTGAACGACATGTATAGGAAACTTAGTTATCGCAATTGGTAACCTCTGATCTTAACTATATTAGTCACTTCATCGGCACTTAATAGTCGAGCTGCAGTATCGTAGTGAGAATTGTACAAGCAATATATGTATCACAATATTTCAAAATCGATGTTTTCTTGACCACTATTCTTTGATCTGGAAACATAGTTGTCGGGGCATTCACTGTCAACTGTCTCACTAGTTAACACACATAACGTTCCACGCATGAACAGTTTATATTTATGAGTTAGAGTTGGTCCCGTATGTGTCCAGTCTTAACACAAAAGTGCATTTTATTCTTAGTACTTTCTTGATGTATACACTGCGACTTTATTATAATCATGTTTCTTAGAGAACCGTTCATGTAAATTTATGGATAGATACGACCGAGGTCGCACCTTCCCAAAATGGCCGACAGCAATTCGCGTGAAGCCTTCCTTTTTGTTTGCTTGACAACTGTTTGTTGTCATTACCAACCCTCACTAGGTGTTGCGCGTGTCACTGCATGTACTGTCTGAAGCGCCATTGTATTCCTCAGTTAAGCACACAGTCGGGACCCCCTAGTGGCTTAACACATAATGCTCAACTTTGTTAATAACAGGATCGGCCGTCACTAATAGTTTTACATTTTTCTGTACTGCCGCAGTGGAACTCTGATTTTTCACATTGGCAATGCCACACACCATCAGTGTAATTCACTGTACGGACATAATTCACCAACC
Organism: Ambystoma mexicanum; assembly: GCF_040938575.1. NCBI lineage: Eukaryota > Metazoa > Chordata > Amphibia > Caudata > Ambystomatidae > Ambystoma > Ambystoma mexicanum. The sequence continues at coordinate 488,167,173 of NC_090930.1, forward strand.
TGGTAAGGATTTAAATGTGCAACCTGCGCTCTTCCTCGTAAGATCCGATTTTCAGTTTCACTATATAGCCAATGTCACCTTGCTTTTTCCATTCTTTCAGAGACCCTCACGCTCATAGAAGCACCATCAGGTCAGTTAATATCCTACCTCAGTGGTCTTTCGTGACTTAACAAGTATTATTGAACCTAACAGATATCCCTTTCTTTCTATCTTTTTCGCCTGCATTTTTTATGACCAACTATCTCCAGGCGTACGTATCATCACATTTTGGTGACTTATGTTTTTGACATAATTAACTTACCATTTAAATATGCGTGCAATAACCTACACCTACAATTGATGCGTGTACTAAACTATGATTAATTGTTGATGATTGTGTATATGTGGATTTTCACATTTCACCTGTTCCTGACATGTCATGATTGAAATGATGTTGTTGATATGTGAATTGCTTTGCTAGATTACATTTTTACTCTCTTGTGGATTATGACTCATAATTTACCGAATTAATTGGAGGATCAAACAGGATCTGATGAAGGACATAAATGTCCAAAATGCATTAGCCCTATCATGCATCTGCACATAACATGCAAATGAGCAACTTATAGAGAATATAAACATCAGTGAATAAATGAAGATGATTTTTTAAGACTTGAATTATCGATTATTAAACAAAGAAGAATTACAAACCACTTACATGGATATTGGGTGTGCAGAACTCACCGCTGGCTTCATAGCCAAGGTCCTTTTTTCTTGTTTCATTGAAACCTTACTCTCGGCAATCAATGATCTACAACTTCAATATAAGAATTCGGACTTCATTCTCTGTGAGAACTTGAATATTCATTTGTTTAAACCCTCTGGGGTTTTGGTTCCTACCCAAATGCACCCCAAGAAGGCTCAATTTTGGATGAAAGAATTGCAAGCAAGGTCTAGCTTTCTTATTAATGTCCACCTTACTGAGGACATACCATCTATTCCCACCTTGCAAAAAGGGAACTTGCTAGCCTATCTAGACTACATGTTCACCTCATTGGTAATGATTCCAGAGCTAGACGCTTTGAAGATTATTCCCACTCGAAAGAGTGACCACCAGGTGCTGGCGTTGACCTGGAAAGGCAAACAAAACGGTTGAATACATTTCCGACCTTAAATCCGTCGAATGGGAAAAACAGGCTGCAAATACACCCGGATGAAGTTCCAGTAATGACAGAAAATTACCTTAATAGCTCCAAGGTCAGTGCAGAGAGATTGGATTATGACTGGATGCTGGTTCCATATAGAGTTGCTTACTTTAAAATACCAAAGACTTTCTCCAGTTACGATCGCACCTATAACATAGAGCTGGTGGAGAAGAGTACAATCTACAGAGACAAATTAAGAAAACTGAAATTTTGTCCCAGGAAGGATTGTTTTATGTTCAATCAAAAAAATGAGGCAAAAGTATAAGAACTGGCTACGCATGTCAAAAGCGCAACTAATCCAATGGGATGCAGAGAGTATGTTGAAAATATTGGCCAAACAAAACACATGAGAATTATGGTCCTTATTGAATGGTCAATACAAACAATATACTCTCTTAATATCTGCAGTTTCAGAATCAGCATGGGTTGCCCATTTTTCGGCCCTTTATGAAAAGAGAACCACTTGGTTGGAGCAGCCAGATGATCTCAGATGGAAAATATGTAAAATCGAGTGAGACAGAGATGAAATTCTGAGCTTAATTAAACAACTGAAAACTTCACGAGCTCCGGACCTGGACCGATTAACTAATAGTATACTAAAATCGAATCCAGATGCTTGGGCTGATTTCTGTCAGTCCCTGTTTGAGGTAATTATGGAAACCAACCAGATCCCACAAACCTGAAAAAATGCTGTTCTAATTCCAACATTTAAGCAAGGGGATAGAGTGACCCTGACAAACTATCGTCCAATTGCATTATTGGATCAGTTGGAAAAACTCTTTGCCTCTATTCTTCTTCGTTAACTAACCACCTGGTTTTTAAAGAATAATAGGATCGACCCCCAACCGACTGGATTTGTTACTGGAGTGGGAACCGATGTTATCCTCATGCTACTGAATTTATTAAAGCTCAAAGCGCTTAGATCAAAAACAAAAATATATGTAGTGTTTATTGACCTGAAACAGGCATTATGACAGCATAGACCATGAAAAACTATGGCATTAACTACGGGGCTGGAATTGTCCTCCTGATCTAGCAGCCACAATACGGGCCCTCTACTTGAACACTTCGGTTCATGTGAGGCTTTCAGGGATCAGCGCCATCTCAAAGAAAATTGATACATGGAATGGTCTGAAACAGGGCTGCCCTTTGGTGGCAAGTTTGTTTAATTTGTATATATCAGGCCTGGCTGCCTCCCAAAAATAAGTAAGAGCTCAACCTCCGATCTTGAACGGTGCTGTGGTTCCGTGGATGGTCTACATTCATGACCTGGTACTGTTAGATAATCAATACATAGAAAGGTAGGACACTGGTTTTTTGTCAACAGCTATTCACTCATCACAAACTACATATGTTTAGTACAAATTGTCAATTTTAATATAGTCTTATAAAAATCAAGAACATAATACATATAAAAAACATCATCAAACACTCTAAAAAGGTACATATATGTAAAGGGCACAAAACATATAACAATTTCTAAAATATAGAGATATCGATCATATCAATCTATGTACAAATCTATGCTGTAATTCCTTATCAAAATAGGAGTTGTGATCCCGATGGATCACTCACAGTTTTTCTCCCTCAGTCTAATGTTCAATTTAGATTGGGACAATCCCTAGATGGAATATTCAATACTATCATACAATTTAGTATTATTTCTAAATTGAGAACTCGACATGTTTCAGTCCTCCTAATTATTGTAGGGACTTTCTTCAGGAGTGGTCAGGGCAATTGTATTTAGAGTAAGGACAGTTGGTCTGGAATCTTCTAGTTTTGAAGATTTATTCAGTGGAAGAGCATTAGCTATTGACAAAACCATAAAAAAGAATCAGTAATATCCATTGTATTCTTTGGGCACAGGCGAATGTGTCAAGAGGAGTTCAGGATCAATAAAGTTACCTGGACTTCCTAGTGTAGATGCTCTCTTGTTTTTCAGTAGAAAATGTCCACAACCGTTGGACGTATTTTCTTAATAAAAGGAAAGGTATTCCTCTTTTACCTGTAACACATAAGGATATGTTTACAAGAGAGTCTAGAGATCAGTCTTTCATGTTTTGAGTTGAGCTAGACAGATTCATTTAGTCAGGCGTTGGAAGGCTGTAAAAATTCTATATGTAGCGTTCCGTTTATGGCGAGTTCGATAGTCCATACAGTTCATAAGCATTTCTACATTGTTGTGAATAGCACTCACACTGGTAAGCAAAATTGTGGCTTACCTCGTGTGCAGTCTGATATTATGAGGCCGCGGTCAGATTAACTTGCGGGTTGGCTTCTGTGCACAGTTTATCAATTGTGTGGCGTTATGTCATTGCGTGTTGGAATATGCAGGAAGCCGGTAAATATCCCGGCACGGTTGGTCGAAACTGCTGTTGAGAAAAAGTAAACGCGCAGTTTGAATGGGGCTTGTATTTATTACAAAAATCGGCTAGTATTCTTAGTTGACTCTATGAGTGCGGGCTGAGACAGTTGTTATGATTGTGCCATCTCTAGTACTCTGCTAAGAGAGTTTTAAACCTTCATTTATGATAAGTGTATGATCGTATTATTCCCATGTAAAAGGAGTAGTTACTGCGCTTCCATGCAAGTTGTGTCTTTATTAAACAGTCTGTTTACCTGTTGGTTCCGCTATATTGCGTAGAGAGTGTTCTTATTATGGCGCCTCGTCTAGTTTCTTCTTCTTGTTAATCCGCTCTGATCCGGGTCTTTTGAGGTAAGAGCACTGTGAATCTTCCGTAAATAGAACCGAAAAAACACCAGGAGCGACCGCCATGTTAGGCAGGCCTAATATAGGTAGCTGGTAGTCCTTTTTTAGTGTTTAGAGAAATTAAAGCAACACTCACCTTATGTACTGCGGTAACGATGCTATTCCAGTTATAACTATACAGTTGAAAGTTATCAGAGAATTAGTTTCCTTAAGTGAAAGTTTGAGTCAATAGATTATACTTTCAGCCATTCTATAGATTCATTAAGACCTTTTTTGTCACTTTGAGTTAAGTAAATTAGTCTCTGTTCTTTTTCTAGAAGTATTTTGCTCTTAATATCATGATCCCTGTCTTAGATCATTAATAATATTGACCAGCGAAAATCTTTGAAACCGTGTTTTGCTTGAGTGAAGTGTTTCACTAGCGGTGATAAAACACAGATGGGCCTGCAAAGAAGATTAAAGGCTCTGGCTGCCTATTTCCAGGAAAATGGCGTAACTATAAATGCTGCAAAGACCCAAATTCCTTTTGTGACAACCAAGGATCAACCAAAGGAAAGTTCTCCTTGTTTTTGGGTCCAACCAAGGTAGTGTAGGTCCACACTACAAAATATCTAGGAGTGTGGATACATTCTAGCATCAACTAACATGAGTGGGAGGCTGCTTTAAGATCAAAAGTCTGGAGTTTGGCCCGACAAGCCCTCGTTCTTCACAAGAAATACGGGAAGTTCCCAGTCCTTGCTTTCTATCGGCAGAAAGTTGTTCCAATACTGACATTTGGTGCTGAAGCAGCATTCAATCTAACATGGCTTATTTGGGACCTCCTGGAAGGCCTATTTTGGAGGAAAGGCCTTTCATTGCCACAATCCTTTTCAGTACCTTGGATAAGATATGAATTATCCACCCAGTCAATGCATTCAATGGTATTGTGGAAATCAATAGACCTCTACCGTAAAATTATTGTAGAAGATGATGTCCCTCCAATGGAGATTTTGAGATCAATCCCGATTACCTGCCAAAACGTGGTACTCAACGGTTGGAAATCTAAATGTATTGAATGGGTGGAAGCTCTTGGATGTTCATTAGACACCTTTCAGTCCAATCCTACTTTGATCAAGAAAAAAATCCAATGGATTGATCGAAAGCAAGAGTCTAAAGCGAGGTATAAACTATCAATCAACAGTTTAGTTGAAATTCGGGCCTTGAACCAACTCCCTACTTACATACAGAAATGTCCTTGTCCAGAGTTTAGAGACCTTTTCTTGCAATTGAGGTTAAATCTTCTACCACCAGGGAGGTGTTAGTGCATCAAAAAGAATTGAGCGGGCTCTCAAGGTCTGCAATGATCTCACCTGTCAAGAATCAGTATGCCATTTCCTACTTGACTGTGTGGCTCTGTTAGAAATAACTATCGGGAGATGCTGCCACCAGACGCTTTGTCTCTCAACGTGGACGAACGATGGACTTCTTTGATAATCGGGGAACACAAGTCTCTGATTTTTAGAGTATTGCAATTTTGGATGGAAATCTTCACTTCAAAAACCATTTTAAACATGTGAAATGGAAATGTGTTATGCTGTAAGAGTAATGTAATAGAGTGAAAGGTTTGTAATAAACCAAGACACTAAATAAAAAAATAAAAAAATAGAGTGAGAAAGTGACTGCTGGTAGAAGAGATTCTGCATTGCATAGGGTTGAAGGAAGAAGGGTTCTATACATCTAAAAAGGGTGTAATCCATGTTGGTTGTGCTTTCATATTGCTAGCATTGACATGTGCAAAGGGAGATTATAGGTAAAGAGCTCTGCGTGTGTGAAATTATTTTTACCTGTACAAAAATGTGCATGCTATTCAAATCTAACTTCATCATAATCTTGTAATGTTCCAAGGTACTGCATCATATTTGAAATTCAGGTATTTTGTGTGTAATAAAATTGTTTAAATGTTCATTTTACCTGCATTCTATTTACTGGAAACTGATAAGCGAAAATGCCCATGTGGTGGAATCTCAGCTCTTTTGTTATTGTTTCTCCCCAAAGGGGGAATTATTTGTATTGAATCTTTGTTTTGGTGCCACAGAGAAAGTGGGGTGTATTGTAAATATTAAATTGTCCATAATTAATAAAAATATATTCTTTCTATACACCAGCCTCGTTCTTGGCTTAACATTGTTAAAGTGGAAGAGGGTCACTGGTTCTAGAGGATCCATAGACAGGGCTAGATAGAATATCAACATCTATATGTGTGGTGCTGTTGAGGCGTGGGGGGATACCTCCTATATTACTAGTGATCCCATAAATATATATCACAATGGCAGAATGGCAGTCACCAATATTGTGATGATTTTCATCATATCCTGCATGCCAGAGCCTAACCTCCATCTCAAAGGTGGTCTAAATGCCCACCTAGGGCTGCATCAGTTTTTGCGGCACAAATAGTGTTGTCCCGGAATTAACACTCTGGAGAAAGTTGGGTCACTGCACTTCAGCATATTAGAAACTACCATTCCTTAGCACCTGATGGTCTTCCTATTGGACAGCAATATTTTCATGGGTTCTCTTTCTGGATGAATCAACCACCCTTGCGTGTATGATACACAGAATATTACAAAAATGTTGCCCCGAAGATTGCGACATGTTAATTACCGTGCCTCTGCGTGGTAATAACATGCCGACCCCCACTACACTGACTAATGGGAGTGAGGGTTACGGGGTTGTCCCTGACTCACCTTTGTCGGTGTAGTGGGGGTTCGGGGTTGCGGGGGTGTCACCTGCTTCCAATTAGATTGTAGCGGGGGACATTACAAAAAATAAGAAAAAAGGACCCGACGACACCAGTTCAGACCCACGTTAGTGGGCGAGACCTGATGCCGCAGGGTCGGAGGAGAGACGGACAGGTAAGTGGGTAAATGGGTGAGGTGGTTATGGGAATGCAGGGCACAGTGATTTTTGTGATCACTGTAGCGTGCCATAATGGGAGTTGGCAATTTAAAAGTCGACATTATGGGCAGTGCTGTGACCACATAGATTCTGATAAACCTTACATGTTGTCAATATCTTCCCTACATAGTTTTGTCACTAAACCAACAAGTGTTTGCCCTTGCAATATAGTGTATTTTATACTAATCAATAGAAACACATTAATATTGCTCGCACTTTCTTGTTTAGCATGTATGTATATTTATTATTTCATAGTGATAATATAAGAGCATTTAAAATAGAATAGTCAAGCAATATGCACTTCCTAATAATATCAATAAAGTAATGGATTAGATGCCAAGCATCCCACTTCTCTAAAATGTTAAACTACCAATCACAGATCTGTATATAGCCATTGTGGTCCAGTAAAACTTAAAATCATACTCCCAATTTTGATGTTGTGGACTGGCAAGTCCAGGAACATGTGGTGTTATATAGACCAACAGCTGCATAACCCATTAGGTGGAAAAGGTTAAAAACACTGTGAAACAGTTCATGGCTTCTATGGGTAGTTAACTGTTAGGCGGAAACCTGTGCAGTTCCCTCTGGGACCACTGCAAAAGATTTAGGACTACAGGTGTTTGGCAGTAAACCCACTTGGTAGCAGTCTGTACCACACAGATTCACTTGGTAGCTATGGCTGAGCAGTCAGACTTCCCTCAAGAAGAGTTAAGCAGTATGTGGAGTATACAATATAGGGCAATTCTTCACAGTAAGACAAGCAAACACGCAACGAGGCTCAGTGTAAAGATATTAAGGTATTTATTTATAACGGAACATCTATGGAAAACACTAAGGCACTATCACGGCAAACACTTCAATCACAATTACTCTACGAAGAAGAACCGATCAATCCCCCTAACAATATTTCGACAAGTCTAGGTTCTACCAGCATCACTTATTTACAGACAGAGGTGTATGCCTCAACCTAGATGGCACTCTAATATTAGTTAGGACGGGAGAGAAAAATAAGCAGGTTACGAAATCAACACAGTTCAATACTTCACGGGAAAAATGCAAGGCAAGAAGGCAAGAACCACAATAGATCATAAAGTTCAGAGGCCAGGCCCACTCGGAGAGAGGCAAGGCGATATGTTCCAAAAAGTCTCTTAGTGGAAATGCGTTCGAGTCTTTGGAGCAAATTGTTATCGGCAGATTGAACCAGTTCAGAACAATAGGTGAGAAAGCTTGTAGGCGACCCAACGGAAAGGAGAGGATTAAGACACCTCACTCGAACCGATCAAAAGGGAAGCCAGGCGGACACAGTACCTTGTTTGTGGAGAGACAGCTCCGGCGGGGGCAGTTGTTCCTGGTGGTGGATGCACGTCGGGTCTTTGCCAAGAGTAGAGATGATCTCGTCGTCGAAGAAAAGTGAAGTCCGGTGCACCACCAGGGAAGAGACCAGCCGCGGAGTGCTCCGTCACAAGGCACCACCTTTTGGTCGCGGTACAGGGGTAGTGGCTATCCGGTTGCCGAGGTGCTCTGCACGGGCAATTCGACCACTGCGTCCTGAGGCGAAGAAAAAGCAAAGGGGACTGGTTGTTCCCACCAGTCAGGGGAAGAGACTCTCTGGCAGGGAGATCTCCTCTGTCGTCGGGAAGTGGTGAGTCGGTTCCGCAGGGCTCCCCCGGGAGTGTCGTCGTGCAGGTCGGCTCAGCGTTACCCTCGTCGGATTCTTAGGTCCTGTGGCGACTTCTGAAGATCCAGTCCCAAAAGCCCTGCTTTTATGCAGAAAACCCCCATTCATTCAGCCTAGCTGCCAATCAACACACGCTAAGTGGTGAGCGGGGAGGCTCACCACCTGGGCCAATCACACCAGAGTGCGACCGGAGTTGGCAAGGCAACTCGGTCCAGGGTGCCTAAACCCCCTCCCGCACCCCTGTGGTAACCCAGACAGAATGGCACCACTTTGGAGGGTCTCTGTACAGAGGCCCGCCAAAAGTGGAACAAAGGGCACAACCTTTGGTTTAGGAGTCACAGAGACGAACACAGACGCCATTTTAAAAACCGAGTTCTGGCAGAAAATACCATCCGATAAACTTATTTAAGATAAGTAGACCGGTGGTATGTTAGAGATCAACGAGGAAAAGTATCAATCTCCAACAATGGGAAGAATCCCATAGGGTTATGTTCGGGGTCGAACATAACAAGTAGTTTCCACTGCCACCAGCCAAAACTCGACGAGGGGGGACGGGACAGTGCCCCCTCGAATAACAGATCCAGGAGTAATCGAATTACCCCTACTAGTACGTCCACAATACGATGGTTGGTACTAGTTCTGTTAGTAAATTTAGGTCTAGTAAAGCCAAATGGTGACTTTACATGCCCGGGGAGACAGTAGTCAGTCCCCGGGTATGGAGTCTATGATGGAGGTCCGCTAGGACGCCCCAGTGTTACGGCACGTAGGGTGTGGTGTGTCACACATAGAAAAACATATGAGACCCTATGGAGTAAAAGACCCCATAGCCCATAGAACACATTGACATTCAAAGGAATTACACACATTCATGTCCAAGAGTGGGAGGAAAAGAGTCTCACTCTTGGCAGGATGGAAAAAAACAAACTCCAGAAATCCAGCAAAGCTGCTGGGGGACTCACTAGGTTAGGAAATTCAGCCTAAACAGAGAATTCTCCCTAACACTAACCAAGAGCAATGGGTACTGGTCCCCACTGTTACTTTCTGCTGTGTCAGATGAGGTGACTCAGCTCTGGAACTGGACCACTGCTCCTGTTTGGAGGTGCCTATCCACCACAGTAGTCACAGCAAGCCCTCCCTCCGTTCCATCCAGCAATACTGCCGGGCACCAGGCTCACGTGTCCTCTCACTGTTCTACTTTTCACCTTTACATTTTCATCCATCAGGGCGTCCTCACCCTTGGCATCCTGTCTTTAAATGTGGGCATTTTTCATACCCTGTTTACACCTGTTCGCTTTGGCAGAGCTCACCAACCTTTTTTCTCATTGCATTCTCTATTTTTCTCTCAGGGAGTTCACCACCTCGCCCATGTCAGGATAAAGCTCTGTCCTGCTACTACTTCTATTTCCCCCTCATCCTGCTCTCTGTGACCTTTTCTATTCATGTGCGCTATTCTTCCAGAGCCCCATATTTCCATCCTTTTCATTCACGTAATCAGTCTAATCCTACCTACCTTGTACTTTCCTCCTCTCCTCTATCTTCTACATTTGTTGGACTTTGGAATACTCACTTCATCTGTAATACATGTCACTCTGTTCTTGATCTCATTTTTCAATTTAACTTTAATTTTCTTTCAATCACTGAAATCTGACTATCCCACTCTTATACCACCACACTTGCTTGCCTTTCCTCTGCTACCTCCTTTACCATACCATTTGTCTCACCGGTAAAGGCAGTGACACAGGTGTTCTCTATCATTCTTCTTGGACCCTTGCTTAACCTATTCCTTCTCTTCCTCACTTTTCATCCTTTGTATGCGACTTCTCTACTTTTCCCCAACTTCTCCCTCTCTCTTTTCTTACACTGTACCACCCAACCATGGCCCTCTTAACTCATTTATTGAAGATCTTGACACACTTCTTTCATCTATATTTCCACTACCCTCCCCTTTTTTTCTTCTGAAGGATATCAATGTACACTCCACTTACTCGTCCTCTTCTTTCCTACCTTAACTTAAATCTTACCACTTTCTCTCTCTAAATGCCCCTCTATCTCATATCTCAAGGTTATCTTTCTATCTGATTTTCTCATCTTTCCCCCTACTATTTCTGTTAGATGGCATTATATTTATTCTTCTGATAATGTTCTACTTACTTTCTCACCTTCTATACCTCCCTATACCCATCCCTCCCCTGCACCTGCCTCTGTTTCCCGATGTGACCGCCATTCATTTGACTTTTCCTCATTTCTTTCTTCACTTTGCTCTTCTTTGCAAACTATTCATTAATGCTCTGCTCTCTCTGCTGACCAAGCTGCACATAATCTTTAATTCTGATATTCTGTCAACATGACATATATCATCCCTCCTTACCTTTTATACCATCTCGTAAATCGATTGAAGCTGAAAGAAAATTGAAAATATCCTTGTATGCTATTGACCAAGCAACGTTTACTACATTAGACTCTTCCTATGACTCTCTTCTCTCTACTAAGAAACAATGTTTCTTTAAACTTATGCTATCTTTTCTCCTCACCCTCGACATTACTTTCAACTCTTAAATTATATCATTTCTCCTCACCCTGCAGATCCCTCTCTTTCATCTCCCCTTTCTGCTTCTGATTTTGCTGACTACTGCACCACTAATGTTTCCTCTCTTCACTCTTCCTTGTCCTCTGCTACTTCTAATCCTGTTCTCACCCCAGTTTCCCCCACTAGCCCTTCCCTTTTCTCACCTTTATCTCACTGTGATACATCCTCTTTACTCACACTCACTCACTCCACTGCATCACCTCTTGATACTCTACCATCATTGTGTATACCCTTTGTCTATCCATCTCTCATGACATACTTGACTTCCCTGTTTAATCTTTCTCCCTTGTCTTCTACCTTCCCCACGTCATTTCATCATGCTACTTTGATTCCTATTCTTAAAAAGCCTTTCCTGGACCCCTATATTCCATCATATTTTCAACCCATTTCCCTTCTTAAGTTTCTTCCTAAGCTACATTAGATTTGATTTCTGCCAGTGTATTTTTACTCATTCTCCTATTAAATACACCAGTTCTCTGGTCAGATCATTTTTAATTACTTTCTTATTTAAGGACTTTGGACTTCCTGCTAAGTCCCTACCAATGAAAGTCTGGCTCAGTTCCTGGCGTAATGCTGATATCCAAGGCCTCACTTCATCAGTAACCATTAAGTGCACTGTCCTGCTCACTTCCCTTTCACCGCTGTCTGTTGCCCTATGCGAGGCTGCAGATAAAATAGCCCCAATGAGATTCATCCAACCATGCAGATTGCCTTCAGAGCCTTGGTTCTCCAACCAACTTAAAGCTGTCAAGCTGAAAGTCAGACAGGCTGAATGGAAGTGGTGTAAATCATATGACGCCTCTCTTAAAGAAGCCTACAACGCATATTTTGTCACCTACCATGCCGACATTAAAGTAGCGAAAACTCAGTATCTTTCCCAGAAAATCGGAGATGCCCCAAAGCCCTCTTCTCTGTTGTTGAATCACTTTCCTCATCTGACATACTTACTGAAAAGGTTATACCCACGCAAGAACTATATGATAGCGTAGCCCAATTTTTTATAGCTAAAATTGCTGATATTAGGCAAAATATTGGGATCTCGGCTGCCACCTCATCGGATGAAATTGATGACCCTGTACCCCCAAAACCCTCAGTGGGCTCTAAAGAGTGGTCTTCTTCCCCATGTTCTCAGATGAAACAGTCCTAACGGCGATCCACAACATCAAATCATGTTCCCCTTCGGACGCCATCCCGATGGATATCAAGAAAAAAATTGCCCCTGATCTCCTGTCATTGCTCACTATTGCACTGAATAATTCATGTCAATCAGGGATAGTCCCACTTGAACTAAAAGCGGCCAGGGTTGTCACTCTTTTAAAGAAGCCATCCCTTGACCCAACTGTTTTGGCTAATTTTCCTCCGATTTCCCTTCTCCCTTTTCTGACAAAACCTCTTGAAGCTTTGGTATCACTCCTTCTATCATCATTTCTGGAATCCTCACACCTCCTTGACCCTGCACAGTCCGGCTTTAGACCAGGCAGAGGCAAGGAGAGTGTACTGGTCTCCTTCCAGGACGACATGGCGGTTGGTAGACTCAGGTGGGGTTGGTGCTTTGATTCTGTTAGATCTGTCAGCAGCATTCGACACAGTCGACCACCCCATTCTATTGTCTTGGATGGCCCAGATAGGCATATCTGGCCAGGTACTAGCTTGGTTCACGTCGTTCCTGGTGTATCGGACCCAGACTTTCTCCATGCCACCTTTTTTATCTGCTCCTTGCCATTTTAGCTCTGGTGTCCCACAGGCTTCATTTCTGTTTCTGATTCTATTCAACAACTATATTAGGGTACTTGTGTGTCTCATCCGTTCCTACGGCGTCAGGTGTTACTCCTACATTGTTGACGCTCAGATCCTGATCCGGTTAGATCTCGATCAGGCTGCAATGTCATTGTGCCTTCGGAATGCCTGACTGCTGTGTGAACATGGATGAATCTCAACTAGCTCAAATGGAACGGAGACAAGACAGAGGTGATGGTGGTGGGGTGTCGCCCGGATCCCTAACTCTGGGTCTCCTCTTTCTGGCCTACCTCTCTCGGTGTCCTTCCTTCCGCTGTGGGCAAGGTGAAAAATCTGGATGTGTTTCTCTCGGCTTCCTTGTCTACGGACAACCAATTGACTGCTGTTTGCCAAGTGGGACACTTTCAGCTGAAAGTATTAAAGAGGGTTCTCCCTTTGATTCCTGCTCCTCTTCGCCCATCAGTGGTAGCAATCCTGATACTATCACGGCTAGACTACTGCAACTCACTGTATCCGGCCCAGCCAAAGGGTCTCATTCAGCGACTACAACGTCTCCAGAATATGGCGGCCCGGTTGGCAACCGCCGCCCTTTATGGAGCACGTATCTCCCCGGTGCTACGTTCATTGCCCTGGCTCCTCGTTGACCAGTGCATTAATTTCAAGACACTATGCATAGTCCATTGCGCTATACATGATCAGGACGCTGAGTTCCTTCAAACAACATTTTCACACTATTGTCCTATTCGTCAGCTGCGTTCAGCCTCCGCTAACTTTCTTATCATACCCCCTTACCATTGTACGAGGATCGGAGGCAGGGCTTTCTCTATAGCTGGAGAAAGACTGTGGAACGAACTACCTCCCTCATAAAGAAACTATCGAGTCATCTGGCTTTTAGGAAAGCAATCAAGACACTTCTGTTTTAGCAAATCCTGTGTCAACTCCGTTAGTAGCTTCTGCTATGTATGTGTGCCCATCCCTCCAGCGCCAAGATGCCTCTGGCAATCGTGCACTTATGAAATGTCAGTAACATAACATAACATAACATACTAGAAAGAGCAGTTTATAACCAAGTCTCTGCCTTCCTTACTCAGCATTCAGTCCTTCCTTTTTTCCAACTTAGTTTTCGCCTTTTTTATTCTACCGAAACTGCCCAACTGCATGCTTCAAACTCTTGGTCCTTTACTCCTTTCACTCTATACTCTGCCCCTGTCATCCATAATGAATTCCATTAATCTCTCACATTATTGTTATGCAGATGACACTGAGATCTTTCTATCCTTCTCCTCCTTTCCTGATTCTCTCCATTCCTTTGTCTCTTCCTGTTTTTCGGCTATAAAATCAAGCATGCCCTAACTTTTTCTCCTCCTTAATCCCTCTAAAGCAGAAATACTTTCCTTTCCTTCCACATCTTCCTCTCTTTGTTCACCAACTGGTCTAGTTTTTCCCCCCTACATTTCTTCCTTTTTCCACCTCTGCCCGTAATCTTGTGATTATCTTTGACTTGTCGCTATCCTTTTATTTATTTATCTCTAAAACTGATTGCACCTGTCACTTTCACTTATTTAACCTTTATCGTACTTGTCAATTTCTTTATTTTCATGTAACTAAGCTCCTTATATCGATCTCACTTTTCCTCGACTCAACTACTGTTCCTCTCTTCTTGTTGGTCTCCCACTTTCCCATCTTGCTCTTCTGAGATCTATCTTCAACTCAGCTATCCGCCTTCTCTTTCACTTATCCCCTCGCACTCCTTTATTACCGTCTCTCCCCTCAATCTCTCACCTGATATTTGATGTTCATTGGTCTTGGTCTTTCACTTCCTTTGTATGGTCTTCAAAGCCATCCAGGACATTGCCCCTTCTTACCTATTATCTCTCCTCTAGCTTTACTCTCCATCTTGGACCATCTGCTGTCAGTCTCAATTTCTTCTAACTGTTCCTAGGCCTCCCTCTGCTGCCTCCCAGTTCCGTTCATTCTCGTTTCTTGCGCCAAAGCATTGGAATGTGCTGCCTCTGTTTACAGAGCTTCTATGCTTCACATTTTCCGAACTCGACTTAAAGCCGATTTCCTTTCTACTCAATAATTTCTCTGTGTTTTAATTATCCACCATAATCTCTATGAATCGTACCGTTAGGTTGTCACTAATGCATGGTGCTTTGGCAAAAACACGTAATAAATATCAGTAAATGCAAACTGAAAAGCGATCTAAAGCCATGAATCAGAAAGATTACAGGTAAACAATTTCAAATCCTTTGGCAAAGCATTCCTCCCGCCCATCCTCTGTGCTTTCATGGTGACCCTTATCCTTGTCAAAGAAGTATGAAGGGGCAACAAAGATTATATATGGACGCTGTGCCAAAACTCATACCACCCTAAACTTAGTGTTTCACCACCACAGAGAAAGATGAAAGGGTAACCTAACTAAAATACATCACAGTGTCTTTTGATGGCGTAACCATGGAAATGAAAAAATATATGTTGATAAAATTGGTAAAAATTGCTTATTTCAGCCCCCAAACCCCTCGCCAATATTGAGAAAACACTAGAATTTATAAAAAGTGACAAGGTGCCCATTTTTAGGCCCATGTGGAGTTTACTGAGATTCAGTGTGAAGAAATTTAAAAGATGTTTGCTGCTTGTTTCTAAAGCAGTTCAGCTTTGTAAATGTGTTGTGCCTCCAAATTATTGAAACCAGCATAAAGAATTGAGCATTTGGATGAATTGCCAATGCAGCAGTTTTACACCCAAAGACTAGAATTACCTTCTTGCCACACTCATTAAATCTGCTTGTTAGTCAGGCAGGACAACATCTTTCAATTAATTTGTAGCCTTAGGTGAAATCTGAGGAACTCCTACACGCTGTTAAAAAGCTTTTTGAAAGGCTTAGTCCAACTCCCGTTCCCCAGTAGCCGTTGAAATTCTAACAGCTAAAGATGCCAGTGCTTTATCTTGCTCTATCCTGTTTAAAACATTGCGTATGTTTGTGAACTCTTATGATCTTTGCTGCTTATATTTGAAAAAAAGTGCTACATGAAATGCAATAACAATATTGATAAAGCGACCACACACTTATTAAAGCAAATTAAGGAGATTCAATCTCTTATCTTGTGCATGCTGCTTAGAAATAAATAAATACATTTTCTAAAGACATCACACTTTTTGGTTCTAGTGAACAAATTAACCCTGTCACTACCAGTAGCAAAACAGGGGAGCCAAAAGACACCTCTAAGGTCATGCCGTCTGATTTAAGTGCTTAGGTCACAGAGACATGCGCCAACAATCGCCCCCACTTAAACATTGATACTGGTGAAGGGCGAAGACAAGCAGCCCCCACCTAGAGCTTTCAGGGAGACAATGGCTCATGTATGAACTTAAGGTTGTGGCCCTGAATGGCTTTATGATCCTGCATTTATTTCTAAAACAGACTCACCTCAAAATGCTAGTGGAAAAGGATTATGAAATGCCACCCATAACAAAAATAGGCACACAAAAGAAGAACGCACTGAGGAGATAACATGCAGGAGTCAGAAAGCTACCATTCCCAGGATGCCTATCCACAAGATGGTGGACTGCCTATTGAAGCCCTTGTTTTGTAGTGCCATGGGCTAACATGGCCTCATCAGGCCGCAGTGGTTACACCTCGAGAGTGGGTGGGACTAACAACCCTCAGCCAATCATATTCCCAGCATACAAATAGTACAAAGGTGTCCCCAATACTGTAATTAGAGCTGTAATAGAATAGAAAGGAGGAAAGGAAAGGGTAAGAAAGGTGTAGTAGTAGGGTAATATCAAGAGTATACATGAAGGAAGAAAGGAAAGGGCAAGGAAGACATTGGAGGAAGGAAAGGTCAAGAGTGCTGAGCAAGAAGGAGAGTAGATTGAAAGAAAGGAGGGGGATGATGGCGAGAATGTTCAGAATTAAGATGTGGGGCATTGAAGGAGATGGATCTGCAGGGCAAATTGCCATCATGAGCCACGTCAAGAAGGTCAACCAGCAGGAGGGGGTATGTGAGAGAAAAAACAAGCCAGGGGAGCAGAAGCAGGGGAGTGTCCAGACCTAAGGTGGTTACGATCTCTGTGGACCTGGGCCCAAAGACTGACAGGGTCCGAACTTGAGTAGAAGGGTAAGCTTATGCTTGTTTGAGTCGTTATGAGGGACAGCCATGAAGACAACCATGCCACCAGAAGGAATCAGAAACACCTTGCAGATGAGGGGGTTCAGATGCTGTATTTGGTGTAGGAAGCAGGAGAGGGGGGAAAAGAGCAGGTGGAGGGTGGTTGCAGAGAGAATTAGGGTTCCTACGAACCTGGGCTTGTATCAGCAGATATAGCCCGGCTTTCGAGCAACCTGATTGGCTCCCGCACTCACAGAGGTTGCTAATGGGCATTACTCAGTTCATTTGGGGTCGTAAAGTAGAGGTCTCTTGAACTAGCAAGCCAACAAAAGATACGAAAAAAAGAATTTATAACCCTGAGAAACCTGATCCAGGGGTGCTTGCTGAAGTGGGCTAAGGTCAGAACCAGGCAAGCTTACGCAGGCCAATCAATCTGAGTCAGAATGCCCCAGGCATGCAGTGGTCTCATGGTTGCCCGGAGCCAATAGGAGCTCTGACTTTGTAATATTAAAATGAGCTGGGGGGGGGGTGCTGCAATGACAGCAGCCTGAAAATCCAACAAGGACATAAGAGGAAGAATTAGTCTGTCATCAGTAAGCTAAGCAAGTACTGCCCAGGAGGGCAATACGTATATCTCCCACAAAAGATTCCAAGATTCATTTTACATTACAGCACTTTTTGTTATGTATAATGTATTTGCATTGGTCTCACTCACAGGACCAATTCGTTTTATGTGCAAAGGGAAAGAGTCAGAGAGGGAAATGGAAACCTACACTATTCAAGTGGAATCCTCACTTGAGACAACACAGCTTTCTGTTAAGTAGTTGGAGAGTCAGAGCCCTTGCTTAGTCAACGCATGTAGATGTATCTGTAGTTCAATGAGCGAGCAATCTGTTCATTCTAGATGGGTCCATGTCCAAAGGGACACGTGGAGGCACCAGAAGGCTTAGTGAGAACTCACGCCACAAAAGAACCGAAGGCAATCAACAAAGGAAGGGGTTGGCGTGTAGGGCAAGATATGACGACATGAGCTCAGGAGGGTATTACACGTGTAGCCTGTCCCCTGTTAAGGTATACAGGTAGCACCATGAAACACTCAAGCCAGGGCTGAACAAGGAAGGCGCTGCTGAAATGACATTTGACCTCTAGCAGCAGTGATACATGTTAGTGGTGATGTGTTAACATGATCTAAGGCACGTTATTACTGATTTCGGTTAATTGGTACCATAAATGTAGGAAAGCCAAGTTGGATTGTTTTTCGCGCCATATTTTGGCGCTGGAGGTATGGCATAGAACATATGTCACTGGATAAGACTATTGCAGAAATCATGGTGGAGGAAAATACCTGCACCATAACATTAGCACTTTGCATGTTCCTGCATGTGCATATATTTCCACTTTGTTGACCACACGAGCTGGAACTCCACATGCATCTTTGCAGGTATCGAGGATAGCAAACCTTCATGCTTGCCTTGAAACTCTTGCCGCTAGCTTCTCAGAATGCAGAGGGGGTAATGTCCAGAATTACTGATTTCACCACCTTCTTGCTTTACACAAACAAAGCCATGCATTATTGCCAGCATACAATGTCCATGCTACTGTTAAGGCATTGGCTTCCTATTGAATCTACTGACTAAAAGCAGGGTGATTCCATAGCAATCCATTGTAAATGCCATCTGTCATGTGGAAATGACAGGTGGCATTTAAACTATTTGCCCTATGAAGTACAAATAAAGATGTAAAGTTGTTTTTGCCTATTTGTAATCCTTCTTTTGCACTTCTTAGTGCAAATGATGACAATTGCACGTAGCAAAACCTTTTTGACACTATTCAGTTAACTCTGCTAGTTCGTTGATTAGTACCCAGCAAGAGTCAAACAGAATGCAACACGCATTCTGATTGGCTCTCGCTGGCTCCTTACCCGGCCGAGAATCCTTTGATTCTCGGCCAGGATTCCAGCCGCCTTGTCCTCGGCGGGGGGCGTGGCAGCCCCTCAGCCAATGAGGAGGCTCGAAGCGGGGCCATCCCCGCTCTGAGCCTCCCCAGAGCTGAGAGGCTGCCTTCGCCCCCTGCCGGGGACTCAGGTAAGCTTTTTTTTTCTTTTTTTTTCCTTCCCTCCCTCCTCCCTGTGGTGCTGCCCCCTTAAGAGACGCAGCGGCGTGACAATGCACTCTGCTGCGTGCATTATAAATAAAGGGGGCGTTCCCGGCCCGGCAGTGCTACCGGGGAGCCCGAACTGAACGGACATGTGTGTCTGTATCTGTGGGGTTGGTGGCTCACGGGGAACGCCATATGGGTCACAGAGAGACCCCCAACAGTGGTGAGGAGGTCAGTGCACTGCCCGGGCCCGGCAGTGAAGATTCCTTCAATTTTTGAAATGGAACGGAGAACTTTGAAGATTCATTTCACGCCGTAGGCTGTGCAGATACCACGCGGCAGGCGGCCATTTTGGATTCCTGGCAGGGGATACTCGCGGGGCTCTGGTAGGACCTGTGAGGGGTATCCATGCCTAATTTTTGGAAATACTGATTGCAGGCAGCTATACCTGCACACACATGCCCAAATTTATTTTGAGCGAATTACGTCGAGTGAAGGCGAGGAGAGGGGGAAAGATGCCAAGGCCTGCTTAGCCCTTATAACTCCCTGGCTCAATTTTTGGGACATCCATGCTGGGACACAGCACTTTGCAGCTGAGGACTCCCATCTTCATTGTCATCTTCATCATCATACCCATCTGCTGTGTATGTGTGTGAGGTACACTGTTGGTCTGCAGTTCTGCCACCCATCATCATCATCATCAGGTCTGGACTTGTGTTTCCTGTGTGTGTTTGGACTGGTGTTAGTCAAGGCCCCTGGTGGGGACTGGACTGTGGTGGTGGGGTGAGTTGCGGCCCCCAATTCACGCTGGGGGTGCCTGTGCGCTTTAACCCATGAATGTGCCTGACGACCAGGACGGTGGGCAGCCCGCGGACCTGCAGCAGCCTCAAGCCCAGCAGCAGCCTCAAGCTCCACCTGTAGAACAGCCTTAACCTGTGGCGCAGCCTCAAGCACAGCAGCTGCCTCAAGCTCCACCTGTTGCACAACCGGTTGTGCAGCAGCCCCCTCCAGTCATGGCGCAGATGCGGGCCCTGGCAGCGCTGCATCCTATCCCAGAGTTCGATGTCTCAGGCCCACCATCCAGCCTGGGGCCCAGGTGGAAAAGGTGGGTGGACCATTTGGATATGTACTTCAGGGCCACGATGGAAACAGATGATGACAGCAAGCTTTTTCGAGTCCCTCCAACCAGCTAACGCCTCCTCTGCATCGGCAAAGACTGCTCTTCAAGACCACTTTCTGCCCCTCACCAATGGTGATTATGAGAGGTTTGTGATGCTGTCAGCACGGCAGAAGGAGGACAACACACTGGACACCTTCTATGGCCGCCTCAGACGCCTGTCTTTGGCATGTGCCTGGTTTGATGCAGAGGACATGATCAGGACTATGCTCATTCACGCGTGTTCTTCAGGTAAACTGAGGCGGCAGGTGCTGAGGGAGCCAGGTACCACGCTTGCCCGCATCCTTGAGTTGGGGCGTTGCCATGAAGTGTCTGAGGCCTGGTCGTCCAGGATGGAAGCAGGCTCACGCCCGGTAAAGACTGAGGAGGTATGTGCCATGTGGCGGGGTGGCAGAGGTGTCAGAAGACCCGGAACAGGCCTCCGTGACAGGGGCGGGAGAGATGGTGAGTTGTGCCAGAAGTGTGGATATGATTTACCCCACTCTGCTGAGTGCCCTGCGGCGGGAAAAACCTGCGGAAGGTGTGGTCTCGCGGATCACTATTCCCGTGTGTGCAAGGCGGCCCTACCGGTGATGGTGCCCAGAGGCCCGGTTTGGTCAGGGTTCCTCCATCAAAATGGCCCCCCGAACATGGCCCAGGTTGACCAGGGTGAGGAGGGTGCCCCCGCGGAAGAAGAGGAAGAAGAAGAGGAAGAGAACATCTTTTTTGTGTCGAGTGTGGGGGCCCTCAAGTCAAAGAACAGACGCCAACCGAGGTGTGTGGTGGAAGTGAACAAGTCACCGGTCCCGGTGCTCGTGGACATGGGGGCCTTGGTCAACGTGATGGCCCGTGGACATTATGATGCGATGGACACGCCTCACAGGTTGGTCAGTCCGAAGGCCCGTATCTTTGCTTTCGGGGTGTCGGAACCGATTCCTTTGGATGGTGCTTTTGTGGCAAAGGTGGAACATGATGGCTTGCAGATCACGGCCCGCTTCTATGTCACACAGGTGAGCACAAATACCCTCCTGAGTTGTGCTTCGGCGGAGGCCCTAGGCATTGCCAGCTTTGTGTACTCAGTATATCTCGAGGACATTCATGATCTGTTGGACAAGTATTACGCTTTGTTCCACGGAATTGGATAAATGGCCGGTGACCCGGTGAGGCTGCACATTGACGAATCTGTGCAGCCCATAGCCCTGAAACATCAGAGGGTGCCTTTTCATCTTCGGGAGCACGTAGATAAAGAATTGGACAATCTCGTAAATTTAGAGGTGCCCTCGCTGACCTGGATGGCGTCTTAAACATTAATGATGACATCCTAGTGTTTGCCAAGACTGAGGTAGATCATCTGCGCAAGCTGGCCAGGACCTTTGAAAGACTGCAATCCCTGGGCCTCACGCTCCACAGGGAGAAGTGTGAGTTTCTGTGCCCGACCATCAAATTCTTTGGGTTTGTGTTCAAGGAAGGATGTGTGTCACCAGATCCGGGGAAAGTGCAGGACATTAAGAAGGCCCAACCGCCCGAGTCGGTTTCGGATGTGAGGAGCTTTCTCGGTATGGTAACATACTGTGGCCGATTCATTCAAAACCTTGCATCCAGATCTGAGCCCCTGAGGGCCCTTACAAAGAAGGAAATGACCTGGCATTGGGGCCCTCTCGAGCAGGCAGCATTCGAAGATATTAAGAGCACCCTCATGGCTGAAGACACCATGGCGTTCTTCGACCCTACCCTCCCGTCAGAAAGCATCGTGGACGCTAGCCCGTTCGGCTTAGGGGCTGTGTTGACACAGGTTGATCGGGATGGCGGTGTTCGCCCTGTGGCCTCTGCCAGTAAGGCGCTGTCCGACACCGAGCAGCGATGCTCACAGATTGAACGTGAGGCCCTGGCAGTGCTGTGGGGTTGCAGGCACTTCCGGCCCTAAGTCCTGGGCCGCCCGGTGACTGTCCTGACGCACCATAAACACCTGCTTCCCATATTGGCGGGGTCCCCGTCCAAACCACTGGCGAGGATAGAACGGAGGATAGAACGGTAGAACGGCTTGCCCTCCTTGAGTATGGTGTCACCCTAGTGTACAGGCCAGGTGTAAACAATGCAGCCGACTATCTGTCCAGGCATCCCGGTATGGACAGCAGGGAGGAGCAGGACACGTGTGCCGAGGAAACGGACGACCACACTTGCATGGTGGTGGAAGCGGAAACCCCCAATGCCATGCCCCTCGAAGATCTGGAGGCGGCGGAGGCTCGGGATGAGTGCTTCCAAATATTGAAACACGCCATGCAACAGGGCTCATGGAAGACTGTGCTGAAGTCCCTGGCTGGGCGCACGCAAGAGGCCAAGATGGGGCTGTAACAACTGTGGAAGGTGAGGGAGTAGTTATCGTTCTCAGCATCCGGCCTCTTGTTAAGGGGTGACCGGATAGTCGTGCCCCAATCAAAGATCAAGGAAGTGATCACTATGGCCCACCATGGACACCAAGGCGCCGCCAAGACCAAGGCCCGGCTACGCCTCAAGGTGTGGTTCCCGGAGCTGGATCGGAGGGTCGATGACTTTGTTGCTGCCTGCATCTGGTGCCAGGCGGCGTCCCCTTTGCAGAGAGAGCCGGCGATTGAAGCAATGCCCCGGGGGACATGGCCCTAGGAAGTGGTGCATGCAGACTTTGGATCCACCACGCTAGGCACGCATTTTCTGGTGATCGTGGATGAGTACTCTCGCTATCCGGAGGTTGAGTTCGTGGACTTGGTGGCTTTTGAGCATGTGGTGGTGGCCATCGAGAAAGTGTTTGCCTCCCACGGATTTCCCCACACCCTGTGCTCAGACAACAGGGCGCCGTTTCAAAGCGAGCGCTTCTCGGAACTGATGGAGGGGTATGGGGTCCAACACAGGAAGATCACCCCACTCTGACCGCGGGCCAACGGGGAGGCGGAGAGGCTGATGAGGACGTTGAACAAGACTTTCCGGATAGCGCAAGGCCAGGGGCAGGGCCTGCAGAGGGCTCTCTACCAATTTTTGCGAGTTATCGCACCACCCCCCATGCCTCCACGAGTTTTGCGCTGGCCGAGGCCCTGTTCAAACGGTGCCCCCGGGGGTTGCTGCCAGAGGTGGGGGAGAAGGAGCCGGGGTGATTGATGATCAGCAGGTGGAGCTGGATAGCCGGCTGCTGACAGAACAGGAGACCGCAAGGAGAGGACTCCGCCCACAATGACTGGAGCCGGGAGATGAGGTGCTCATTAGGAACAGGCATCCCCATGGAAAGCTCTCTCTCCCACTTATGTTACATGTACATGTAAAGGAGATACCCACCGGTGCCCACCTCCCAGGTAACTATTCTGCCACTGGTGGATTACCAGGGGTAGGAACCATCTACTACATTCCACCACTCTCTGAAATCACACAGAAAGGCATAACCATACACACGGGGAGGGGGAAGTAAGATACTACACACCTCCCTTTCCACCAAAACACATTCATACCATACACATCCTCACACTCTCATGAAAGACAAGTCTAACCTTTCCACTACAGACACATAATGAGGTGGCGAATGAGAGCTCAGCAGACACACGGTCGTATAAAAAAAAACTGGTGCAAATTGAACTTAAAAGTCAGATGTCCAAGCTAAGTGCAGGACAACAGGTACCACAAAGACATCTGACCCGCACGAACTGCCGACCAATTAAAAGACCACTCACTCCGCACACATACGGCCTGACTATCCACACTGGATGGAACTCAGGTGGTAAAGATGACTTAGCTGTAACCACATTACAGTACCTCAGTGCCTTCACAGCACATACATTATTTACCTAATCTGGGCAAAATGCATGGGAGCAGGGATGTAATTTCACCAAAATGCCAGTGGTAGCGGAAGTGACATCACACGACCCTTGACATATGATGACATCACAGGAAGTGATGTCATTTGACCCCACCCTGAAGTGACATCACAGAAAGTAGTAGAACACGACCTTTCACCCATTGACAAAACAGGAAGTAACATCACATAGCATTGTTTCGAAGTACACTACATACAATATGGTTACGATATCACTGTAAAGTGATATACATTTCATACAAGAATGGATCACCATATGTATAGTTAATATAACCCAACCTGTGTTGGTACTCATTTATCAACCTCAGCAGGATGAAACGCTGAGTTACCGTGGCGGGAGTCGAACCTGAAGCCTGCAGATCACACTCACATTGCAGCAGCAAGCGCTCAACCCACTGAGCTATCTTACCGGCTATAGCTATCAGAAAAGCAGCCACTCCAGACAAAAACAGCCACATATTGCTGGCAACAGCGCAGCAGCCTCAATTAAACAAAAATATATTTTTTAGTACTTCTTTTTTATTAGGGGTAGCAAAGGAGACCACAGGGGTAGCAAGGCAGACCTCAGGGGTCGTAGTTGCAACCCCTGGCGACCCCTAAATTACGTCCCTGCATGGGAGTATTGCCATTATCCCCTTTACACTTCCTTCTCATAGCGTGACACCATCTTTGTTTTCCATTTATCTTCTAATGCTACCTTTTTAACAACTGGAGCCCCATTTGAGTACCAGGGTACCACTATTTCCCGCCGTGCCATTTCTCTAACACTATTCATTTGTAATGCCCCTTTTCTAGAATTCCCTATTGGCAAACTGGTTACTACACGTTTCTCTGCATCCCTTATCACTTACATATGTGTTACACATTTCTTTTACCTGCAACCTGTGTTGATTACATATGGGACCCTTATAATCTTATTTCTATGTGCAACCTTTGTTGCGTCTCTCCTTACAACCTTTGTTGCTTTACACCATGTTATCCTCACTCACGCCTTACTTGGTACCCTACCTCACACACAAAGGACACCTTCCCTGTGACATAGTATACAATAGCATTCCTTTAACTGACACAAACCTACATTACAAAAGTGGGCAACTACAAAGGTTGCTTGATTCTTTAAATGAAACAGTGAGTTATTTTGCTTAAAAAGCTTTGTTGCTTGCAATCACATGTAACTTGTGTCGCTTTACATACACGTTCAACCTTTGTCACTCTACGTGCTTTTCTCATCATCCTTTTTCAACCCTTGTTGCTTATAAACTTGAATGCAACCTTTGTTGCTATATCCCATATTGTGCAACCATTGATATCCACAGTTGTATTACCTTTCAACCTTTGTGGCCTATATTACACATACACACAATCCTTGTTGAGTCATCCTCCCTATTAAGGCACTACTTATCACCTGCATTGACTACTAGAACATATGTCTCACTCTTGTGAAATCTTGCTAATTCATTATTTTTGTTGTCCAACGCTCCTGCTATTTATGATAGCGCCACACTTTGCACCTTAACGTTTGAGACCGTTGGCCACCGAATGCATAAAAGCACATTCCTTGCTCTCCGTTGTGTACAATTCACCCTACATTTTGTTTCTTTCCACCTCCGATCCCATTCATCGAACTATCCTTGTCCCTCTTTCTTCCTATTAACCTGCAAGGACGCGTTCGCAGTTCCTTGGCTGATACTCTGCACAGCACCTATTTTTTTGTTTTTTACTCCTGGTATCTGTGCTGGACCTTGCGTGCAGATGTGGAAATGGGGACCCGGGGGGAACCGCCGGGGTTATTTTGGTGCTGCACTGCGTATAGAGCGCCCCCCCTCCTCCGGGGTGTTTAAGGGTCGGGGGAAGGTTCTGGAGCAGGCATTGGTTGGGACACGTGTCTGACGGGTCGCCTGCTCCAGAGCCTTTCCCTGTGTGGGTTCTATAGGGAGTGGAGGTGAGGGAGGTTAGGGTAGTGTATTCAGGTGGGGGCGCTTGGTTTTGGATTTTAAAAAACAACGTAGAGTCGGAGGTGCCATAGATAAGGCACCTCCCTTTAGCTTTGAGTATCGTTTCTTTCCCTTGCGCTTTGTCCCTTTGGGGGTGGGGTGTCCTGGTTTGAGGCGTGAGGCCTGCATTGCAGGCTGTTGTGGCGAGGGTTTTTTGCCCCTCTAACCTGTTTTGGTGCGGCTGTTGGGTGTGACTCAGGCCCAAGGGGCACATCTCATTGAAGCCGCTCCGTGTGTATTGCAGAGCCAGAGGTGGTGTCTCTTATCTGTAAAAGGAGCCGCACACAATGGTGCTTTATAGGAGACTAATTATAATTTAGCAGTTGTATAGCGCTGCGAACCCTCGGGTATCTGAGGGCTGCTTGTTGTTGCCCACGGTGTGTGAAGGATGAAAGGCTGAGTTTGGCCCTGCTGGGATAGTAACCTGCGTTGGCAGGCTCTTCGTGGATGTCACAGCAAGCGCTCTACTCGTTGTGCCACTTGGCCGGCTTGACTAAGCACCTCATTCTGTGATTTTTATATTTTAATGTTTTAGATTTGTCACAGCCTTGTTTCTTGGGTTAATTTTATCTGGCTTATTAGCCCTTTGTGGCCTTTTCTGTCAGCTGCATTTATTTTGCGGAAAAATACAAATAAAACTATTATTTAAATTAGTGCCTGATACTTTAAGTTAGTGCCTGATACTAGAAATTATTATATAGTTCCGTTTAGTGAGTTTGTTCCTTACAAGTTATTGTTTTCCTTTCCCTAAAGACCTGCCTGGTTAATTTCTTTACTAATTTATTTCTCTGGTAGTACATACCACATTTGGGGGATGTCATTAATTGGGGTTCTTTCCACAATTGTAAATTTAAGAATGTTTGGTCTTATCTGGAGGAAGCTATTGTCAGTATAGTTGGCACTGAGCTCCTCTCTTTTCTTGCATTGTAGGGGAAAGGCTCTGTATTAGACAGGCAGTACAGCAGGGCAGTGCGCAAGTGTGCAGTTGCACTGCTCAGGTAGGATGGTGGGTCAGGGTGCTAAGAAGTAGGGCCTGGTGGATGCTAAGGCCCTCAGGGAGGCTTTGGAGATCATTAGTAGGGCATCCAAAGTCCAGCTGGATGAAGCTGTGATTGAGGTTATGGGGGAAGTGGAAGAGAGAGGGGAGAGGCCGCAGCGGAGGGCAGCAGCAGATGGGGCTCTCACAGCAGTAGCGGCTTGTAACCCTTCGGCTGGTAGAAAAGAGGTGGGTGAATCTAGGGGGAGGAAGATGAGAAGGGAGATTGACAGGGGGGCGGCCAGGGGGCAAATGTACTTGGACGAAGGGCAGGATTTCGATGTGGGAGATAATGATCGGTAGGTTACAGGGGTGGTTAGAAGTTCCCTGGAAGGTGTAGGTAGGTCGGAGCATGAAGTTGGAGGGATAGAGGTGTGGAGAGGGGTGTCAGGACAGAGGGGCAAGGGCAGTAAGTACCTGCAGAAGAGTGCAAGTGGAAGATGGAGGGAGCGCTCCCCATCAATTAGAGAGGTTAGGGACGGGTGTGGAATGGCCTCCCCGGCTAGGAAGAGTTCGGGTGGAGGGCACGGAGCAGCCCCCGCTCTTTCAGAGGAAGAATATGGAGAGGGTTTAAGAACGGCCCCTCCTCGAACAGCTCGAGGACAGTCTAGAGGGCGCAGCACGGCCCCTAGCGACGAAGACAGCAGGCGGAGGAGAGTACACCTCGCCCGAGAGAAGAGGACCAGGAAGGGGTTTCTGCGGCCCCGCCGAGAAACGTCAAAGGAGTGGCGGGGCGGACGCCCGAGCTCGCAAGAAGAGGATCTACTCAACCCGAGCATGTCCTCGCACCAGCAATGGTATTTCAGGGGTAATGAAGATAGGAGGGATGAATATGTGGAACAGTGGGAGGATGAAGGACATAGGGAGGGAAGAAGGAGGGGGAGGGTGAAAAGGGTTGGTAGAGAGGTTTGTGAAAGACAGGAGCACGGGGTTTGGGGGGCAAGTGGTCGGGGGAATATTTGGCTGGGTGAGACTGCTGACATGTTTTGTCCCCGCAGCAGTAGCCCGGTAAGGAAGGAGATGAGGAGCATCGGAGTGGAGGTCAGGCCGCAGACAGGCATTGGCAGGGCGGAAAGAGGGGAGCGGGAAAGGGACAGGTCAACTGCATGGCAGAGGGGGGACACGAGAACGGGGGCAGGAAATGAAGGGTCGGGATTGCAAGGGGTAAGGAGAGAGATTGGTGTACAGGCTATTGGAGCCTTGGTTTGAGAAAGGGAACATTGCTCGGTGGAGGTACAAACGGACAAGGTGATTGAGCCATTGGCGCTTGAGGTACAGATTTCAAAAGGAAAAGAGGTTGAAGTGAAGGGCAAGGAGAAAAAGCTACCATACATGGGCATCACGAAACCTTTGGGAGTGCACTTGATGGCAGTGACGAAGTATAAGATTAAGGCAGGGGAATTTGTGGATGTGTTTAAGCTGCTTCATTGGGATGTGAGAGCAAAGGAGGGTTCTAGGGAGGAGGAGAGAGAACTAGCCTAGCGCCAAAGGGTACCAGTGACAATTGAAAATTGGACGTCAGCATTTATTATCTATGCGAGTGTCTTTTGAGAGAAATTTCCGGAGCGATGTGTGGCTCTGCTAAAATACATGGATGTGATCAGAAAGGTATTTACAAGTTTTGGGGGCTTCGCGTGGGTGCGTTATGACGAGGAGTTTAGAGCAAGGTTGGCAGAGGGCAGTTAGGCGGTTTGGGGAGAGATAGATATGGATCTCTGGTTGCAATGGATGGCACCAACGAGGTCAGCTCCAATGGTACACATGGCAAGCGGCTTACCCGTACCTTACTGACCCTTTCTTGGTCGCCCCGCCCCGGAAGGGGCGGGGGTAGGAGGCAGGGATCAGCCCTCAACAGCATGTTGGGCTTTCAGTAAAGAAGGCTGCACGAGGATGGTGCGTAAATTTAAACACGAGTGCAGCAGGTGTGCGGGGCGGCATCCGATTATATATTGTCTTCAGGCAGGGGACAGGGGGACAGGGAGGGGAGCGGGGAAAGAGGGGTAGGGGGTGGGACCGCATGCCATTTAAAGTAGGTCGGGCATTAGTTTAACGGAAAAGGAGGGGGGGCGCAAAGTTTCGGGAGAGGTTTTGGGGGGCGATCCCAAGGGGGTAGGAGAGGGGTGAGGAGTAAGACGCTTAGGTAGGGCAGGGGAGGGCCACGGGGGGATGTAACTGTGGAAAATGGGAAGGGTTGGTGGCTGTCGTTGGAGGGCGGGGAAGGTGGTGGCGAAGCCCTCACGCTTGCCGCACGACAAGGTGAGCAAGCGTCAGTGGAACGTGAGAGGGTTATTAGCGGCACAGAGTAAATACGGAGAGACTGACGGAGGTTAAGAGGATATCACAAATTCGAGCGTACGGTAGTAGCCCCGGTTCGCAGTAGGGGCAGGAGACAGGGCACAGGATAGGGCGGGAATTTAGGATGCACAGCACGGGAGGAACTTGGCTCTTTTTAACTTTGGAGCAGCTGGGGGGAAGGCTTAGAGGTGACTGCATGGACGGGGGTGTGGGAGCGCTCCTGGTGCGGCAGGGGGAAGTGATGAGAGGGGACTGCATGGACAGGGGTGCACTAGGGCCCCAGGTGCAGGTGGGAAAAATGGGGTAATGGATGCAAGGTGCTGGAAGAGTAAATTATATGGATTGTACTGCATGGACGGGGGCGCAGGTCTGGCCCCTGGTGCAGTGGTGGAGAGGAGTAATGAAGAAAAGGGCCTGCATGGACGGGGGTGCACTAGGGCCCCTGGTGCAGGTGGGAAACTTGGGGTTAGGGACGCAAGGAGCTGGAAGAATAAGTTATATGAAGTGGACCGCATGGACGGGGGTGCAGTTTTGCCCCTGGTGCAGTGGTGGAGAGGAGTAATGAGGAAAAGGGGCCTGCATGGATGGGGCTGCATTTGGGCCCCCGGTGCAGTGTGGGAAACACAGGGCCATAGTAGGAAGATGAGGGAGGGTGGGGCAAGGATGAGCAGGAGGGTAATAGGATAGAGGAGAAAGGGGGTCTAAGTGGGAGTAGGTGCATTGTTTAAAGTAGGGGGTTAAAGGTGAAAAGTACAGCGGGACAGGTAGGAGAGGACCGGGGGTGTTTACGTAGAGGGAATAAGGAGATGGCCAGGTGAGGATGGGTTGCGTTAGGAAGGTGTTAGTAGCAGTGGGGGAATAGGTGGAGGAGTTTGGAACTCATTGAGGTAGGATGGGTAAGGCATCTGAAGGTAGCTGGTTGGGCTTTTCGGTTGATAAGGTGACAACTTTAGGACAGTGGAGGTCTGGGAAGTACAAAGGGTATATTAGGGCTGGGGTAAAGCGGCTGTTTGAAATATGGTCAGGGGTTTAGGGGAGGGTGGAATATGGTAGGGTGGTTGTGACGGGAAAGTGACATTGTAATTTCTTTTTGAGATGCTGCGCAGAGGTCTGGGGAGATGCCACAGATTTACTTGTGGGCCATTCTATTGTTAAATGGGTGGGAAGGAAGCAGAGAAATGGGTTTTTGGCAGGCAATTGTGTTGCAGCTATAAAGAGGCAGTGGTAAGATGGTCCGGGTTAGGGGGGCTTCGCTGGGATCAGCTGCTGCCTATGATGGTGGGGTTGAGGGAACGCTATAGGTCTCCAGAGGGGGTGATCATTCATGCAGGAAAAAATTACCTGTTAAGAAATACAGGTGTGGCTCTTCCTAGAAAAATGAAAAGGGATTTGGTATGGGTCCGAGAATTGTGGCCTCAAGCATGTGTAGTTTGGACTAAGTTGTTGCCGCAGAGAGTTTGGAGGGAAGCGAGAAGTGAGGGAGCGATAGAACGGGCAAGGGGATAAACAGAGAGATGGTAAAATGTTGTGCCTCATAGGCAGTAAAGGTTTTTGGATCAAAGAAATAGTTTATGAAGGATTCATGATATTGAGAGAGGATGGACCACTTGTCAGTTTTCGGGAATAGCTATTATCTGGCGGATTTGACCTTGCTGGTGGGAGATATAGGCCCTCATTACGACCTTGGCGGAGGACCATGGTGCAATTTGCACCATGGTCCATGGCGCAGAGCTGCCAACTACGCCATGGGGGTTGGCGGACTTACCGCCCCATTCCGACCTTGGCGGGGCGGTAAATCCCCAATCCCCATTTACCCTTCCCCATTCCCATTTTTGCCCCATAGGGTATAATGGGAGTGGGGAAGGCGTTAATTACGCCACCGTAAATTACGGTGACGTAATTAACAACAGGTCCCGTAGCGCCATGGATTTTTCCGCCCGGAAAAAACAGGTGAAAAAACCACCATGGCGCTACGGGAACTCGTAGTAAGGCGGAAAGGTACGCCATGCATTACGCTGGCGTAAAACCCTTTCCGCCAGGGTCGTAATGAGGGCCATAGTAAGGAGTTGGAAGTAGTGAGAGATGGTAGGGGTGGGGCAGAAAGAACACCTCGGTGGAGGGTTATTCTTTTGCCAGGGGCATGGCCCCTTTAGATGTGGGGGGAGGGAAGCACAATGGGGGAATGGTGTGGGAAAGGATGGGGGTGGTGCTGTTTGCACAAACGGGCTACCCTGGGGAACAGGTATTGAACCTGGAGGGGCATGGCCCCGGGGAGAAAGCGGGACGCCTTGTGAAGTTGAAGGAGACGGTAGGGAACAAGGGATAGTTAGGGAGGAAGGGGAACTATATTTATTTGTTGAAGAAAATGTAAGTGTTGAGTTAATAATTGGTTGGTTAAATATTTTGTTAGTCTGTAAGGCCAGGGGAGCCAGGTAAGCGGTTATTTGTAAGCTTTGGCCTGTCACATTAAAGCAACCTTTTCCCATAAGCGAGTCTGGGTGTTTTGTGCAATATGCCAAAACGGTCCTTTTCTCTGCCTCCTTTTTTGTCCCTTGATAGAACTGTCACTAAACGGTTCGCAACACAGTGCACTCCTGGATGGCGTCATCATTGAAGTATTGTAACTAATCACATGAACACGGAGCCCCCAATTATAAAAACTAAACTTTGGCCTCCCACTACTGGGTACCTGACTGGTTGAACTCACAGGTACGTTTGTTGTATATAACTGGTCTCCTCTTCATGCCAAACGCAGACCACGTCCTTTCCTTAATTTGCTGTGCCTTTTGACATTATCCTTTCAATAAGCACCCCAAATCACACTGCTCTCAGTGCACCTTTGTGCATCCAAAAAGCACCTCGCAATAGCATGCTCAATGTTCACAGCCTCAATACCTGAACCCTTTCATAATTGTGCAGCCTTTGCTTCGTTGCAATCTCTTCCTTTTCACAAGCAGTGCTGGATGTTTTTAAACGGCTGCATAGTGCAGTGCTCTGTTATCAAAGCGCTAGACTCCACGTGCTTTTCATCATATGTATGCCTCCATGTCGCGTTTTCAAGATTGCGCAGGCCTACCTCTCTTTGAAGGCTAGGTGGTGGATCTCCCTTTTCGGACCACTCGTCACCAGTGTTGTGATTAAGTACTCAAGTCTCAGATAATTAATTATACTTGTTTATTTTTTTTTTATAACGCGCGTAACACAGAAGAGGCTTCTAAGGGCGGACCAGGGATTAAACCTGTGTTGTTCTCCGCCGTCTTGCTACCAAGACCAGTACATTTCCACTGAACTATGTCCCGAAAACGAAGGTAAGTAAAGGCAGTCCTTTTCTTCAGATGTTATGTCCATGTATTGCCAGTATAAAGGAAGGAGAAGACCCACCGGCAGTGGTCGAAGTGTAAGAAAAGAAGTAGTGGAACTATGTTCCCTACTGGCCTGCACCGTTCCCCACAAACCCCATTGATGCACCCCCTCCCAAGCACAATGCAAACCCCAAAACACGTGCGCCTGAAGTTTAAGGGAACATCTAGTGTAGTGCACTGAAAATGCAAGTTTCAACGTCTTACTACACCTTTATTTTAAAAATAAAAGTATAGGAACGGTAAAACCTATTTAAAAGAAGTAGAGGAGCACCGCTCCCGACCGTTCCCGCCCACTTCGACCACTTCGACCACTGCCCACCGGTGCCCACCACCCAGGTAACTCTTCTAACTGTCAGTGGTGGAACACAGGGGTAGGAACCGTCTACTACATGCATTAATTCCATCGCCCCCTCTAACATCACAGAGTCAGACATACTCACACACAGGGGAATGGCTAGGGAAGCAAGACACTACACACCTCCCTTTCCACCAAACACATTCACATCACACACATATGAATAGAGAGGCAAGGCAAATGCTACAATCTTAAGTGGAGATCACTCATAACCAGCGTCTAAGGGTATGTATTAAACGATGTTTAAAAATAAAAAAATAACAATAATGATTAAAATAAAACAACGAGCGCCCCACAAAACAATGTGCAATGGGACGAATTGAAAGCAGATAAAACATACTAAACTGACGGTGCAATTAATGTGAATCGAAATGGTGAAATCAATAATACTATTTCAGTTAAAAAAAAAGCTTGTGACAGCTGGGGAACAGCATAGCAGCAAGAGCAAACAACATCAATACAACCCATAGAAGCAGAAGCAATTGTGAGAAGATACACTCACACAGTTCTGCCTCAGCGAGCACCGTTAAATGCGTGCACGCCTCCCCGTGCACATCCACACTTCATAGTTTCATGTTTTTAGCAGCATGTAACTTCACCCTGCACATGTTCCTCGTGCTGTGTTTCGTCCCTCCCCAGCTCTTTACCCCCAGCCCCATGCTCTTCCTGCCACGCACACATGCACTTTCAAAAAGCCAGACCTTTTGTTAATGCGCAATAAAACATGATTGGCAGAGTGGGTTTGTTTGATGCACAGCGTTTCAGAGTGGACATATTTTGTTGGTTTTTGCTGATTGTTTTCCCCAGTCCCCCACAGAGTAGGGGATTTACCCTTCAGTATATATACTTTTTGTCAGCCCAGGCTGACTTTAGGGTCGTAAATAGGACTAGGGTACCAAATCACATTCAGGGTTCCCTAGCTCTACAACTTGTAGTGTTCCTTAGAAACAGTCTACCTTTCTATTAGACTTTTAGTAGACGGTTCATACTATTTATTGTTTTCTCATACTTTTTCTCTTTCACATTGTTACCAATTTTTTGTTTGGTCAGAGAGAAAGAGGTGGGTATAGGTAATACATATACCATATCACCAGTTTATAACCTGTGGGGACATATTTTGTTGGTTTTTGCTGATTGTTTTCCCCAGTCCCCCACAGAGTAGGGGATTTACCCTTCAGTATATATACTTTTTGTCAGCCCAGGCTGACTTTAGGGTCGTAAATAGGACTAGGGTACCAAATCACATTCAGGGTTCCCTAGCCCTACAACTTGTAGTGTTCCTTAGAAACAGTCTACCTTTCTATTAGACTTTTAGTAGACGGTTCCTACTATTTATTCTTTTCTCATACTTTTTCTCTTTCACATTCTTACCAATTTTTTGTTTGGTCAGAGAGAAAGAGGTGGGTATAGGTAATACATATACCATATCACCAGTTTATAACCTGTGGGGACATATTTTGTTGGTTTTTGCTGATTGTTTTCCCCAGTCCCCCACAGAGTAGGGGATTTACCCTTCAGTATTGTGGAGGGTTTTGACCCATGTGGAATCATTAGACGGGGTAAATGTGGGGATTAAGCTGTCGCTGCCCATCATTTTACCCCAGAACAAAAATAAATCATTGGAGTGGGTAAAGATGGGGATGCGCTGTCGCCGCCCATCATTTCATCCCAGAATCCAGGAGAGCTGCGCAGTTGTGCGCACACCAAAATGGGTTGCCAAAGGAAAAACAGTAGTGCCGGTTAGCTCAAAACAGCGCTTCAAAAACCACCCTGGTTTCCCTGAATGCAAGCTTCAAATGCCCATTTTAAACATTGCACATATGCAAAATGTTCACTGAACACCAGCAGACATTTGGCAGAAGGAAATTTTGTGTGCATACTAAATCTGGGAAGATGAAGAGCCCAAAACAATGTTTATAACAAGACTGGCTGAGCTGTGGATTTCAGCAGTTTAAGTAAATGTGGACTGAAAGACACTAAAAATCTAAATGTTTAAAAGAAATGAGTGACCTATTTCTGAGTGTCACATAGGTTGCAATTGTTTAAATGTCATAGTTTTAAACTTAGAATCAGCATTCTAGCTGCATATGTAAAATTGTTAGTTGTTTTTGAATGCAGAAAACTGGGGAACAGAAATGACATGTAGCTAAAAATTGGCTTAAAGAGATTCCAATTTTGCCTGGCAACTACCCCCCACCAGGAGTGAAACTTGAGTCACAGCTGTATTCCCAGGCCTATATGCCTTTTGCTGGCCACACTAAGGATATGCCATCTCTCTGATAATTGAATTAAGGGGAGCCCCCACAGAATACAGGAGCTCTGAACAAAGCCCTGTCCTGACTCAGGCAAATGTTTTATTGGCGGGAGTCGTAAATGGAGCTTCCTCCTGGAAGGAAAGGGGAGGGGCACTGCCTGTGAGAGCAAGCTGGCTTGGCAGAACTGGAAAAACCAGAAATTCAACCTTGTGCTGGGGGGAAACCACACCCCTTTGGGGCCAGAACATAACTCTAAAAAGATGGATCATTCATAGAGCGTACATGTGAAAATTTTATAAATGATACCATAATTCTTGTGATTTTTCTGCCCACATTTTAAGAGGTTTTTAGAACCGGTGGTATGTTCAGGGGGGTTTTAGCGGAAAAGAGGATATTACTCTAAATGTATGCATGTTAAAAATCTGACACTTCATCAATTAATGTCCATACTCCTTGCGCACATGTGTGTAAATTTGGGTTAATGTCCGATATTGCAAAATCAGTTAAAAAGTGAAATATGTGCCATTTCTGAATGCAAGCCCTCAGGAAGAGCAGAGTTTGAACAGGGGATACCTCCTGTGATATGTGAGGGGTGCATGTAATTTTAAACAAATGTGTACCTGTGCAAATATGTCTTTTTTTATCAAATATAGATTATGTGCAATTTGACAGGGGAGTGTCCTCTCTGCAAGCCATAAAATGACATCGCTCTGACTCACAGTTCCTTCCCCAATCATGGGAGAGGGGAGAATTGGACCAATGGCAAGTGGAGAGGGGTAGGGTCTAGTGATGCTGCACACACACCCATTTTAAAAACAGATAAAAGCAGACAGACAGGACAAATAGGGACATTCATTTCCATATTCTGCGGGACGCTCTGCCGGAAAAATCCATACTTTACCTCCATCAACCTTCAGAGAGCCAACCTAGAGACTTCAATCTATCCACCTTCAGAGACCCAGACCAGACCAGAGGCAGAGCAGAGCTGACCCAGACCGCTGTTAGCAGAACCAGAGAGCTGAACCGGAGTCCAGTCCAAAACCTGACCAGATCCGTGGCGAGGCATATTTCTAAATATATTGTGAGTACATAGTAGAACTGTGCAGAACCAATCTCTTAGTTAAAGTAATATAATTCAATCTATTTTAATCTAACCAGAACTGTCTCCTAGAAGTTGTACCTTGTCATTTTGCAAAACTGTCACTTGTCACTTTGAACTTTAAAATTTCAAATCTGAAAAAAGACCTTTACAAAATCGCTCATATCTCCGCGACCGTTTGTGCTAGAGACTTGCAGTAACTTTCCTCTGAAAGCTGAGAATCGTGGCTTTCCTACAAACCTAGAACCGCATTCCTACCCCCGATAGTTTTGCCGCGATCGCGAAAAACGCACTCGCGAATTTACCGCGATTTGCAAATTTCTCAACGTGTGAAAACAGCAGTTTTCTTGCTTTCATTTGCTAAAAATTCGTTTAACCTGCTAGTTACTCCTAGATCCTTGCTAAAGTGAGCCTGAACTCATCCCAAGTATATTTCACTCACCCTGAACCTTCTAGAGGGAATTAAAAGCATTTTAGTATATTTTTCACTTCATTGCCAGCACATATAAAAGCATTTTGGGCCTGTGTTTTAAACTTCTGTAGTCCAAGCTTGCTGGGGTGAACTGAATCACATTTGATTGCATTTCTGAGAACTGTGTGCTTCCTTCCATTTCCTTGCATTGCATAAAGGGGGGGAGTGGATTGCCAGAGAAAAGTGATTACATTGTTTTGTTGAAATCATATTGAGTATTTTCTGTACTGCCTTTCATTCAACATTGCATCCATTTGAACTCTATAAAGCATTCTCTATCACATTATTCTTCTTTCCCTACTTACCAGTGTGCTACCTTATCCATTTCATGTCAACTCCTTAGCGATTATAAAGAGGTGTGCTAGTGCCAGATTCTCCGTTGTTAATCTTTATCATATCAGATTAAGTGTGCTATTCAATTATTAATTTATTCTAAAGTGTGATATATATATCTATTGTTTAAATTATCAATTAAACCTTTTAACTTGCAAAACAGAACTACTTCTTGGCTCAGTGGGGTCAGGAGGATTCCAAGAGAGGGGTGTTATATAGGGGTAGTCATCCAGAACGCATGAACTGGACATAAAGATATATCAATAAGGGTTTTCATTCAGTATTCTAGACTAGGCTTTGACTTGGCTGTAGTGCTGAATTGAATCCTCTTACAAATTGGGGGCTCGTGCCGGACGTTTGGATTAGATCTATCACTTGTGCAGATTAATACAGCGTGCCAGCTGACCAGATACACATATCCGGTCGGAGCACACGCTGTGTTACGCTGTAAAGCACTTCTCAAAGGAACGCTCTAAGAAAAAGGTCTGTTTTGCAAAAATAAAATACTAATTTCTGTAAGTCAGGACAGAGACCAATCTCTAGAATGACGACCTTAGTAGACATGAAAATAGCCAGAGAGCACTTCTTACATAAGTTATTTGTGAGAGGTGAGTGGACTCACCAGGACCGCATGGTCTGGTTGCAGGCCATCACGCAACAGGTCACGGAAACAGGGTCAGATATCTGGAGAGATCATGGTCCCTTATATGTGGCCCTGAGTGAACTATACATGGCTCCTAAAGCTAAGGATGAACAAGACAAGATGGTTAGGATAGCGGCATACCTGTACCTATATATGGGAGCCATGCAGGACAAATGTGCTGAAGGCCAAGATTTGGCGAGTAGGCAACTGCTGGCATTACAGAAGGCCCAATCTGATCTGGACTCTTCTGAGCAGAGGCTGCAGAGGAGCCAGGAGTCAGAAAATGATAGTAGGCAGTATATCATTAAAATAAAAGAGGACATGGATATACTGCAACAGGAAAAGGCTGACCAGGATACCAGATTTCTGGCCTTGCAGAAGGAGTACCAAGAAGGTTTGGACTCCCTACTGCAGAGCCAGAAAAAGCTGGAGCAACAGTTAGATTTCAATAGGGTATGTGCTGAGCAGGTAGTCACCCTGCAAAGCCACCTAGATAGGGAGAAGGCAGAGAGCAATAAACTGATTCTGAAAGACCTGGATACCCAGGCAGAGTTTGATCAGGAGCGCCAGAAAGCTGGTGCCTTCCAACGGCAGAGGGACGACCTGGCAGCACAGATGCAGGCTCTCAGTCAGGAAAGAGACACTTTAGGCCAGGAAGTCTGCCACTTAAAAAAGGAAATTGAAGAAAATCACCTGGCCCTCCAGGGGCTGGGTGACCTCCAAAAAGAAAACCAGAACTTGGTAGAGCACACCAGAAGGGTGGAAGAGGCTCTGGCAAGAAAGGAGCAGGCCAATAGGGATGGGACTCAGGAGGTAAACCTCCTGCAGCAAAGACTGGCCCAGTTCTCCAGGACCAACCAGGAAGCACAGAGGGAAAATGAGGCCCTCTGTCAACACAATGATAGGCTCCAACAACAGGTAGCGATGCAGGAGAGACTGATAGAGTCTAGTAAGGCCTTAACTGAGGAACTGAAGGCACACATGCAGGCTCTTGCATTGCAACAGGGAGCAGGGGCGGATGGAGACCAGGTTCGCTGGGAAAGGGAAACTCCTGAGCATAACCTCAGGAGCCCTAGTACCAGAGGCCTTTATCTCTCTCAGTCCCTGGACTCTGCCACCCCCATGTCCCCTGGCGCACATGAGCACAGGGCCACAGGGATGGCAGATTACTATCCAGCCAGAAGCATGGGGCTCATAGGCCAGTACCACCCAGGAATGGAGGGGGGGGCATCCGGGTATGGGCACCCAAGCACAGTGCAATTTGATGGGGAACCCCAGGTGAGTAGGCCCATTAAGGGCATCCTGAAAACCTCTGCCCAGTTAGGTCAGTGGGGGGGTACCCATCAAATCCTGGCAGCAAGGAGGGATCTGAAGACTCCTCTGAGCACCACAGGAAACAGGAGACCAGGTCCCCACATTCTGCCAGCCATTCCCAGGCTCGCAGAATCCAGGAAAACCTGGAAGATCTGAGGGGAACCTCTGGGAGCAGTGCCTCTGAGTCAGAAGATGAATGGACCAGGGTTACCCGAACCAAAAGGGCCAGTAAGGCAAAAAGGGCCTTGCTTAAGGACCCCTTAAAGCAGATTAAGGCGATCAGGAGCGTCATCACGCCTTACCATAAGAACGCTAAGTATTCTGTTTGGGAGCACTTAGAGTTGTTTGAGCAAATGATGGAGACTTTCCATTTGAAGGACAGCCAAAGCTGTATTCAATATGTAAAGTGGACCTTCTCCCCGGAATACTCCAGTTTCTTTGCGGGGCTGGAAGACCAAAATCATTTAAGATGGTCCACCTATAAGGCGGCCATCTTGAAACATTTTTCTGTTCACAGAAATCCTCAAGAGGCTCGCAAGGCAGCCTACAATTTGCAATGTGGGGAGGATCAGGCCCCACAAGAATTTGTGCAAGAACTGAAACGTGCTTTTGCGCAGACCACCAGAAGGGTGCGCACAGACAGTAGAGAATTCATTAATACATTTTTTCATGCCTTGGCCAAATACATAATGACCCAGCTCGTGAGGGATTTTCACGAGAAAAGATCTTTAGACTGGGTCATTGAACAGGCTACCCGGATCTATGAGGTGCAGAAACCGGTAGATAGCAAAAGTAATGCC
Source organism: Ambystoma mexicanum (assembly GCF_040938575.1). Taxonomy (NCBI): domain Eukaryota; kingdom Metazoa; phylum Chordata; class Amphibia; order Caudata; family Ambystomatidae; genus Ambystoma; species Ambystoma mexicanum. Next base: position 488,207,164 of record NC_090930.1, read on the forward strand.
CAGAAAAACCCCAAAGCCAGCAGCACCCCTGCTGCTGCCAAGGTGGCAGAGGTAAAGGTCAACCCCGTTTTGGATTTGGAGATGGGGGGGCCTAAAAACCTACCTGCACCTAATAATCCTAAGCCCAGAAATCCCTTGGGACAGTCACAGGCAGGGAGTGAAAGAGGTAGTCCCCCCCAATGGGGTCCCTCGCTCTCCTGACTATGTAAGTCCTCGCTACAAAGGTAACAGTCCAATCCTGGGTTATGTGTGGATTCCCCCAGCCCAAGGGGGGGGATCCAACCGAGCACCAAACCCAGGGACTTCCCTCCAAACTTCCCACAGGAGGGCAGAAATTTACCAAACCCTGGGCAGAACTTTTTCCCCAGGTATCCACCCAACTTCCAACCCCAAAATCATCCATCCTTCTTTCCCAAATTCCCTGAGCCCAGACAACCGAATCCGGGAGAGGGGAGGCCAAGGGTGGAGGGGTACCCAAATCTTCCCAACCAGGGGTACTACCAAAGAAGGGATAGCTACCCTTCCCGGGATCAGCCCAGGGGAGAAAACAGGGCCCCGTATCAGCCTGAGCGGGTTTCCCAGTTAGAGCGCCAGGTTCAAAACATGGCGCGGGATCTGGGTCACATACTGAGGGCTCAGCAGAACCCTCAGATCGGCATGCCGGCGCAGAACGCACCCAACTCTGGACCTGGTGCTCCAGAACAATGATGGGGGCAGCACCCCGATAACTCACCGGTTCCCAGGGAGGAGACACAAAGGGAAGGGGGGTGTAAAGCCTTGGAGGAAGCTTCCTTCCTCACTTGTAAATAGCCCCTGGAAACCCAGGAACCGGAAACAAAATCTCCTACCCCTGAAAGTCTGCCACCCAAGGAGCAGAGAGGGGGTAGGAGAAACAAAAGACCCAAACAGACTCAGTTTGAGGAGGAGGTACAGATCTTCCAATTTGAGGGAGAGGGATCCTCAGAGGATCCTGGGAAAAGGATCTTCTCCTTCAGAGAGGGGGGAACTCCTCCCAAAGAAAAATGGGTCCCTAGGGATGCAAATCCAGACTGGGGAGATGTGGAGACTGAGCTACCGCCGCCCACCATCTCATCCCAGAACCAACAGCAAGAAAATCCCCTGGTTCAAACCCATCCTGGTGACTGCCTCCAAAAAGGGGGGGCAGCCCAGAACCGGAGCCAGGGGAACCCACAATGGCTCTGATCTCCAGTTGCCAACTTTTTCTTTCAGATTCCCAAGGCTCTCCACAGAATTCTGCCCAAATTTCTTCTCTTGCAATGTCCAAAACCAGAAAGTTAGCCCACCAGTTGTCCAAAAATATGCATTATCTGTGCCCCCTTGAGGAGAGGGAGGGAAGATACTATGCCCCGGTACAAGTACAGGGGCAGGGTACAATTTTGGCACTGGTGGACACTGGATCTGAAGCTACCCTTCTGTCCAGAAGGGCCTTTGACGAACTGAATGCAGGAAGGGGAGAGAATTACCAAATTCCTCTCACCTCTCTTTCTGGACAACTGCAGAACTTTGACGGGAAGGAAATTCCCGTTGAGGGGACTGCAGACTTGGACACTAAGATCGGGCGACACAAGTTGAAACACCCGGTCATAGTAGTGACTCCAGAGGGCACCTCTTGTTTACTAGGGAATGACCTCCTGAGAAGGTTGTCACCTCTAATAGATTGTGTAAACAAGGTCCTCTGGACCCAGACTAGCCGACCAATAAAATTAAAACAGAGTGTCAACCATGTTAGTTTAAACGGCACCTGCCACATGGTTGAACAAAAATCTGACCAAGTAGAATTCCACTTCCAGAATAGCCAAATTCCAGACGTGACAGTAAAAGCAGTAGGACAACAGACTGGTGATGGAGGGTCCTCTCTATTTCTGAAAACCAACCTTCCTTCCAGTCTAAAGTGGTACTCCACGCTGGAAGGAAACACTCTGAGATTCTATACTAATCAACAATCAGAAACTCCCACTCCTATAGTCCAGAAAGATGTGAAATCAGCTCAGAGCCTGGCTGATATTCAGCAAATTGGAGAGCAGTTGTTCATCCCTGTTCAGTTAAATGATGGGAAGGACTCTGTTCTCGCTCGAGTGTGTGTGAATAACGGTAAGAGCTTCATCAGCGAAGCCATGTTCCGCCAACTCCCAAAAGATCCAGCCACTCCCACATTCAAACTGATAGACAAATGGGAAATGGACCTGGAAGCACCTAATTCCAAACCTCTCCTGCCAAGCAGGTGTATGCTCAAAATCTCCATTGGCAACAAGAGCATAGTCCACAATTGTTGGGTCGTGCGAGACGTCCCTGCCGCTTTTAACTTAGGCAGTGACATTCTCAATCGCTTTGACATTAGTTTGGACCTAATAAACTTCAAAGCTTGGTCCCGATTAGTGGATAATCCCATGGGCTTTGATGATCCAGAAAAAGCATTTAGGTCAGCTCAATTGCTACCTTATGCAGTTGAAATTCAGGTTAAAGAGGAAGTCACCATCCCAGAAAGGACCCGACAATTCTCCCTGGAAGTGAAAGTTAAAAGGGGACAAGAGTTGAAAAACCCTGATGCTTACATACATCTAAATGCTTCTCTCCAACAGCAAGGGTTGGGGGTAAACCCAACACCATTAGTCAACATAAAACATGACACCATTCTAATAGAGGTGGATAACAGCGACTTAAAGAGTATTACTCTAGCCGCAGGCACCATTATTGGAATGGCGGTTGATGACCGACATTTTTCCATTGATTTAGGAAATGAACTGTTAGGACCAATCCCCAAGGACTGTTTTGACAGTGACAGCGATGACAATACAACACCAGACAGGATTTTTACCCGGCATGGGGGGAACTTCCTGGTGTACACTTCTTGCCCTTATGGTAAGGAAGATGTGACTTGTGACTTCAGGAGGGATGAGGTGATTTTCCAGGTCCATGAGGGCTGCCTTTCCCACCTGAAGCCTCCGGTCCAAATCAGCACTCTGACCAGGGACTTCTCCACCCAGCTGGAGGAGGCCGCGGAGATAGCCAAACCAGAAGTCTTTCCAGGCTTCAGGCAGATGGTGGAAGAGAGAGTCAACCTAGCTGATGCCTGTGTGACTCTGGAACAAAAGCAAAAGTTGAAACAAGTTTTCTTGGATTTCCAAGATCTCTTTGCGGTAGACTCATATGACTGTGGTCGCACTGACATCCACACAACAACAATCCCCACGGACCCTGGCATGACTCCTGTGTTTGTGAAGCAATATCGCTTGCCTCTCGCATCAATGGAGTCCCTTACTGAAATAATTAAGAACCTTGAGTCCCGGGGAATAATCCGTCCAGTCCACAGCACCTTCAATAATCCGGTGCTAGGAATATTGAAGCCAAACGGCCAGTGGAGACTCTGTGCCGACCTCAGGGAGCTCAACAAACGGGTCCATACTTCCCGATGGCCTCTTCCCTACATTGACCAAGGGCTGGCCCAGATTCAGGGGTCACAGGTATTCACTGCAATAGACCTGACCAATGGATACTGGACCGTGCCTGTCAGCAGGGAGGACCAATACAAACTGGCTTTTAGCTTTGGGGGCCAGCAGTACACATGGACCCGGACTCCTTTCGGATACCTCAACTCCGGCAATGAATTCAACATTTTTCTACACAAGGCCATGCCCGACTTGGGTGCGAGGGGTAACCTGGCTTATGTAGATGATGTCCTCATCAAAAGCTCAACTGTGGAGGAACACATAGCGGAGATCCGTTATGTTCTGACACAGTTGAGGGCCGCCGGAGCAAAACTTTCCTTTCAGAAAGCACAGTGGTGTAGAACCCGTGTTAATTTCTTGGGGCATGAGATTACTCCTCAGGGTCTCTGTCCCCAGGAAAAGAAAGTGGAAGCACTTCAGAAACTGAAAGACCCCACAACTCTGCGAGAACTAAGGAGCCTCCTTGGACTGACTAATTACAGCAGAAAGTTCATTGAGGGCTACGCAGAGATCACCAGACCCCTGATTCATCTCCTGAAGGGGGGGTCAAGTGGGAATGGGGTCCAGAACAAGCCGAGGCAGTAAGACAACTCAAGAGAAGCCTCTCACAAGCGCCTTGCCTAGCTTACCCTGTCAGAAACAAGGAGTTCTTCCTGGAGACGGGGTTCTCTAATACGTGCTTGACGGCGGTATTATACCAAAAGCATGACAAGGTCAATAAAGTAATCTCCCATGCGAGCAAAACTTTATCCTCTGTGGAGGAAAAATTCAACGATTGTCAGAAGGCACTCCTGGCGACGGTGTGGGCATTGAAGAATTACCGCCCGTTTATCCAGGGGGAACACATCATAGTGGAGACTCCACACCAGCCTCTGCAATATCTCCAAAGTGACAGAATCCGGGCCGGAAATGTGAGTAATTACCGAATTACTTCCTGGATTCTGTCAATGCAAGGCTTTCCTGTGGAGGTCAGATATGGCCAAAACAAGAAGAGTCCCCTCGCGCAAGGTCTGGCTGACTTGCATGATTGTGCCAGAGAAAACTGTCTCGAGGACGAAAGTCTGAAAATCAAGGACAACATGGAGGCATACCTTAATTCCCCCCACAAAGTCTTTGAAGAAGACAAGTGTGAGGGAATGCCCACTGTGTATGTGGATGGATGCTCTTACCATGTTGACAACAACGGGGAGAAAGAACTGGTGGCTGGCGTAGGGAATGCATGGGTGAATGAGTCCCCAGAACCCTCCGCTGGATATAAAATTGGTCCCCGAAGTAGTCAGGTGGCAGAATTGAGGGCTGTGCATCAGGCCATCCTCACTGCTGTCCAGCATCAACTCCACGAACTGGTCATAATCACAGATTCGGATTATGTACGGAACGGGTTCGTGGAGCACCTGGTTAATTGGAAAGCCAGAGGCATGTTATGTGCTAATAACAAACCCTTGAAACATGGGAAGTTGATCCAAAACATTGATGATCTGGTCACCTCAAATGAGATGACCATCTATTGGAAAAAGATCAAGGCTCATTCCAAAGTAGAGGGACCAGACAAAGCTGGAAATGACTTAGCTGATCAGCTGGCCAAAACCGGGGCCATCCAAGGGGATCTAATTGAGATTGAGTCCCTGTTGGGGGAAATCCAGGTCACTGCTATCACTAGGTCCCAGACAAATGCTCACAACGACCTTTCAATTGCACAATGGAGTAAGGAGACCCCTGATGCTGATTTGATTACCGCTCAGAAGGGGGATCCAATAATTGGTAAATTTTACCAGCACCTTGAGGACCCTGAGAACTTTCCCCTGACGGATACCGAAAACATTGGGAAAGAGGACCTAAGAGTGTTGATGAAATGTCCAAAAATGTTCCGAATCCAAGACGGTTTGTTGGTAAGGAAATCCAAAGCTGGCCATGACCAGTGGGTGGTTCCTACCTCATTCCGAAGCCTGATGTTAAGTCACGCCCATGATGCGGCCACCGCCGGTCATAGGGGGTTTCACACAACATTGGAAATCTTAAGAGAGGTTGCATACTGGCCACACATGGGGCAGGACCTCGACCAATACTTGAAGGGGTGTCTTGTGTGTGCACAATTTCAGCCGACGTCCCCCACACACCGCGTGCCTCTCCAAAAGCGGGGGATGACACTGCCATGGTCAGATTTGCAAATCGACTGTGTAGGCCCTGTGATTCGCTCGTCTAGGGGGAATAAGTACATGTTGACTGTGACATGCTTGTTTACCAAGTGGGTGGAATGTCTCCCAGCCCCAAATTGCAAGGCAGAAACCGCAGCTGCCTTGATGATTAACCACATCTTTTCCCGTTTTGGTCTACCTCAAAGGATTGAGTCAGACAGGGGTAGCCACTTCACCAGTGAAGTAATGACAAAGATGTGGGAGATACTGGGGGTCAAAAGGAAGTTGCATATTGCTTACCGGCCAGCTTCTTCTGGGGCAGTAGAGAGATATAACCGAACCATTGTGAGCATATTAAAGAAGTTTGTGGCAGATTCTGGGCCAAGTTGGGATATCCGATTACCTCTGGTCCTAATGGCCATCAGATCTACCCCTTCATCTGCAACCAAAATGTCACCATTTGAGTTGATGACTGGGCGCAAGATGGTACTTCCTCAGCATTTGCTCTACAGGACCCAAGAGCAGACAATGATAAATGCCTCCACAACTCATGAGTATGTAGAGAATTTAAGGAAACACCTTCAACATGCTTTTGCTTATGCTCAGCGGAATCTAGAAAGATCGGCTGATAGCATGAAGACCCATTATGACCTGAAAACTTCCAGGAAGGAATATCAGGTGGGAGACCGGGTCTATCTATACAACTTCCAAAGGAACCAGGCCAAGCAGCGCAAATTTTTGCCTACATGGAAGGGACCCTTTGAGATCATCGACAAGATCTCCCCTGTGGCCTACAAAATCCACATCCCCAAAGGTCCTTGGGCAGAGGGGGAAGACAAGTGGGTCCACATAAACCAGTTGAAATGTTGCCATCCCAGGCACACTCTGCAACAACTGGAGGAATCCTCTGGAATCTTAGCGGGTACTGTCTCAGACTAATTCAGTTCCAACCATAAAACATACCACATCTAGTCTCTAAAATATTGTGATTTGCATGAAACTGTCTCTTAGTTATACTGTTTTTTTTTCAAAATAAGAATGTAATGTTTCGTTATGATGAAATGCATATGCTGCCCCACTATCTCAACAGTGGTGGAAAAATGTATATGAATAGGTATTGCCGCTCTTCCTTTGTCGTCCTAGGAGAAAGAAAACCTGGAGACCGGCCAAGGAGGATGATCCGGAGACTGGGAGGATGACGCAAGGGGGCCCAGGGTACCGCCCAATATTCCCATCAGGACCGGCGAGGAGAACCGATCGATCCGACCGGATGGAGAGGAAGATGCTGAACTGTGCCATCTACAGAATTGGAAGAAGATAATGTGGACATACCAGCGCCAGGGTTCAAAACCTCCCTTGCAACCGACTTCCCCTCGACTCAAGTCAAAGCGCAGTCGGGCGGGGGGGTTTGTGGAGGGTTTTGACCCATGTGGAATCATTAGACGGGGTAAATGTGGGGATTAAGCTGTCGCTGCCCATCATTTTACCCCAGAACAAAAATAAATCATTGGAGTGGGTAAAGATGGGGATGCGCTGTCGCCGCCCATCATTTCATCCCAGAATCCAGGAGAGCTGCGCAGTTGTGCGCACACCAAAATGGGTTGCCAAAGGAAAAACAGTAGCGCCGGTTAGCTCAAAACAGCGCTTCAAAAACCACCCTGGTTTCCCTGAATGCAAGCTTCAAATGCCCATTTTAAACATTGCACATATGCAAAATGTTCACTGAACACCAGCAGACATTTGGCAGAAGGAAATTTTGTGTGCATACTAAATCTGGGAAGATGAAGAGCCCAAAACAATGTTTATAACAAGACTGGCTGAGCTGTGGATTTCAGCAGTTTAAGTAAATGTGGACTGAAAGACACTAAAAATCTAAATGTTTAAAAGAAATGAGTGACCTATTTCTGAGTGTCACATAGGTTGCAATTGTTTAAATGTCGTAGTTTTAAACTTAGAATCAGCATTCTAGCTGCATATGTAAAATTGTTAGTTGTATTTGAATGCAGAAAACTGGGGAACAGAAATGACATGTAGCTAAAAACTGGCTTAAAGAGATTCCAATTTCGCCTGGCAACTACCCCCCATCAGGAGTGAAACTTGAGTCACAGCTGTATTCCCAGGCCTATCTGCCTTTTGCTGGCCACACTAAGGATATGCCATCTCTCTGATAATTGAATTAAGGGGAGCCCCCACAGAATACAGGAGCTCTGAACAAAGCCCTGTCCTGACTCAGGCAAATGTTTTATTGGCGGGAGTCGTAAATGGAGCTTCCTCCTTGAAGGAAAGGGGAGGGGCACTGCCTGTGAGAGCAAGCTGGCTTGGCAGAACTGGAAAAACCAGAAATTCAACCTTGTGCTGGGGGGAAACCACACCCCTTTGGGGCCAGAACATAACTCTAAAAAGATGGATCATTCATAGAGCGGACATGTGAAAATTTTATAAATGATACCATAATTCTTGTGATTTTTCTGCCCACATTTTAAGAGGTTTTTAGAACCGGTGGTATGTTCAGGGGGGTTTTAGCGGAAAAGAGGATATTACTCTAAATGTATGCATGTTAAAAATCTGACAATTCATCAATTAATGTCCATACTCCTTGCGCACATGTGTGTAAATTTGGGTTAATGTCCGATATTGCAAAATCAGTTAAAAAGTGAAATATGTGCCATTTCTGAATGCAAGCCCCCAGGAAGAGCAGAGTTTGAACAGGGGATACCTCCTGTGATATGTGAGGGGTGCATGTAATTTTAAACAAATGTGTACCTGTGCAAATATGTCTTTTTTTATCAAATATAGATTATGTGCAATTTGACAGGGGAGTGTCCTCTCTGCAAGCCATAAAATGACATCGCTCTGACTCACAGTTCCTTCCCCAATCATGGGAGAGGGGAGAATTGGGCCAATGGCAAGTGGAGAGGGGTAGGGTCTAGTGATGCTGCACACACACCCATTTTAAAAACAGATAAAAGCAGACAGACAGGACGGATAGGGACATTCATTTCCATCTGCTGCGGGACGCTCTGCCGGAAAAATCCATACTTTACCTCCATCAACCTTCAGAGAGCCAACCTAGAGACTTCAATCTATCCACCTTCAGAGACCCAGACCAGACCAGAGGCAGAGCAGAGCTGACCCAGACCGCTGTTAGCAGAACCAGAGAGCTGAACCGGAGTCCAGTCCAAAACCTGACCAGATCCGTGGCGAGGCATATTTCTAAATATATTGTGAGTACATAGTAGAACTGTGCAGAACCAATCTCTTAGATAAAGTAATATAATTCAATCTATTTTAATCTAACCAGAACTGTCTCCTAGAAGTTGTACCTTGTCATTTTGCAAAACTGTCACTTGTCACTTTGAACTTTAAAATTTCAAATCTGAAAAACGACCTTTACAAAATCGCTCATATCTCCGCGACCGTTTGTGCTAGAGACTTGCAGTAACGTTCCTCTGAAAGCTGATAATCGTGGCTTTCCTAGGAACCTAGTACCGCATTCCTACCCCTGATAGTTTTGCCGCGATCGCGAAAAACGCACTCGCGAATTTACCGCGATTTGCAAATTTCTCAACGTGTGAAAACAGCAGTTTTCTTGCTTTCATTTGCCAAAAATTCGTTTAACCTGCTAGTTACTCCTAGATCCTTGCTAAAGTGAGCCTGAACTCATCCCAAGTATATTTCACTCACCCTGAACCTTCTAGAGGGAATTAAAAGCATTTTAGTATATTTTTCACTTCATTGCCAGCACATATAAAAGCATTTTGGGCCTGTGTTTTAAACTTCTGTAGTCCAAGCTTGCTGGGGTGAACTGAATCACATTTGATTGCATTTCTGAGAACTGTGTGCTTCCTTCCATTTCCTTGCATTGCATAAAGGGGGGGAGTGGATTGCCAGAGAAAAGTGATTACATTGTTTTGTTGAAATCATATTGAGTATTTTCTGTACTGCCTTTCATTCAACTGTCGGGGGGAAATTCTGCCGGGGTCGGCCGGGCCGTCCGCAGACCTCCAGGCAGGGAGGCCCCAACTCCTCCCGTGTATCCCAGATGAGATAGAGTATGAGACACACACAAGGAGCAAGGTGACTCTGCTGTTTATTAGACAAAACGGCAGGGATGGGTCAAGGAGCGTACGCGTCCGTCCTGACACACACACAATCGTGGGGCTCGCAGGCCCTTTTTACTGTATTATGACGCGCTACTTGCGTCACTTCAGAAAGTTAACAAAAAACCTATCGCTCTTAATTGGTTGCTCGAGTGGTAGGGTTAGTATAGCACACATATAGAGAACAATGTTAGTGGACAAAGGGTAGTCAGGTGATATATCTGGGTTGTCCCTACAATTAGATACATGAGAATTGTTACATGAAGACTCCTGAGGATTGGTTAATATTACTGGCGTCAGTGATAAGAGCCCCATGTTCTGTTTGGTGCGCCCGTGAGCTTCCCAGCCTGGGACCACCGCTGTTCCCAGCTCTCGGTGTACCTGCAATTTGCAACAATGTTTCACTATGGGTACGTGCAGACAATGTGAGGATTTATTCATAGCTGGAAGGCTGACCGCTCCCACTGTCACAGATGTCCATTGAGCCTTTCAAGTGTATCTGCCTGTGTCTCGTAGCGATGGATCCAGACGCCTCTTCTCTCCTGGGTTTGGCATCTCGTCAGGTTCGGCTTGGTCACGTGGGGAGGGACCGTGTTTGAGGCAGAATTCTGCACAATTAATATTGCTTTTCCACTGTGTGTCTGGTTTAATTTGCAGGTGTGACCTTAACGTTGGTGCGCGGAGTGCGAGGTTGCAACATCGTGCCTTTGATGATTTGTTCTTGGAATGTGGGTTTGCAACATTGCGACCTTGGCTGGTTGTTTCACCGGGCTCATTCTGCAGGATCAGCAACCTGACTCTTGCTTTGTTAATGTCCACGGGAGCTCTTGTTTGAGGCCTACTTGGGCCTGGTGCATAAGTGGTCCGTTTGGTGCATAGGTGCTTTAGGTTATAGTAGCATATAGTTCCATGACCAGTATCGTGTCTTCATTATACTTCTCATGGTGGTAACTGGTTTCAAGAGAAGCGTGAGCAAGCTTTGTAGATGAGTTCATGACGCGTCTTGCGTTTCTGCATTCTGAAAGCCTATGTAAAAATAATAAAGATGCACGTCCGTGAATATGCCTGTCGCCTACGTCATAGCACTGAGTATATTCTTCGTGTAGATCGGTGTGGGAATGTCCAGTGTGTATATTTGTACAGATGTGCTTCCCGTTGTCTAGGTCGTCATGGCATCTCTAACGACGTGTAGATTTTAGTCTAGTTGGTCCGTGCCGCAGGTGTCGGCATGGCCAGTGCGGGCTGCTGGGCAGGCAGATGGACACATCCATATGTTCCTGTACCAGGGTATCTGGTCGTCTGGTAAATGGACAAACTCTTCTCGTGGCGGGTGTCTGGGTCGTGACCCTTTAGGCCAAGCGCGAGAGGTGAAGGACGGGAGCCTGGTCTTCCATTCTCCCACTTCAGTCCCCCCTCTGGTCGACTTGTCGACCACAAACATATCCTTCTCGTTATCTCCTCTTACTCGCCATATCTTAGTTATTCCTCCTAGATGTCCATAATGGTTTACATGATCTTCAAATGACCAATACATATATTCACAGGTTCCTCCAGGAGTACAGTATACCCATTTCCCTATGTAGCTCCTGGGGTTTCTTGGGTTCTCGATCTTCACTGATGGTGGGTCTAGATGGTTGGTGATGATTTGGGTGCGCAACTTCTCCCTCTCCTGTATTATCACAGCTGTATGTTGGCCGTCATCTGCTGGCATCAAGGGGTGCATTCCCACCATTTCGAGCAACTCGTCAGTGGTACGTGCCTTCCGGGCCTTCCAAAATCTAATTATGATCAGCGTAGCTCCAGCCAAAATAGTACAACCCACTATTATTTTCAGTCCATCTGACAGCCAGGATGGGATCCATGACCATAATAGTGAAAACCAGCTCTTATCCTTGTTTACACCGTTACTTTCATCCTTCATTTTGGAGTGCATCTGGGCCAATTGTGAAACTGCTTCTGTCAGTGTACCATTGTCAGCATCGTTGGCAGGTATGAACGTGCAGCATGATTGTCCTATCTTTGCACAAACTCCTCCTTCCATTGCTGTGAGAAGGTCCAATACATATCTGTTCTGGAGTGCTACCATCCTTATAGCTCGCAGCTCCTCTTTTATTGCGTTAAACCCATTTACTGTAGAATTGATGGTCATCATTAGTTCCCATCTAGTTATTTGGAGCCATTTTGCGTTTGCGTAAGCCTGCAGTCCCGGGTGTATTATTGAGGAGAAGAACATTGCTGCTCTGCTGAATAGTCTGTGTTCTGGCGGTATTGAGGTTAGTGCCCTTTCCGACCTTCCCCACAGGTAATTTCCTGTCAGTGGCTCTCCTTGTCTTTTTCTTCTATTTAGAACAGTATCATTGCTGTTGGTCCTGTTCCCTTGCTCCTCCTGAAGTGGTGCAGATCTCTTTTTTCTCTTGTCCCCTTCATCCATTTTGGGAAAGTTCGCCACATTGACATGCTTCTTAGGTACCACTAGTGATGGTACATTGACGTGCACCATTGTGCACACACCATTCCACAGGGGAGGCAGTGTATGGTATGCCTTTTCTCCACAGGCCCAATAATGGTCCATTATTACTGCTGTTCCTGCTCCCCCTCAGGTAACTCCATCACACTTGCACAATTGGTGTTATATCCTACGTCCACCTCTCCTTTATGCTGGTAGCATACCTTGGGCGCAGTCAGCGGTAGTATTGTTATTGGGTCTTCATCTGTTTCTACCCACGTGAGCATTGGTACATACTTGATCCACGTCGTCCAACATCGGTGATTGTGTGCCTCGATAGTTTCTTTTGTTACCATGTTGCTGCCAATCACTCCTATCTCCCAGCTGTTGTCCAGATACACCTTTCCTGTTATCGTCACCAGCGGCCTCTCCCAACATCCTTGTTTACCCGGAACTTCAGTGGCGTACCAATCACATGGTAGATACTGCAGTGTTACTTTCTTTGTTTCTCCTTTTGCAGGGCCACTTGTTATGTATCTGAATGCTTCAGCATGTAAACTGCTCTTGTGGTAACTCAAATAGGTCTTGAGGAAGTTGTTTTCATATGGGTATGAGTCTCGTGTTTTCCATGTCATGTGCACTACTGTCCCTTGAAATCTTCCTTTCGTTTGGAACAGTGCCAAGTATATTATGCACTGTGCTGTCTTTTCATCTATTTCTGTGGCAACAAATGTTCGTGATGCACTCATGGCGTATGGTATTAATGAGCAAACGTAGCAGCTGTCCTCAGTTGTCTGCTTACCAATGCGGGTCATGTGTTGGTACCATATGTTGTTTGTGACGTGTGCTGAATCTTGTATATAATTATCAATACCTTTATTGTCTGAGTATGTGCTGCGTTTAACTCTATTTTGCTTGGGTGCAATGTTACTACTATCACCTGACGTAACAACTGTTGCAGCAGGGGACGGGGGTATATTAGGTTTGGGTGCAGCAATAAAATTAATAGCATAGCTGTACTGCCATACAGAGGCAGCCAAGAACCCGGTGATCATCAAAATCCCTATTACTTTTATTACATATGGTAATCTCACCGGCATTTTGCTCTTACCTTGCTGCAGTCCTGGCAGCGTATTCTTGCGACGTTAAAGTTGCCCGCCTAAAAATTCTCAAAATGCTTGTTATTAAATGTTAGTTGTTTGTTTCCTTTAAGCTCTCCCTATCAAATAGTCATTCAGTGCCCAGGCGAAGAGCTGTTCCCACGCTACTCTAAGTGATCTGTCTCTTAGGACCGGCAAGTATGGGCGGAGGTGGGGCATGGAATATTCTATGGCCAAGAGGAATGCTGTGTAGTAGACACGTACCCTTCTCCTTTTTAGGTACGTTGGCCTTTTTATTTCATATACAAATTGGTGTGACAATTCTTCTGTGTAGTTATCGTCTGGGAGTACCATCTACGCCTGGGCAGTGAACTTTGTTAGTTAGCTATTTTCTTAACAATACAATAATACGCAGTTCCTGTATGTGCGAGAGAAAAAAGAGAACATTCACGTGTTTACATGTGTATTTGTGCAGGCAATGTCCTTCAGTTCAGTTATAACTATACTTGGGGGTCAATGGGTGGGGGGTTTGGGCTCAGATGGCGGAAGTATTTTTACTCTTTGAGCGTGTGACCATGGGGTGGGCAGTATGGGGATCACCCCTTTCTTCGTCAGTTATTGTCTCCGGGGAAGCTGGGTAGTGACACGGTAAGGGAACAATTGGGTCGTTGTCTGTGGTAGAACTTCCTTCCGCTGTCGGGGATGTTGTTGCTGTTCTTCCAATGGACCTGTCGTTGGCGCTGGGGCGGGTCTGCAGTTTGTAGATCTTTACATCATGTAGGTTGTTCCAGGCACGCTTGTCCTTTAGTTTTACTGCTCTTGTTGATACGTCCTCTACCAGATGGGGGCCAGTGAACCGCTTATCGTTCCACTTCCTATTGAAATTGCGAAGTAGCACGTGGTCACCTTTGGCAAGTTTGCACAAGTTCTCCTTTTCCAATTCTGTACTGGCGCCTTCTTCTTGATTGCTGGTAGACCCGCCCCGTGTGCGCTCGAGCTGTTGAGACACAAACACAACACTAGTAATCAAAGAAGACACATATTGATACATTTCATCACCTGACACACTCGCTGAACTTTCGTGGTCAGTGAATGCCCTTGACGTTGGCGTTAGGGGAAGGCGCATTTGACGTCCAGTAACCACCTCGTGAGGGGTGAGGTGGTGGTCGGACCCTGGCCTATTCCTCAATTCAAATAGGGCTAATGGAAGGCAATACAACCAGCTTTTCTTTGTTGTTTGTTGTATTTTTGCAATTGCCTCCTTCAATAGGCCATTCAGGCGTTCACATACACCGTTAGCCTGTGGGTGGTATGCACATGCAAATTTGTGTTTTATGCTCAGCAAGGATGTGATATGCTGGAACATTTCGTTTGCGAAATGCGGGCCATTGTCTGACCTTAACACCTCGCACACTCCCCACCTGGGGAAGACCTCCCTTACTAGGAATTTGGCTGCTCTAAATGCATCTGGGTGTGAACAGGGCCCTGCTTCAATCCACCTAGAGAATGGACATACTACTACAATCATATACCTATTACCTTGACATATGTTGATCATATCAACATAGTCAATGTGAAGGTGCCGAAAAGGTCCCTCTGGCCGGGGTATGGTACCTCTTATCACTTTTAGGGTATGACCGGCCGTAAACTGTTGACATGTGAGACAATTGCTGATAAAATTCGACACATGAGAATTTAACTCGGGACAGAACCAATCTTCTCTAATTCGTGCTGCAATTATTTCCTTGCCTGTATGCGCTGGGTGATGTAATTGGCTCAGGGCGGTGTTTAAAAGTGCCAACGGTATTACAACTTTTCCAGTGCCACTCTGGCGCCATAGTGCGTCGGTTGGTGACATTGTACATCCTCTTTTTACCCATATTTCTTTTTCGGCCATTGGTGCAGCCGCTTGTAGCACCATAATCTGTGTGGCTGGGAGATGGGTGTACCCTTCTCTTATCAACATCTCGCTAGCCATTCCCCTCCCTCTCCCTCTCTGTGAGTCTGTGGGGTTCCATATCTCACCAAAGTATGCAGCATATTTCGCATGTGCGTCTGCTGCTGCATTCCCTTTTGAGACGTGGTCTTCACCATTGGTGTGTGCGGTGCATTTTTACTAGGGCTAGTTCTTGGGGGTCGTTTATTACTTCAATTAGTTCAGCCAATAAGAGGGCATGTTGCACTGGAGTGCCATCAGCTCTCCTAAACCCTCTTCTTCTCCATTTTGATAGCCCTGAGTGGACAGTGGATGTAACATATGCACTGTCGGAATATATGGTTACTCGTTTGTCAAAACTTTCCTTCAATGCCAATATTAGTGCAACCAGTTCCGCGGCTTGAGCAGAGTAATGCTGTGGTAATTGTACACATTTCATAGCCACACACACCGGCGCCTCCATCATTTTTACCACTGCTGCCCCAGTCCTCCGTATCCCATCTCCTTGATCAATAGTTGATGACCCATCAATAAACAAAAGCTCACCTCCCTCGAGTGCGTTTTCTTCAACTTTTCTAGTACATGAGTACATTTCAGTTATTTGGGTGCAGTCATGGGCGTAATCTCCCTCCTCAATTACTTCTGCTAGGAACCTTGCAGGGTTAACCGTGCTACAGTTCAGCTCTAGACAAAATGATCTCATAACCTGATGCCCTCTGCGTTGTTAGTGTGGACTTAGGTTTAGTCAATATTGCAAATAGTGCATGTTCCACAAACAGTGTAGTTGGACACCCCATGGTTATTGCTGATGCTTTTTCCACTGCAAAAGCAGCTGCAGCGAGACCTTGTTCGCAAGGGAAGTGACCTAACATCACAGGGTCTAAGTGACCGCTGTAAAATGCTACTGGTTTATAGCCCATGCTCGTTTTTTGGGCCAATACTGCTTTCATCACTGCTGAGTCGCAATGTGAAAATATAAAAAATCGTCGCTCATAGTCTGGGGATGCCAGTACTGGAGCAGTTGATATCGCGTCTTTCAATTCATCAAAGGCCTCCCTCATTTCCATAGTCCACCCCAACTTTTTCTCCCCTTTATTGGCTTCCCTCAAACCCTCAAGCAGGGGTCCTATGTATGAACTGTAATCAAATACCCATGCTCTACAGTAGTTGCACAGCCCCAGAAATTGCTGCAGTTCTCTCACAGTCTGTGGCATTGGAGTGCTTGAAATGGCCTGTGCTCTTTGTGGTGCAATCTTTCTTCCATGTTGGGATATCAGTTGGCCAATGTAAAGTACCTGTTCCTGACAGTATTGTATCTTTTCCATGTCTACCTTGTACCCTTTTTCAGCCAATATCGTCAACATTTTTAAGGAGTCCTCTCTGCATTTACTTTCGTTTGTACTGCAGATTATTATGTCATCCACATACTGTAACACTGTGCTTTCCACTTCAACGTTACCCAAATCCATCTGTATTACTCTATTGAAAATTGAGGGTGATTCACAATACCCCTGTGGCAATCTGGTATGTTTCCACTTTGTATTTCGGTAAGTGAAGCTTGTCAAATCTTGTGAGTCTGGGTGTAATGGTATTGAGAAAAAAGCATTTTTAAGGTCAATCACTGTAAATCGTGATGCTTCTGCTGGAATGCCACACAATATTGTGGCCGGGTTTGCTGTTACTGGATACTCTGCTTCTACTATGTTGTTCAAGGGCCTGAGGTCCTGTATGAAGCGCCAAGACCCCCCTTTAGCCTTGCGCACTGGGTACACAGCCGTGTTACATGGTGACTCTGAGGGGACCAATATGCCATTGTTTATAAGGGCCGTTATGGTTTCATATATGCCCTCATCTGCCTCTTTTGACAGTGGGTACTGTTTCACTCTTGGTAGTATGGCACCTTTTTTCAATTTTATCCTTACACCCCCTATGCTTTTTATGCATCCCACGTCATAAGGGCTAATAGTCCATAATGATTTGGGCACCCTTGACATATCCTCCTTAAAGAAGGGGACTGGGGTGCATGCGGGTGCCTCAAGTGCCATTGCAATTTTCTGTGCTACTTGTTTGTGAGCCACTCTTAGCCATATTTCTACACTCATCATGAACACCATTTCACCTTCCTCCTTTTCTTCTGAGAACAGCTCCTCATCTGACACCTGGGTCAGCCTACATCCTTCTGCTAGTGCTATCACTGCCCTCCATGCTCTCCCTTCTTTATCTTGGGCGTGCACAGCAAGATAATCAGCTGTTGCAATAATGCTCTCAATGTCCATTACAAACACCTTTCCTTCTGGTTCATTAACAGGTGTTTCTGGTCGGAACAGATAGGCTGCTGGCCTCCTCCATATTTTCCCTTCTATCCCTGGCATCCATGCAAATGCCATGTCTGTTCCATACTGGAATAGCTCGCCATCTACTGGTTCCGCCCTAATCGCTGTCTGTCCACAGTATGCTTGCATAATCTGTCGTGCTGCGAGCATGTTAATCCCTGGAGTAGAGCAAATTATGCCATCCTCTGTAAAGGAGATCGTCATATTCAACCTGTTCATTATGTCCCTCCCCAGTATATTTACTGGTGAGGCACTATAATATAAAAGTGGAACCGACAGATCATAATCTCCAATAGATAAGGGAACGTTATCAGTAAAGGGAACCAACCCTTTAGCCCCAGAAAATCCTTGGGTGTTCATGGCTTCGCCTGACATCTTAAATTTACCTTCCCTTATGCAAGACCGGGTTGCCCCGGTGTCAACAAGGAATGATAATTTTTTGTCACCTATCGTTACCTCTATGCGTGGCTCCTCCGCACTATTAGGTGTTACTGACAGGATGGGACACACCAAGGCCGTCTGTGGGCTGTCCTATTGGGGGTACAATGATTGGCCATTCCCTGTGTAAGGGTTGTGTCCCAAGACCGTCACCCTACCCAATTGCGTTTGTTGAGTTTGGGGTCGTTGTGTTAGCGCTACTTGTTGTTGTGGCAGTGGCTGTTGTTGTGTTAATTGTTGTTGTGGGTCACTTCCTTGTTGTAACGTCTGCTGTTGTTGTATGACCTGCTGTTCTTGTGAGGTCCTAGGTTGTGCCTGTTCATTCCATGCTGGTGTTCCTGGCCTGACCCTACACGTACGTGACATGTGTCCTAATAATCCACAACTCCAACACACGGGTGGTTCCCTGCTTTGCCATGGGAAGCTCCCTGTGTTGTCCTGGTATACTGGTTGCCCTGTGGGGTAGGAATTTCTAAGTCCTCCCACCTGCTGTTGGGTATTATATCCGTATCCTCTCCCTCTCATAAATCCTCCTCTCCCCCTGTTATAACTATAATACCCAGCTCCTTGCATTGGGTACCCTCCTCCCATGTTTGGTGCGTGTAATTGCAGTGGCGGCACTTGTTGTGTTATAGTCTGTGGAGGTGCTATTTGAGTGGGATCTTGTGCAGCCACTACTTGTGTGGGGCTTTGGGCCATTGGTGTGGGCGTAGTTATTAGTGCCCCTTCCATTGTGTATTTAGTAAGTTTTTTCTGTACTAGTTTAGCCTCTTCTGTTTTCCTGTCCTCTTCCTTTTGTTTCATTTTCCCTTGCCATGTCCTGCAGTGATGTACTATAGTCAGTTGTATTTCTGGCCATGGTTTTGCTTCCATTCCCACTACTTTCTTTAGTTGTTTCTGAACTCCTTCTGGGAGCCCTTGTACTAGTATATGATAAAATATGGCTGGTGTTTTGTCCCATTGTTCTCTAGTTTCCATGCGCCACTTCTCTTGGATATCCTGGATATAATCAACAGGATCCTCATTCTCACGCATCTTACGGGAAGTAATTGCTCCTATGTCTGATGTGTCTGGGTACTGTACTCTCAGTGCCTGCCATAGCGCATGTCTGCAGTTTGCAAATGGTGCCCCATCATGCGATGTGTTTGTTATTGTTACCCCATGGAATCCCGCTCTCTTCCAAATGTCATCCGCTCTATCCCCTAATATTGATATTAACAGGCCCTTCACATCTCCTACTGCTAGTTTCTGTCCTGCGGTGTGTTTTTCCATTTCATATATCCACTTACCCGCACCTCCACTTAGTGATGGGAGCCTACATTTTATATTTTCTTTATCCGTATGCTTCCAAGGGACGTACTGTGGTCTAACCCCTCCTCTCTCCAACAGTGGCATTAAGTTGTGTCTTGTGTCACCCTTTACGTTCCATAATATCGAGTCCTCACACCCCTCCTCTTCTTCCGTTTCCTTTACCTCTTCAATTTCGTCCTTATTACCCCTGCTCCTAACTCCTTCTCCATCCTTTCCCCTCCTTTCGTCATTTCCTGTATTTAATGGTGGCGCGTTTATTTGTCTGTCTTGCCTGCGACTAGGGAGGTCTCTAAGCCGACATGCATAGGGTGTCAGTTCGTCTATGAAGGGCGCAAGCTTTATTCTGCGCAGCGAGCGTGCGGTGGTTGAGCATGTAGGGTGCGATGGGGGAGGGCGTGATGGAGATGGGGATGGTGTGGTTTCATGGGTTTGTCTTTCCACTAGTCCTTGCACTCCCTCCTCACTTCTCTCCAGGTCCTCCCTTCTCCCACTGATCCATGGCGAGTCTATGTTTGTTCGAGTGAGGTATAGCTTATCTAAGCTTTCCCTTTC
Organism: Ambystoma mexicanum; assembly: GCF_040938575.1. Lineage (NCBI taxonomy): Eukaryota > Metazoa > Chordata > Amphibia > Caudata > Ambystomatidae > Ambystoma > Ambystoma mexicanum. The sequence continues at coordinate 488,226,982 of NC_090930.1, forward strand.
ACTCTTTCTTCCTTCCCTCTCCACTCCTTCTTCCTCCTCACTGCAAAAATCATTCATAAATGGCATCCCCCACTCTGCCTTTTTCCCTTTTATTGTTACTGTTTCTAAGTCTATTAGGTCTATTTCTCCTTTTCCTTTGTTACCAACTGCTCCCCCTAGTGCTGATGTTGTTGCTACTTCTCTACTTCTATATACATCCCCCCATTTTTCACTCTCCCTACTCCTCCCTTCTCTTTCCCCTTCACTTCTCTCCTCCATCTCCCTACTATTTTCCTCCCTTTTCCTTTTCAATTCCTCCATCACTTCGTTGCTCATCTGTTCCAATATTCTTTCATCCTCTTTCTTCCTTTCCCATTTCACCCTTTCTCTTTCTACTATACTTTCTATTACTTTCCCCTCTTCATATTTCTTAGCTGTCTCTGATAGTACCCTCCTCTTCCATATTGCCATTTCCTTTTCTTTTTCTTCTTCTTCCTTCTTCTTCTCTCTCAGCACTACTCTTGATACCCTGTCTGCTGCTGCTTTTACCCTTTCAGCTTCTCTCCTTTGCTCCTCATTTCGTTCCCTTAATTTTTCCAATTCGTTCTTACCTTCTTTCCTTTTCCTCACTCTCTCTCTTTCCTCCCTCTCAAGCTGTTTGATCAATTCATTCTGCTCATCCCTTAGCTTTGCTAATCTTTCCTCCAAAATCTCTTCCTTTTGCCGTAATAGCTCCTCCCCCCTCATTTCACTCTCTCTTGCACTATCCTCGTCTGTTCTCTTTACTACCTCCCTCTCTTCTCCAGTTAGTGAACCTCGTAATTTTAATAATATCTGTGCAGCTACCCACTCATCATTTCCTATCTCTACAGTCTGCTCTTCTCCAATCCTCCCCTCCCCCACTGGCATCTTCCTATGAGCCACATATGGTGGAGGGCTGTATGCCGGGTTCGAGTATCCTTCAGCCGCCCTTAACTGTCCTTCTATTTCTCCTAATTCTCTTAAAGGGTACAACCCTCCTCCCTCTGTTTTCACTCCCGGTGTTATGGGTATCTCGTTGCTCGGTTCCTTTTTTATGTCGTCTGATTTATCAATCTTTTCTCCTCCCTCTCCTCCGTTCCCCGTATTCTTTGTGCTTTCACGCCCCTTTTTCCCATCCTCTCCTTCTTTCTTAATCTCCTTTTCTTCCGGTGTTTCCCCCATAGTGAACATTCCATTTGGTCCTGGTCGGGACCCCTGGAACATCCTCCATAAGTTAAACACCTCCACATGGTTTGCCAACTTCTTCCCCTTGTATGTATTGTGCAGATGGTTTAGCAGTGAATGTTGGGCATATGGATCGAAACTACCATTAGGCGGCCATGGTGTTAACATTTTGTTATCCGTCCCCTGGGTCCACTCTATGCTGTACTTAATTAATTTCTCCCTATGGGGTGGCAGTGTGGTGCATATGTGTTGTAGTGGGGTAGTGAGGGTGTTCCCCCACCCCCCCGACCCTATCCCGTATGACATAGTGGCGCTCCACTTGTTACCCTTCCCTTCACTAGCAGTTTACAATATACAACCTTATATTGTTTACCTGGCCCCGCAAGTGTGGGGACTTACGACAATCCTTTGACAAATTATGCAATAAAAAATAAAAAAAAATATATATATATATGTATGGTTTTACATTTGTATATTCCCTTCTGTCTTTCTTATACTACACCCTTACGGCCCCCTGCGGCCGAAGCGCACGCAGCTCCCTGCGGCTGCGTACCCTTTACGACGCTCTTATACAGTCGTCCTGTTTCCCCGTTCTCCTCCCCCTTTTACACTTGCCGTGGCCGGCGTTCTGCGTGCGCAGCCACGCCCCTCTCCCCTTCTCCTTTTCCCGATCCACTCGTTTATCGTTTATCTCCGTGTCCGCTCCCTTATCATATTTCTCTTCCCCACCACTCTCAAAACCAAAGTTCCTGGTGCTCGCGATATCCTATTAAAGCCCTACTGGTGACGTCACCGATCTCTTCGAGCTACTGGTACATTCTTCATATGTTCTTTAAGTTCAAAATACACTTGCAATCTACCCCCGCTAACCCTACAGCTGTCTTCCTGTCACTCCTGGAACAAGGTAATCAAATCAATAATATAATCGGACTGCGCATGCTGCGTCGCCTCGCGTGTGATACGCCCCTCAACAGGAGGGCTTAACCAGCCAATTATCTTCCGTATTGGGCATCTAGGCAACTAGCTACCGCCTACAGGGAAACGTCATCTACCTATCGAGTTTCTTGCTCGAACAATAGGGATCCTCGTCTACTCATTGATCAATAAATGCCAAATCGTAGGAAACCACACACACCCACCCTTACACGTAGTCGCGACTTAGGCCAATCAGTGTCTTACGAGCGGCCGCACGTGATGTTTTCGTGCTCCGCCCCCGTCTTTCGCGTGACGTAGCCGACTGCTCTCGCACTCGTTTCGCTACCATTCATTCCATTGGCAACACTAAGTTGTTAGACCTTCGCCGTGCATCTGTACAACACCTCCCTCCTCCCTTATTTACTTCCTCCCCCCTCCCTCACAATTTCGCATTGCTTGTTGTGCGTGTCATGCTCACCAAGTTCTCTCGATGCAGGGCCGCTCGACTGCGTGCACCCCTCCGAGCGGCTCGCCACCTCCCCTCGTCTGGACCACGTCTGGACACTCGCCAACCGCGGGCGGGATACTTCTCAACCGGCTCCCGAGGGCCAATATCCGGATTGCGCTGTCCGGTCTTCTCGCAGCTCCGCGATGGTCCTGTAGTCCTCAGAAGGGGGCAACGGCAGAGGGGGCCGCGCCGCCGGGCCTCCTCGCAACGGGAGTGCCTGGAAAAAGTAAAAAATAAAAAGTCGATCTTAAACAGATCTCAGCAGTGCCTCCAACTTGTCGGGGGGAAATTCTGCCGGGGTCGGCCGGGCCGTCCGCAGACCTCCAGGCAGGGAGGCCCCAACTCCTCCCGTGTATCCCAGATGAGATAGAGTATGAGACACACACAAGGAGCAAGGTGACTCTGCTGTTTATTAGACAAAACGGCAGGGATGGGTCAAGGAGCGTACGCGTCCGTCCTGACACACACACAATCGTGGGGCTCGCAGGCCCTTTTTACTGTATTATGACGCGCTACTTGCGTCACTTCAGAAAGTTAACAAAAAACCTATCGCCACTCTTAATTGGTTGCTCGAGTGGTAGGGTTAGTATAGCACACATATAGAGAACAATGTTAGTGGACAAAGGGTAGTCAGGTGATATATCTGGGTTGTCCCTACAATTAGATACATGAGAATTGTTACATGAAGACTCCTGAGGATTGGTTAATATTACTGGCGTCAGTGATAAGAGCCCCATGTTCTGATTGGTGCGCCCGTGAGCTTCCCAGCCTGGGACCACCGCTGTTCCCAGCTCTCGGTGTACCTGCAATTTGCAACAATGTTTCACTATGGGTACGTGCAGACAATGTGAGGATTTATTCATAGCTGGAAGGCTGACCGCTCCCACTGTCGCAGATGTCCATTGAGCCTTTCAAGTGTATTTGCCTGTGTCTCGTAGCGAGGGATCCAGATGCCTCTTCTCTCCTGGGTTTGGCATCTCGTCAGGTTCGGCTTGGTCACGTGGGGAGGGACCGTGTTTGAGGCAGAATTCTGCACAATTAATATTGCTTTTCCACTGTGTGTCTGGTTTAATTTGCAGGTGTGACCTTAACGTTGGTGCGCGGAGTGCGAGGTTGCAACATCGTGCCTTTGATGATTTGTTCTTGGAATGTGGGTTTGCAACATTGCAACCTTGGCTGGTTGTTTCACCGGGCTCATTCTGCAGGATCAGCAACCTGACTCTTGCTTTGTTAATGTCCACGGGAGCTCTTGTTTGAGGCTTACTTGGGCCTGGTGCATAAGTGGTCCGTTTGGTGCATAGGTGCTTTAGGTTATAGTAGCATATAGTTCCATGACCAGTATCGTGTCTTCATTATACTTCTCATGGTGGTAACTGGTTTCAAGAGAAGCGTGAGCAAGCTTGGTAGATGAGTTCATGACGCGTCTTGCGTTTCTGCATTCTGAAAGCCTATGTAAAAATAATAAAGATGCACGTCCGTGAATATGCCTGTCGCCTACGTCATAGCACTGAGTATATTCTTCGTGTAGATCGGTGTGGGAATGTCCAGTGTGTATATTTGTACAGATGTGCTTCCCGTTGTCTAGGTCGTCATGGCATCTCTAACGACGTGTAGATTTTAGTCTAGTTGGTCCGTGCCGCAGGTGTCGGCATGGCCAGTGCGGGATGCTGGGCAGGCAGATGGACACATCCGTATGTTCCTGTACCAGGGTATCTGGTCGTCTGGTAAATGGACAAACTCTTCTTGTGGCGGGTGTCTGGGTCGTGACCCTTTAGGCCAAGCGCGAGAGGTGAAGGACGGGAGCCTGGTCTTCCATTCTCCCACTTCACAACATTGCATCCATTTGAACTCTATAAAGCATTCTCTATCACATTATTCTTCTGTCCCTACTTACCAGTGTGCTACCTTATCCATTTCATGTCAACTCCTTAGCGATTATAAAGAGGTGTGCTAGTGCCAGATTCTCCGTTGTTTATCTTTATCATATCAGATTAAGTGTGCTATTCAATTATTAATTTATTGTAAAGTGTGATATATATATCTATTGTTTAAATTATCAATTAAACCTTTTAACTTGCAAAACAGAACTACTTTTTGGCTCAGTGGGGTCAGGAGGATTCCAAGAGAGGGGTGTTATATAGGGGTAGTCATCCAGAACGCATGAACTGGACATAAAGATATATCAATAAGGGTTTTCATTCAGTATTCTAGACTAGGCGTTGACTTGGCTGTAGTGCTGAATTGAATCCTCCTACAGTATATATACTTTTTGTCAGCCCAGGCTGACTTTAGGGTCGTAAATAGGACTAGGGTACCAAATCACATTCAGGGTTCCCTAGCCCTACAACTTGTAGTGTTCCTTAGAAACAGTCTACCTTTCTATTAGACTTTTAGTAGACGGTTCCTACTATTTATTCTTTTCTCATACTTTTTCTCTTTCACATTCTTACCAATTTTTTGTTTGGTCAGAGAGAAAGAGGTGGGTATAGGTAATACATATACCATATCACCAGTTTATAACCTGTGGGGACATATTTTGTTGGTTTTTGCTGATTGTTTTCCCCAGTCCCCCACAGAGTAGGGGATTTACCCTTCAGTATATATACTTTTTGTCAGCCCAGGCTGACTTTAGGGTCGTAAATAGGACTAGGGTACCAAATCACATTCAGGGTTCCCTAGCCCTACAACTTGTAGTGTTCCTTAGAAACAGTCTACCTTTCTATTAGACTTTTAGTAGACGGTTCCTACTATTTATTCTTTTCTCATACTTTTTCTCTTTCACATTCTTACCAATATTTTGTTTGGTCAGAAGAAAGAGGTGGGTATAGGTAATACATATACCATATCACCAGTTTATAACCTGTGGGGACATATTTTGTTCGTTTTTGCTGATTGTTTTCCCCAGTCCCCCACAGAGTAGGGGATTTACCCTTCAGTATATATACAGCGTTTCAGAGTGGAGCAAAAAGTTGAAAGGTAACAGGAACAAATCAATCACAGCTATTTATGACAAGTGGGAGGCAGAATGGAACACTTTCTACTTCTGAAACTCAGTTGCTGTTTATTTCTTGGAAGGACCGGACCTTTTTTGAAGGATAAAAAAAGTTGCATTATTTATATAGTAAGATAAGAAAAATGATCATGTTAAGAAAAACATTGTGTCAAGATGCAACAAGCTTTGTACATATTCCAAAACTCTTCAAATGTAATGAGCGATCATATATTAAGTCACCATCAGAAGCTTCAGTTTATAGACCCGTGTTGGCCTCTCATATGGGGTTCAGATGAAGATTTCTCTTATAAGGTCATTCAGATAAATCTAGGACCATCAAACATCTGAAAGTTTGGGAAACATTTGCAGTATGTTGATCCCTTCCTGTCCTTAAAGGATGTAATTACATTGTAACATTATCTGTATGGCAGCTTGAAGCATTCCACCATTAATCAACAATTGTCTATTCTGTAATGACAAAAAAAAAGTCTAACTGGTCTACGACAGGAAGGCGATCAGTGCAATGGCGTAGGAAAGTAGCATACACGTGTTGACTATGTCTAGGAAAAACTGACTCGGGATTCAGTGTTCCTGCAGAATCGCAATTGACTCACAGGGCAGCCCAAAACAGTGCCCAAACCGACCTGTTGGTTTGGGCAGAATGGGTTCTGTTTGGTTGGCCAATCGGTTTTGGGGACACTTTAAAAGGACCAGCTCAAATCTAGATTCTCTTTTTGAGTTTTGTTAGGCTACGAGAGGGTGTGTTTTAAAGAAAAGTTTGTGGATTCAGGAGGGTGTTGGTAGTCTTATTTTGGCAATGTATTGGACTGTAGTGCTTTTTGATTCCTAGTTCTACCTGTAATGATTTATTGGCGGCCACTCTCCACTCGGGGCGTTCTTTCCCTCCCCAATCAAGGTGTCGCACATCAAAACGCTTAACAGATTCAGACTTGGTCAGGTTTTCAACCTGTCTAATGCTGCTCAGCTTCTACCCCCTGTGCCATCAATAAGCCAGAAACCAGGCTGGTATATTGAAGTAGAAATATATATTTATTTAAGTTACACAATTAATAATGGTGACACCACAATAACACAAGCCACCAACTCTGTGGCACAACACAATAATCACAGCACCTCAACAATTTTCTTACGTTTATAGACTGACATGTATTTCTTAATAGACTTTCAAATGCAACAACAAAACACAGGTGAATAATAAATTAAATCACACATAGCATTTCTCTGCACATTAACCCAGAGTAAACTTTAAAAACACACCATCATTACTTTATCAACATTCTCTTTTCTCTCGGCAACCCTCCTAGGAATCAGTTATCTGTGACACCCCTTTGTTTAAAGGCAAGGTTTGGGGAGTGGGAGCATATTGGGAATTTTGTTTGGCTTTTCAACTTGAAAGGCAGAGGTTTAGAAATGAAATCCGTGGGAACATTTGTTTGCAACAGAACACCTTCAATCGAAAGGCAGGGCTTGGATATTCAGTGTTTTCGAATTAATGGGAAAATTCAATTGTGAACACAATACATTCAAATGAAAGGCAGGGTTTTTTGGATTCTTGTTTTGAAAACAGGGACACCCCTCTTCTGTAAGGAAGTCATGGGTTACAGGAAAATTGGGTCACCCAATTACTTTATTGGCTACAGTAACTATAACACACTGGGAATGAGATGTGGTAATTTCAAATTTTAACAATAATCATCCTGTGATCTTTTCTATAGTGGAATTCATTGAATTAATTTTAACCAAATGGCTAAGCGTCTGCACAGTTTAGCCCCCCCACCCACAATTTAATGGAAAGGATGAAGGCAGGTACTTTCCCCCACACAATGGATAGCTTTGGTATATATCTACTAAACCAAAGTATGAGACATATACAGAGCAGCTGAATCGACAAAGAGCAAAAAAAGGACTCAGTCCAGTCCCAGTGAAAGGATCAATACCTAAGAGAATCTGGGAGCCAAGGTACCCATTGGGGAAACCATATATACATACAAAGAAATATGATGGTCATTTGAACGAAATCCCTGAAGAAACAGAACCAATAAACGGCAAGGATGAATGGTAGGGGTACCAGCCACTGCCAAAATATATGTTATATGAAGCTGAAGATGAAGTACTTAACGAGATGCAGTGATCAGAGAATGCAGATATTCCATAAGAAAGATAAGTGACATCTTGGGCTCAAGGTGTAGAAAGTATGCCACAGAAACGGATGAAGATGTTAAATCATTTTACACGTGTACAGATACAGAAGAAACACAAGAAGCAAAGTAATCATGAAGCTAGCTCTAAGCTTATAGTAAAGTAAATTGCGGCAAGCGCCAACGTATGCATACATAGGAACAAGAAGAGTATAGATGTTTGCACTAAACGTATTCAAACAGGTTGGACATTAGCAAAAGACCTCAGTTCAGCGTGTCACAGTTTTAAAAGCAGACATTGAATTACAGAAGCAGAACTCAGAAAGGCGAGATTGGATGAGCCCCAGGAAGCCAAGGTCTTATCAAACTGGAGTAAACTGACTTTGGATACAAATTGTGTGAAAGAACAACCCTCCTGTTCAGAAGAGTGAACATAACAAGGAAGACGTCAAAGACTATTGGAATTAAATATTAAATACATGAAAAAGGCTTAATTATATTGTCTCTAGTCACATGGAAGCATGAAGTAGACGAACAAGATGATCATGCTGCTCACTCCCTAATTTTCTCAGAGCTAAGAACACTCTCAAGGACGAAGTTCAAAGGCCTAATATACAGTAGACCACTGAGGTGATGATGGATTGATATGCTAATTGGTGGGAAGCTAAAGTTAAGGCAACTTCACCAGCACCTGGACGGCCAGCCTGCAAGCTGCTAATGTAGGTGGAAAAATACTGAAGGTAGACAGAGTGCCGACCAATTGTGGAGGACCTGCGTATGTAAGGGTCCTATAGTGTGAAAACCAATAGAACGTCGTCTATTTAGTGACGTTCATAGTGGTCATTTTTAGAGGAGGGTTTAGTTGCCTACATGATGTTAAATACCCAATCACATAGTTACACTTTTTTAGACTAGTGTGGATCATATACTTAGATGTTCACGCAGACCCAATAACCTCCTCCTTAAGGTTTCTGTACTCTGCCACGTAGGATGACATTGGCAACACGTAGGTTATACGTCAGTGATGACACATTTTGCTTATAAAAATACAGCTTTTTCTTAAATGTGTTGAGAGTTGAAGATTGAGCGTTCACATTGATGTTCGTTATGCTCCCTGTTTTAGATAAAGTAGTATAGTAAAGTAGATTGCGGCAAGCGCCAACGTATGCATACATAGGAACAAGAAGAGTATAGATGTTTGCACTAAACGTATTCAAACAGGTTGGACATTAGCAAAAGACCTCAGTTCAGCGTGTCACAGTTTTAAAAGCAGACATTGAATTACAGAAGCAGAACTCAGAAAGGCGAGATTGGATGAGATTGGATGAGCCCCAGGAAGCCAAGGTCTTATCAAACTGGAGTAAACTGACTTTGGATACAAATTGTGTGAAAGAACAACCCTCCTGTTCAGAAGAGTGAACATAACAAGGAAGACGTCAAAGACTATTGGAATTAAATATTAAATACATGAAAAAGGCTTAATTATATTGTCTCTAGTCACATGGAAGCATGAAGTAGACGAACAAGATGATCATGCTGCTCACTCCCTAATTTTCTCAGAGCTAAGAACACTCTCAAGGACGAAGTTCAAAGGCCTAATATACAGTAGACCACTGAGGTGATGATGGATTGATGCTAATTGGTGGGAAGCTAAAGTTAAGGCAACTTCACCAGCACCTGGACGGCCAGCCTGCAAGCTGCTAATGTAGGTGGAAAAATACTGAAGGTAGACAGAGTGCCGACCAATTGTGGAGGACCTGCGTATGTAAGGGTCCTATAGTGTGAAAACCAATAGAACGTCGTCTATTTAGTGACGTTCATAGTGGTCATTTTTAGAGGAGGGTTTAGTTGCCTACATGATGTTAAATACCCAATCACATAGTTACACTTTTTTAGACTAGTGTGGATCATATACTTAGATGTTCACGCAGACCCAATAACCTCCTCCTTAAGGTTTCTGTACTTTGCCACGTAGGATGACATTGGCAACACGTAGGTTATACGTCAGTGATGACACATTTTGCTTATAAAAATACAGCTTTTTCTTAAATGTGTTGAGAGTTGAAGATTGAGCGTTCACATTGATGTTCGTTATGCTCCCTGTTTTAGATACTTGATATTAAAACAGTTTGCCTTTACAACTTCCGGAGTCGGCTCTATTATTTGGTGTATGAGTAAGATCTGCATCCCCATCCATCTCAAAAGTAAGTGCTGCTCATCAAAGGAGCTGGACAGTCCAGTTCACTGGCGTGAGTGATACCTAGTCACACATGGCAACACTAACTCAAATGACACACTTGCCATCCTGGCACGTTTCACACACAAGTAACATTGCATGTGCATGGTCTGCAAGCCAGCACTAAAACACGCAATGCGAGTAAGAGCACATTTAAAACCCAAAGATGTCTGAATGCACACATGGAGAGCAATGTCTGAGGCGTGCATGCAGACATCCGTGCAGACATCCATCTCAGAATCATACTTGCTGCAAGCCCAAGAGGAGTCCCTGCCAACATTCTGGTACATGCACAAAACACATGCACTGTAGAGCAGTGCACCACATGGCTATTCACCAGTCGAGTGCAGACGTTGGCGGAATTCACAGACCTGGGAATGCAGTGCTGGGTAGAACCTCTCCAGGACACCGCATGTTGATACCCAACATCCGGCACCTGCACACGCTGTGCCCCTCCACGGTAGCACTGGCCTGGATGTAGCACAGGGCCTTACTGTGGGTCCTGGATTTCAGATTCCTCCCAGTGCTTGTGCACGGTCTTGAAGGTGTGGACTGCCACCCTCTCTGCATTGATGGACTCTGTGATCCCGTCCCAGATCTGCTGACGTCCTTCCTTGCTGCGTTGCATCACAGAGTTGAAGAGGGCATCACAATGCTCCAGGACCTTCTCCACCAGGATGTCAACTTCCCTGGTGGGGAAGTTGACAGCCCTCTGCCTCGCTGCCCTGGGGTTCCCACGAGCTGGGCTGTGGAGCGGTGGTAGTGGAATGGCATGGTGGGAGTCCAGTGAAGCAGCTGAGGTGGTCACAGGGCCAGAGACAGGAGCATAGGCAATGACTGGACAGCAGGAACTCCAAACGCAGTGCAGGTGGGCAGCAGGCACACACACTGTACAGGCAGCAGCAGATGGCAAAGTTGGAGGCAACACAGGACAGGAGGAGGCAGGTAAAATGGCACAGAGGCAGGAGCATGGGTCTTCTGTGTCTCGCAATGAAGGCAGCCGGAAACAGAGTGAAGGGACTTTGTGCGTAAAAACGGAGAAAAGCGAGGACACATGAAATCAGAGGAAAGGCCCTCAGTATGTAACGTATGTGACACACGCTGCGCACTGGCTTTGAGCATGTCATATTTGGGGATACATAAGTATGTGTAAAAGCAACTCCAAATGTGCATGCGAAGGAGAGGACACTACACATTTTGGGGTGTCACGCATTCCGTTCACTTCAGGGACTTCTTATTTTGGTTGGGGATTTGCCTCTGCGCATACGTGCATCTACTGTTGATTTTTGTGAGGCTAACAGTGAGTCACATATGCATTTATTCCAACTCTGGGTGCCCATGTGTATCATGTACCACTATTGTTACCTTTCTGGTAGCTTTCCGGGGTTCGCATACACATTTTTTGTGTTGCTGGGTCCCACTGGTTATCGCGTACCGCTTTTTTCTTATTTCGAAAGCTATCCTGTTATCGTGTACACATTTTGTTATTTTTTATGGGGTGCCTGTGTGTTACGCGTACCGTACTATCCAGACCTGAGGTACATTTGAGCCTTGCTGGACCACACAACTACGTCTTCCATCACGTAGACTGCCCCCTCACTCATATGGCCCAGGACAATTAATTGGTGTGCCTTCCATATTTCCAATGGCAATGACTACAGAGGCAAATAGTTGTGACGCCTGCTCCCTGTCCCACACTCAGCCCACACTCCATGTGCCCACGCCCCTCTGGTCCTATATACAACTCCATTAACCTACACGCTCCACTTCACAGACCTTACCTAGGTGGTCCTCTTACAGCCATACGTCACCTTGGACTATTTGCTGTTTCCTCAATTTACAGCATGCTCTCTATGTCTACAGTCCCTATACCAAGACAACACTGGTGTGGCATGTGATGGCTGCGGCCTTGTATGTGCATATGTGTGACTGCTTGTTGTCATGTAATGTAATTGCACGTCACAGAGACACAAGTCCATGCCCATTTCACAGCTATTAGTCAACAGTGTGCAGTAACATGGCCTCTAAAGTGGTTCATGACCCTGTTGGATGGCAATGTGTCCACTGGCAGCAAGGTCCTGGGCAGGGAATTTGTTGGCCCGTCTGCATATGCCATGCTCACATTGCTTGTTGACCATAATGTGTGGATGCTGTATTTCTTTTGACTACATTCCCTGCATTTTGTGGCATGACAACTATGTGATACACATGTTTACTGTCGACACATTGCACATGACTCCAAATGTCTTTTTCTGTCCATGTGCAGGGGAGGATGCACCAGATGCAGAGGAGGGGGATGAAGAAGAGTCTGTGGTGCTTCAGGCCACCAGTAGAGGACGTGGCGTGGCAAGCTGTGAAAACCCACTGGTGCTCCAGACCATCCTCAGCCATGCTGCAGACTCTTCTGAATCTTTGGACTCAGCTGGCTCTGATGCTGAACCAGATGTGCAGTCCTCAATGCTGGCAGAGGTGAGCGCATCAATGGGTGGAGCAGTTGGGGCCCATGAGTCTGCAGAGGGTCAGGTGCCCTCACAAGGCTAGTCAGTGGTGAACCCTCCATCTCCGGTGGTTACGGCTGCAAGGCCACCCTCCCATGTATTGGTTTCTGGCCATGGGACAGATGTCCAAGGGAGTGTTGCAGACCTGCAGCGAAGGACAGGGGCATCACAGCAAGGGCCATGCTCCCTTGCATCAGGCAGGCGTGGGCCCCACACACATGGGGGTTGTGTTCAGGCTGGGCAGACAGAGGGGGAGCAGCAGATGTTGCGTTCCGCACACCGACAGGGTGCTGCCTTTGAGAGTTTGGCTGAAGGCATGGATAGAGTGGCCACTTCCATGACCCCGGAGCAACACAGGTGGTGCAACATCTGCAGGTTATACAGTCCACATGCCGCTCTCACAGACTGCGCATGGAGGCCAACATCAGAGGCCGACGGGCAGATCTGCAGTGTCTGCAGGCATTCCAGTTTGCAGAGGTTTGTGCACACATGGATGCCCTGAGGCATGAGATGTTGGCCCATAGGGCTGCAATCCGTGAAGACCATGCAGCTACCAGAAGATTGTTCCAACAGGAGGTATTAGCATTGAGGCAGACAATCCCAGCGGAACTCTGTGAAGTTGTGCATAGTGACCTCACAGCCCTCAGTCTGCTGGTGCATTCATCAGTGTCACACATGGCGGCTGCCACTGAGGACCAGGCCAGGGCACTGTGTGGTCAGCTTCCAGCACCACTTCCTCCTGCAGATTCAATGCAGGATGAGGGTGCCAGCACAGACATGCCTCCCGATCCACCATAGCCATGAGGTCCATGAGCCCATGGAGTTTTTATTTTATTTTTTAATTTGTATTCTTTATTGGACGTCCACCCATGTGGACGTTGACATGCACCCTATCTCTCCACCACCTGGGTGGACCCCATGTCCCCATGTGCATGATGGACATTTTTTTTGTTTTGATTTTGTGGCTCTTTGTTAGACCCCAGGTTCGGATGTTGGCATGTCATATTTTAGTTGCCCTTTCCAGATATTTCTTTTGGGGAGGAGGGGGGTATTTTTTATTTGAGTTGTGTAGTTGCCCTCTCAAGGCCATGATGTATGCAGTGGTGTACATGCAGGCATGCAGAGTGAGGTCAACTTGCATGTTCGCATGGTGGTGCTCAGGGTGGCATGTGCAGGTAACTATGGGTTCAGTGTATCCTGACATATATGTGCTGTGTGAATGGTACATAACTATGCCTGTGGTAATGTCTTGTCCCATGTTGTTTCAGTAATCTGTAATGAGGCAGTGACTGCTGTCCCGGGGGAGACACCCTGCACCTTTTGACATCCATGCTCCCCATGCCCTCCGCCAGGCACTGGCCCTCCTGTCACTCATTCGGAGGCACAGCTCCCGGTGAAGGTGATGCAGGATTCACACCATGCTGCCTCAGTCAGCAGGTAAACATGAGCACTGTCTTACATGTTCAGCATGCATGATTGTTCCCTGTGTTTGCTGCATGTGGAAGTTTCCTTATATGTGCTTTGCAAGCTACCATAGCAGGATGGTTTTTTAAGTGGTACTCATGCCATTGTCTTCCTCCCTTGGTACGCTCAGGTACTGTGGTGTAGTGCATGTCCGTGGCCCTTTCCAATCCAGACAGTGTACTCCTTGATGTGTTTTTCACTTGGCGTTCCGTCTCACTGTCACTCTCTCTGTTGTGCTACACTGCACTTATGGGCAGATCATAATCTATGTACTGTCCCCCTGTTACAACCTGTGGTCCTTCTGCAGTCGGTGGTCTCAGGATATTTTCATGCTCCATTCATGTGTTGTCATGGATTTGCAGGTTCTTTTTGTTGTTACTATACATGTCATTGCATTTAGGGGATGTGTCTCTTGGTGGGTTGCATCGTATGCAAGGCAGGTGCGTACCCTGTGCAGGTGAGTGAAGGGCATTTGCAGACACTTGTTTGGTGTTTGGCTGGGAGTCTTGCATTGTGTGTGAACACTTTAAATTGACTTGTCTTGTGGGGCACTGGTACTACTTCATGGGTGCATGTGTCACATGGTGCGGTTCTGGTCATAGGTCTGGCATGGTGTGGTTTCTATGGATTAATGGGGCCACAGGTTTCAGATTCCAATTTGTCGGAGTTCCAACTGTGTGGGCCTTTCTTGGGTTGTTGTGAGTGGGTGGCAGGGCCAGCCATTTGTGGCCTGTGACAGGTGTTGATGGTTGTGCTGGTATGTGTTTCATTCGACTTTGCACATGTGTATTAAGGCCCACTTTGCATCCCATGCAATGTTTGTGGGGGGATGGTTCAACGGCATATTTGGCCTCTCTTGCTCAGGGTTCCACTTTGATGGTGTGCAGCCCAAGTTATGATCCACAAACATGGAACAATTCATGCATATTTTTGGGATGCTATGTTGTGAACATGCACACTTCGTTATGCAATGTTGGTGTTTTCACATGCATGTCCCATGCATGCGGCACCATGGTGTTTGTAGCTTCAAGTTGACCGCAGCTGGGTGCATGGTGCTGATGCAGTCAATTTAATGCACAATTGAACCTATTGTATGCTGTTTGTTTGTTTATTATTTATAGGGCGCCTTAAACCCTTAGGTAACTGGGCGCACAGCATAGCAAGATTACTTATGGCTTGGTTACATTTGCATAGATAAGTATATACAGGTGTATAGGTAGTTACAGTAATAGTTACAGTTTGTGTAGTTACAGGTATGTAGATATGCATGGGTAAAAACATTGGTGTATGTTTACTGCCTGGGACAGAAATAGTAGAGAGCAAACATGTGTGGCTATGGTTATTGGTCATTGTGCCGCAGCCAGTTTCGGGTGTTGTGCCTTGTGGGATGTTTTTACCCATGCAGCCAAGCCCTACCTCAAAAACTGTGCAGTACTGGCATTGAAAACATCATGATGGCCAGAGCTTCCCAGAAAATGCCCAGGGAAGTGCATGAAGAATAGGCTGCCACCCATTTTGCCGATGTTATGGGCACAGAAGGGCACTGCCTAAAACCACCATTGGACTACCCACACAGTAGTCTGAAACCATTGGGAATGGCAATGCTGACTGCCAAAAGCAACCTAGAATTGTGGGGAATTCATTTTCTTAAATCCCAAAAAGGGGTGCAGTACCAGTACTCACCACTATCAGAAAGCCGGCGTTTTAAAACCACCAGATTTTGTTTAAAACTGAATAAATGAACCCAAGGCAAGCCAAAGAAAGACTTACTGAGAGGTGGATACAATCTAAAGTTATATTCTGAAGTGACTTGAAGGTTTATAACAAGACTGGCTGAGCTGTGGATTTCAGCAGTTTAAGTAAATTTGGACTGAAAGACACTAAAAACCTAAATGTTTAAAAGAAATGAGTGACCTACTTTTGAGTGTCACATAGGTTGCAATTGTTTAAATGTCATAGTCTTAAACTTAGAATCAGCATCCTAGCTGCATATGTAAAAAATTGTCTTGACTTAAACTGGGGAACAAAAGTGACATTAGCTGGGGCCTGGCTTAAGGAACTGAATTCTTCCCACCAGCTACCCCCGACAGGAGTTGAGACTTGCACAACAGCTGTGTTCCCAGGCCTATCTGCCTTTTGCTGCTCCCACCAAAACGGATATGACACTTCCCTGATTGAATTACCTGGGCTCTGCAGGAAATTGAACAAAGCCCTGTCCTGACTCAGGCAAATGTTTTATTATGGGGGCCGTAAAAAGTGGCTTCCTCCTGGAAGTAAAGGGGAGGAGCACTGCCTGTGAGAGCAAGCTGGCTTGGCAGAACTGGAAAAACCAGAAATTCAACCTTGTGCTTGGGGGAAACCACACCCCTGTAGCCAGAATATGGTTTTAGAAAAAGATGAATAACTCATAGAGCGGACTTGTGAAAATTATTTAAATGATACCATAATTCTTGTGATTTTTCTGCCCACATTTTAAGAGGTTTTTAGAACCCGTGACATGATCTGGGGGCAAACTAGCAGTTAAGTGGGTATTACTTAAAATGTATGCATGTTAAAAATCTGACACTTCATCAAGTAATGTCCATACTCCTTGCGCACATGTGTGTAAATTTGGGTTAATGTCTGATATTGGTAACCTGATTAAAAAGTGCAAATGTTGCCATTTCTGAATGCAAGCTCCCAGGAAGAGCAGATTTGGACAGGGTATACCTCCTGTGATATGTGATGGGTGCATGTAATTTTAAACAAATGTGTACCTGTGCAAATATGTCTTTTGGGTCAAAATATAGATTGTGTGTAAAGTTGACAGGGGTGGGTTCTCTGTATCATAAACAGACCTCATCATGATGACACTTCATTTCATTCCCCCAATCAAGGGGAAGAGGAAGAAGTGGCCAATGACAAGTGGAGAGGGGTAGAGCCTAGTGATGCTGCACACACACCCATTTTCAAAACACATAAAAGCAGACAGACAGGACAGATAGGGACCTTCAAATCCATTTGCTGCAACGCGCTCTGCCGGACCATACCACATCCAGAGATCCAGACTTCAAATCCATCAATCTCCAGAATCCAGAGAGGCTAGAGAGAGAGCAGAGCTGACCCAGACCACTGTTAGCAGAACCAGAGAGCTGACCCAGATCACTGTGAAGTGCAGAGACCAGACCAGAGTCCAGTCTAAAACCTGACCAGATCCGTGGCGAGGCCCATCTATTTCAAAAATATATTGTGAGTACCCAGCAGACTGTGCAGAACCAATCTCTTAGTTAAAATAATATAATTCAATCTATTTAATCTAAGTAGAACTGCCTCCTAACTGTCACCTGTCATTTGCAAAGCTGCACTTGTCACTTTGAATTTTAACATTCCAAATCCGAAAAACTACCTTTATTTAATCGCTCATATCTCTGTAACCGTTTGTGCTAGGAACTTGGTTTAACTTTCCTCTGAAAGCTTAGAATCGTGGCTTTCCTACGAACCTAGAACCGATACTTTTGCCGCAATCGCGAAAAACGCACTCGCGAATTTGCCGCGATTTGCAAATTTCTCAACGTGTGAAAACAGCAGTTTTCTTGCTTTCAGTTGCCAAAAATTCGTTTAACCTGCTAGTTACTCCTAGATCCTTGCTAAAGTGAGCCTGGACTAATATTAACTTGATTTCACTCACCCTGAACCTCCTAGAGGGAATTAAAAGCATTTTAGCATATTTGTCACTTCATTGCCAGCACATATAAAAGCATTTTGGGCCTGTGTTTCCAACTTCAGTAGTCTAAGCTTGCTGGGGTGAATTGAATTACATTTGATTGCATTTCTGAGAACTGTGTGCTTTCCTTCCATTTCCTTGCATTGCATAAAAGGGGGAGGGGATTGCCAGAGAAAAGTGATTACATTGTTTTGTTGAAATCATATTGAGTATTTTCTGTATTGCATTTCATTCAACATCACATCCATCTGAACTTATATAAAGTATTCTCTACCACCTTATTCTTCTGTTCCTATTCACAAGTGTGCTAGTGCCAGACTATCCATTATTGATTGCTGCTCAGATTCAGTGTGATATTCAATTATTAATTTATCATAAAGCGTGATATATATATCTATTGTTTAAATTATCAAATAAACCTTTTAACTTGCAAAACAGAACTACTTCTTGGCTCAGTTTGGGTCAGGGTTATTCAAAGAGAGGGGTGTTATATAGGGGTAGTCATCCAGAATGCATGAACTGGACATAAAGATATATCAATAAGGGTTTCCATTCAGTATCCCAGACTAGGCATTGACTTAGCTGTAGTGTTGAATTGAATCCTCTTACAAATTGGGGGCTCGTCCGGGACGTTTGGGTTATATCTATCACTTGTGCAGATTAATACAGCGTGCCAGCTGACCAGATACACATATCCGGTCGGATCACACGCTGTGTTACGCTGTAAAGCACTCCTCAAAGGAACGCTCTAAGAAAAAGGTCTGTTTTGCAAAAATAAAATACTAATTTCTGTAAGTCAGGACAGAGACCAATCTCTAGAATGACGACCTTGGTAGATATGAAAATAGCCAGAGAGCACTTCTTACATAAGTTATTTGTGAGAGGTGAGTGGACTCACCAGGACCAGACGGTCTGGTTGCAAGCAATCGCACCCCAGATCACGGAAACAGGGTCAGATACATGGAGAGATCAGGGTCCCTTACATGTGGCCCTGAATGAACTATATTTGGCCCCAAAGGCTAAGGATGAACAAGACAAGATGGTTAGGATAGCGGCATACCTGTACCTATATATGGGAGACATGCAGGATAAATGTACTGAAAGCCAAGATCTGGCGAATAAGCGACAGATGGCGTTAGAGAAGGTCCAATCTGACCTGGTCTCTTCTGAGCAGAGGCTGCAGGGGAGCCAGGAGTCAGAAAATGAGAGTAGACAGCACATCATTAAAATAAAGAAGGATATGGACATCCTGCAACAGGAAAAGGCTGACCAGGATACCAGATTTCTGGCCTTGCAGAAGGAGTACCAAGAAGGTTTGGACTCCCTACTGCAGAGCCAGAAAAAGCTGGAGCAACAGTTAGACTTCAATAGGGCATGTGCTGAGCAGGTAGTCACCCTGCAAAGCCACCTAGATAGGGAGAAGGCAGAGAGCAATAAACTGATTTTGAAAGACCTGGATACCCAGGCAGAATTTGACCAGGAGCGCCAGAAAGCTGGTGCCTTCCAAAGGCAAAGGGACGACCTGGCGGCACAGATGCAGGCTCTTAGTCAGGAAAGGGATAGCTTAGGCCAGGAAGTCTGCCACTTAAAAAGGAAAATGGAAGAAAATCACCTGGCCCTCCAGGGACTGGGTGACTTCCAAAAAGAACACCATAACTTGTTAGAGCACACCAGGAAGGTGGAGGATGCTCTGGCAAGAAAGGAGCAGGCCAATAGGGACACAGCTCAGGAGGTAACCCTCCTGCAGCAAAGACTGGCCCAGTGCTCCAGGACCAATCAGGAAACGCAGAGAGAGAATGAGGCTCTCTGCCAGCACAAGGATAGGCTCCAACAACAGGTAGCGATGCAAGGGAGACTGATAGAGTCTAGTAAGGCCTTAACTGAGGAACTGAAGGCACAGGCTCTTGCATTGCAACAGGGAGCAGGGGCGGATAGAGATGAGGTTCGCTGGGAAAGAGAAACTCCTGAGCATAACCCCAGGAGCCCTAGTACCAGAGGCCTTTATTTCTCTAAGTCCCTGGACTCTGCCACCCCCATGTCCCCTGGCGCACATGAGCACCGGGCCACAGGGATGGCAGATTACTATCCAGCCAGAAGCATGGGGCTCATAGGCCAGTACCTCCCAGGAATGGATGGGCGGGCATCCGGGTGTGGGCACCCAAGCACAGTGCAATTTGATGGGGAACCCCAGGAGAGTAGGCCCATTAAGGGCATCCTGAAAACCTCTGCCCTGTTAGGTCAGTGGGGGACGGGGTACCCATCAAATCTTGGCAGCAAGGAGGGATCTGAAGACTCCTCTGAGCGGTACAGGACACAGGAGACCAGGTCCCCACATTCTGCCAGCCATTCCCAGGCTCGCAGAATCCGGGAAAACCTGGAAGAATAGACGGGAACCTCTGGGAGCAGTGCCTCTGAGTCAGAAGATGAATGGACCAGGGTTACCCGGACCAAAAGGGCCAATACGACAAAAAGGGCCTTGCTTAAGGACCCCTTAAAGCAGATTAAGGCAATCAGGAGCGTCATCACGCCTTATCATAAGAACGCCAAGTATTCTGTTTGGGAGCACTTGGAGCTCTATGAGCAAATGATGGAGACTTTTCATTTGAAGGACAGCCAAAGCTGTATCCAATATGTAAAGTGGACATTCTCCCCAGAGTACTCCAGTTTCTTTGCAGGGCTGGAGGACCAAAATCATTTAAGATGGTCCACCTATAAGGTGGCCATCTTGAAACATTTTTCTACTCATAGAAATCCTCAAGAGGCTCGCAAGGCAGCCTACAATTTACAATGTGGGGAGGATCAGGCCCCACAAGAATTTGTGCAGGAGTTAAAGTGTGCTTTTGCACAGACCACAAGAAGGGTGCGCACGGATAGCAGATAATTTATTAATACGTTTTTCCATGTCTTGCCCAAATATATAATGACCCAGCTCGTGAGAGATTTTCATGAGAAAAGATCTTTAGACTGGGGCATTGAACAGGCTACCCAGATCTATGAGGTGCAGAAGCCCATAGAAAATAAAAGCAATACCCAGAAAAATCCCAAAACCAACAGCACCCCTGCTGCTGCCAAGGTGGCAGAGGTAAAGGTCACCCCCGTTTTGGATTTGGAGATAGGGGGGCCTAAAAACCTACCTGCACCTAATAATGCTAGGCCCAGACGGTCCTCGGGCCAGTCACAGACAGGAAGCCAAGGAGGCAGCCCCACAAATGGGGTCCCTCGCTCTCCTGATTATGTAAGCCCCCGTTACAAGGGAAACAGACCCATCCTGGGTTATGTGTGGACTCCTCCAGCCCAAGGGGGGGGGATCCAGCCAAGCACCTAACCCAGGGAACTTCCCTCCTAACTTCCCACTGGATGGCAGAAATTCTCCAAACCCTGGGCAGAACTTCTTCCCCAGGTATCCACCCAACTTCCAGCCCCAAAATCCTCCACCCTTATTTCCCCAATTCCCTGAGCCCAGACAACCGAATCCGGGAGAGGGGAGGCCAAGGGTGGAGGGGTATCAAAATCTTCCCAACCAGGGGTACTACCAATGAAGGGATAGCTACCCTTCCCGGGATCAGCCCAGGGGAGAAAACAGGGCCCCGTATCAGCCTGAGCGGGTTTCCCAGTTAGAGCGCCAGGTTCAAAACATGGCGCGGGACTGGGTCACATACTGAGGGCTCAGCAGAACCCTCAGATCGGCATGCCGGCGCAGAACGCACCCAACTCTGGACCTGGTGCTCCAGAACAATGACGGGGCAGCACCCCGATAACTCACCGGTTCCCAGGGAGGAGGCACAAAGGGAAGGGGGGTGTAAAGCCTTGGAGGAAGCTTCCTTCCTCACTTGTAAACAGCCCCTGGAAACCCAGGAACCGGAAACAAAATCTCTTGCCCCTGAAAGTCTGCCTCCTAAGGAGCAGAGGGGGGGTAGGAGAAACAAAAGACCCAAACAGACACAGTTTGAGGAGGAGGTACAGATCTTCCAATTTGAGGGAGAGGGAGCCTCAGAGGATCCTGGGAAAAGGATCTTCTCCTTCAGAGAGGGGGGAACTCCTCCCAAAGAAAAATGGGTCCCTAGGGATGCAAATCCAGACTGGGGAGAGGTAGAGACTGAGCTACCGCCGCCCACCATCTCATCCCAGAACCAACAGCAAGAAAATCCCCTGGTTCAAACCCATCCTGATGGCTGCCTCCAAAAAGGGCGGGGCGTCCCAGAACCGGAACCAGGGGAACCCACAATGGCTCTAATCTCCAGTTGCCAATTTTTTCTTTCAGATTCCCAAGGCTCTCCACAGAATTCTGCCCAAATCTCTTCGCTAGCAATGTCCAAAACCAGAAAGTTAGCCCACCAGTTGTCCAAAAATGTGCATTATCTGTGCCCCCTTGAGGAGAAGGAGGGAAGATACTATGCCCCGGTACAAGTACAGGGGCAGGGTACAATTTTGGCACTGGTGGACACGGGATCTCAAGCTACTCTTCTGTCCAGAAGGGCCTTTGATGAACTGAATGCAGGAAGGGGAGGGAATTACCAAATTCCTCTCACCTCACTTCCTGGACAACTCCAGAACTTTGACGGGAAGGAAATTCCCGTCGAGGGGACGGCAGATTTGGACATTAAAATTGGGCGACACAAGTTGAAACACCCGGTCATAGTTGTGACTCCAGAGGGCACCCCTTGTTTACTGGGGAATGACTTCCTGAGGAGGTTGTCACCCTTAATAGATTGCGTAAACAAGGTCCTCTGGACCCAGACTAGCCGACCAATAAAATTAAAACAGAGTGTCAACCATGTTAGTTTAAACGGCACCTGTCACATGGTTGAACAAAAACCTGACCAAGTAGAATTTCACTTCCAGAATAGCCAAATTCCAGACGTGACAGTAATAGCAGTAGGACAACAGACTGGTGATGGGGGGTCCTCTCTATTTCTGAAAATCAACCTTCCTTCCAGTTTAAGGTGGTATTCCACACTGGAAGGAAACACTCTGAGATTCTATACTAATCCACAATCAGCAACTCCCACTCCTATAGTCCAGAAAGATGTGAAATCAGCTCAGAGCCTGGCTGATATTCAGCAAATTGGAGAGCAGTTGTTCATCCCTGTCCAATTAAATGATGGGAAGGACTCTGTTCTCGCTCGAGTGTGCGTGAACAATGGTAAGAGCTTCATCAGCGAAGCCATGTTTCGCCAACTCCCAAAAGATCCAGCCATTCCCACATTCAAACTGATAGACAAATGGGAAATGGACCTGGAAGCGCCTAATTCCAAACATCTCCTGCCAAGCAGGTGTATGCTCAAAATCTCCATTGGCAACAAGAGCATAGTCCATAATTGTTGGGTCGTGCGAGACGTCACTGCCGCCTTTTACTTAGGCAGTGACATTCTCAATCGCTTTGCCATTAGTTTGGACCTAATAAACTTCAAAGCTTGGTCCCGATTAGCGGATAATCCCATGGGCTTTGATGATCCGGAAAAAGCATTTAGGTCAGCTCAATTGCTACCTTATGCAGTTGAAATTCAGATCAAAGAGGAAGCCACCATCCCAGAAAGGACCCGACAATTCTCCCTGAAAGTGAAAGTTAAAAGAGGACAACATTTGAAAAACCCTGATGCTTACATACATCTAAACGCTTCTCTCCACCAGCAAGGGTTGGGGGTAAACCCAACACCATTAGTCAACATAGAACATGACACCATTCCAATAGAGGTGGATAACAGCGACTTAAAGAGTATTACTCTAGCCGCAGGCACCATTATTGGAATGGCGGTTGATGACCGACATTTTTCCATAGATTTAGGTAATGAACTGTTAGGGCCAATCACCAAGGACTGCTTTGACAGTGACAGTGATGACAATACAACACCAGACAGGATTTTTACCCGGCATGGGGGGAAC
Source organism: Ambystoma mexicanum (assembly GCF_040938575.1). Classification (NCBI taxonomy): domain Eukaryota; kingdom Metazoa; phylum Chordata; class Amphibia; order Caudata; family Ambystomatidae; genus Ambystoma; species Ambystoma mexicanum. The sequence goes on from NC_090930.1 coordinate 488,250,525, forward strand.
TTCCTGGTGTACACTTCTTGCCCTTATGGTAAGGAAGATGTGACTTGTGACTTCAGGAGGGATGAGGGGATTTTCCAGGTCCATGAGGGCTGCCTTTCCCACCTGAAGCCTCCAGTCCAAATCAGCACTCTGACCAGGGACTTCTCCACCCAGGTGGAGGAGGCCGCTGAAATAGCCAAACCAGACGTTTTTCCAGTTTTCAGGCAGATGGTGGAAGAGAGAGTCAACCTAGCTGACGCCTGTGTGACTCTGGAACAGAAGCAAAAGTTGAAACAAGTTTTCTTGGATTTCCAAGATCTCTTTGCGGTAGACTCATATGACTGTGGTTGCACTGACATCCACACAACAACAATCCCCACGGACCCTGGCATGACCCCTGTGTTTGTGAAGCAATATCGCTTGCCTCTCGCATCAATGGAGTCCCTTACTGAAATAATTAAGAACCTTGAGTCCCGGGGAATAATCAGTCCAGTCCACAGCACCTTCAATAATCCAGTGCTGGGAATATTGAAGCCAAATGGCCAGTGGAGACTCTGCGCCGACCTCAGGGAGCTCAACAAACGGGTCCATACTTCCCGATGGCCTCTGCCCTACATTGATCAAGGGCTGGCCCAGATCCAGGGGTCACAGGTATTCACTGCAATAGACCTGACCAATGGATACTGGACCGTGCCGGTCAGTAGGAGGACCAATACAAGCTGGCTTTTACCTTTGGGGGCCAGCAGTATACATGGACCCGGACTCCCTTCGGATACCTTAACTCCGGTAATGAGTTCAATATTTTCCTACATAAGGCCATGCCCGACCTGGGTGCGAGGGGTAACCTGGCTTATGTAGATGATGTCCTCATCAAAAGTTCATCTGTGGAGGAACACATAGCGGAGATCCGTTATGTTCTGTCGCAGTTGAGGGCCGCCGGAGCAAAACTTTCCTTTCAGAAAGCACAGTGGTGTAGAACCCGTGTTAATTTCTTGGGGCATGAGATTACTGCTCAGGGCCTCTGTCCCCAGGAAAAGAAAGTGGAAGCACTTCAGAAACTGAAAGACCCCACAACTCTGCGGGAACTAAGGAGCCTTCTTGGAGTGACGAATTACAGCAGAAAGTTCATTGAGGGCTACGCAGAGATCACCAGACCCCTGATTCATCTCCTGAAGGGGGGGGTCAAGTGGGAATGGGGTCCAGAACAAGCCGAGGCAGTAAAACAACTCAAAAGAAGCCTCTCACAAGCGCCTTGCCTAGCTTACCCTGTCAGAAACAAGGAGTTCTTCCTGGAGACGGGGTTCTCTAATACGTGCTTGACGGCGGTATTATACCAAAAGCATGACAAGGTCAAGACAAGGTCAATAAAGTAATCTCCTATGCGAGCAAAACTTTATCCTCTGTGGAGGAAAAATTCAACGATTGTGAGAAGGCACTCCTGGCGACGGTGTGGGCATTGAAGAATTACCGCCCGTTTATCCAGGGGGAACACATCATAGTGGAGACTCCACACCAGCCTCTGCAATATCTCCGAAGTGACAGAATCCGGGCCGGAAATGTGAGTAATTCCCAAATTACTTCCTGGATTCTGTCAATGCAAGGCTTTCCTGTGGAGGTCAGATATGGCCAAAACAAGAAGAGTCCCCTCGCGCAAGGTCTGGCTGACTTGCATGATTGTGCCAGAGAAAACTGTCTCGAGGATGAAAGTCTAAAAATCAAGGACAACACGGAGGCATACCTTAATTCCCCACACAAAGTCTTTGTGGATGGATGCTCTTACCATGTTGACAACGACGGGGAGAAAGAACTGGTGGCCGGCGTAGGGAATGCATGGGTGAATGAGTCCCCAGAACCCTCCGCTGGATACAAAATTGGTCCCCGAAGTAGTCAGGTGGCAGAATTGATGGCTGTGCATCAGGCCATCCTCACTGCTGGCCAGCATCAACTCCACGAACTGGTCATAATCACAGATTCGGATTATGTACAGAACGGGTTCGTGGAGCACCTGGTTAATTGGAAAACCAGAGGCATGTTATGTGCTAACAACAAACCCTTGAAACATGGGAAGTTGATCCAAAACATTGATGATCTGGTCACCTCGAATGAGATGACCATCTATTGGAAAAAGATCAAGGGTCATTCCAAAGTAGAGGGACCAGACAAAACTGGAAATGACTTAGCTGATCAGCTGGCCAAAACCGGGGCCATCCAAGGGGATCTAATTGAGATTGAGTCCTTGTTGGGGGAAATCCAGGTCACTGCTATCACTAGGTCCCAGACAAATGCTCACAACGACCTTTCAATTGCACAATGGAGTAAGGAGACCCCTGATGCTGATTTGATTACCGCTCAGAAGGGGGATCCAATAATTGGTAAATTTTACCAGCACCTTGAGGACCCTGAGAACTTTCCAGTGACGGATACCGATTACATTGGGAAAGAGGACCTAAGGGTGTTGATGAAATGTCCAAAAATGTTCCTGATCCAAGACGGTTTGCCGGTAAGGAAATCCAAAGCTGGCCACGATCAGTGGGTGGTTCCTACCTCATTCTGAAGCCTGATGTTAAGTCACGCCCATGATGCGGCCACCGCCGGTCATAGGGGGTTTCACACAACATTGGAAATCTTAAGAGATGTTGCATACTGGCCACACATGGGCCAGGACCTCAACCAATATTTGAAGGGTTGTCTTGTGTGTGCACAATTTCAGCCAACATCCCTCACGCACCGTGCGCCTCTCCAAAAGAGAGGGATGACACTGCCATGGTCAGATTTACAAATCGACTTTGTAGGCCCCGTGATTCGCTCTGCTAGGGGGAATAAGTACATGTTGACTGTGACATGCTTGTTTACCAAGTGCGTGGAATGTCTCCCAGCCCCAAATTGCAAGGCAGAAACTGCAGCTTCCCTGATGATTAACCACATCTTTTTCCGTTTCGGTCTACCTCAAAGGATTGAGTCAGACAGGGGAGCCACTTCACCAGTGAAGTGATGACAAAGATGTGGGAGATACTGGGGGTCAAGAGAAAGCTACACATTGCTTACAGGCCAGCTTCTTCTGGGGCAGTAGAGAGATATAACCGAACCATTGTGAGCATATTAAAGAAGTTTGTGGCAGATTCTGGGCCAAGTTGGGATATCCGATTACCTCTGGTCCTAATGGCCATCAGATCTACCCCTTCATCTGCAACCAAAATGTCACCATTTGAGTTGATGACTGGGCGCAAGATGGTGCTTCCTCAGCATTTGCTCTACAGGACCCAAGAGCAGACACTGATAAATGCCTCCACAACTCATGAGTATGTGGAGAATTTAAGGAAACACCTTCAACATGCTTTTGCTTATGCTCAGCGGAATCTAGAAAGATCAGCTGATAGCATGAAGACCCACTATGACCTGAAAACTTCCAGGAAGGAATATCAGGTGGGGGACCGGGTCTATCTATACAATTTCCAAAGGAACCAGGCCAAACAGCGAAAATTTTGCCTACATGGAAGGGACCCTTTAAGATTATAGACAAAATCTCTCCTGTGGCCTATAAGATCCGCATCCCCAAAGGCGGTTTGGCAGAGGGGGAAGACAAGTGGGTCCACATAAACCAGTTGAAGTGTTCCATCCCAGGCACACTCTGCAACAACTGGAGGAATCCTCTGGAATCCTAGAGGGTACTGTCTCAGATTAATTCAGTTCTAACTTCAAATATCCTACATATCGCCTATCAAATTCTGAGTTTCTCAATGTGGGTGTTTTTGTTGTTGAAGGGAAAAAGAAATGTGCATGTTCATATGTTTTGACTATAAAATTCATATGCCACCCCACTATATCAATGGTGGGGGAAAAAGGTCCATGAATAGGTATTGCCGCTCTTCCTTTGTCGTCCTAGGAGAAAGAAAACCGGGAGACGGGCCAAGGAGGACGATCCGGAGACCGGGAGCAGAGACGCGGGGGGCCCAGGGTACCGCCCAATATTCCCATCAGGACCGGCGAGGAGAACCGATCGATCAGTACCGGATGGAGGAAAAGATGCTGAACTGTGCAATCTATTGGAAGAAGATGAGGAAACATCCCAGGTCTTGCGAGTCCCATTAGTGAAATAGAATGGCCATCACAAGTGGGGGGCTTGTGGGATGTTTTTACCCATGCATCCAAGCCCTACCTCAAAAACTGTGCAGTACTGGCATTGAAAACATCATGATGGCCAGAGCTTCCCAGAAAATGCCCAGGGAAGTGCATGAAGAATAGGCTGCCACCCATTTTGCCGATGTTATGGGCACAGAAGGGCACTGCCTAAAACCACCATTGGACTACCCACACAGTAGTCTGAAACCATTGGGAATGGCAATGCTGACTGCCAAAAGCAACCTAGAATTGTGGGGAATTCATTTTCTTAAATCCCAAAAAGGGGTGCAGTACCAGTACTCACCACTATCAGAAAGCCGGGGTTTTAAAACCACCAGATTTTGTTTAAAACTGAATAAATGAACCCAAGGCAAGCCAAAGAAAGACTTACTGAGAGGTGGATACAATCTAAAGTTATATTCTGAAGTGACTTGAGCTGTGGATTTCAGCAGTTTAAGTAAATTTGGACTGAAAGACACTAAAAACCTAAATGTTTAAAAGAAATGAGTGACCTACTTTTGAGTGTCACATAGGTTGCAATTGTTTAAATGTCATAGTCTTAAACTTAGAATCAGCATCCTAGCTGCATATGTAAAAAATTGTCTTGACTTAAACTGGGGAACAAAAGTGACATTAGCTGGGGCCTGGCTTAAGGAACTGAATTCTGCCCACCAGCTACCCCCGACAGGAGTTGAGACTTGCACAACAGCTGTGTTCCCAGGCCTATCTGCCTTTTGCTGCTCCCACCAAAAGGGATATGACACTTCCCTGATTGAATTACCTGGGCTCTGCAGGAAATTGAACAAAGCCCTGTCCTGACTCAGGCAAATGTTTTATTATGGGGGCCGTAAAAAGTGGCTTCCTCCTGGAAGTAAAGGGGAGGAGCACTGCCTGTGAGAGCAAGCTGGCTTGGCAGAACTGGAAAAACCAGAAATTCAACCTTGTGCTAGGGGGAAACCACACCCCTGTAGCCAGAATATGGTTTTAGAAAAAGATGAATAACTCATAGATCGGACTTGTGAAAATTATTTAAATGATACCATAATTCTTGTGATTTTTCTGCCCACATTTTAAGAGGTTTTTAGAACCGGTGGCATGATCTGGGGGCAAACTAGCAGTTAAGAAGGTATTACTTAAAATGTATGCATGTTAAAAATCTGACACTTCATCAAGTAATGTCCATATTCCTTGCGCACATGTGTGTAAATTTGGGTTAATGTCTGATATTGGTAACCTGATTAAAAAGTGCAAATGTTGCCATTTCTGAATGCAAGCTCCCAGGAAGAGCAGATTTGGACAGGGTATACCTCCTGTGATATATGATGGGTGCATGTAATTTTAAACAAATGTGTACCTGTGCAAATATGTCTTTTGGGTCAAAATATAGATTGTGTGTAAAGTTGACAGGGGTGGGTTCTCTGTATCATAAACAGACCTCATCATGATGACACTTCATTTCATTCCCCCAATCAAGGGGAAGAGGATGAAGTGGCCAATGACAAGTGGAGAGGGGTAGAGCCTAGTGATGCTGCACACACACCCATTTTCAAAACACATAAAAGCAGACAGACAGGACAGATAGGGACCTTCAAATCCATTTGCTGCAACGCGCTCTGCCGGACCATACCACATCCAGAGATCCAGACTTCAAATCCATCAATCTCCAGAATCCAGAGAGGCTAGAGAGAGAGCAGAGCTGACCCAGACCACTGTTAGCAGAACCAGAGAGCTGACCCAGATCACTGTGAAGTGCAGAGACCAGACCAGAGTCCAGTCTAAAACCTGACCAGATCCGTGGCGAGGCCCATCTATTTCAAAAATATATTGTGAGTACCCAGCAGACTGTGCAGAACCAATCTCTTGGTTAAAATAATATAATTCAGTCTATTTAATCTAAGTAGAACTGCCTCCTAACTCTCACCTGTCATTTGCAAAGCTGCACTTGTCACTTTGAATTTTAACATTCCAAATCCGAAAAACTACCTTTATTTAATCGCTCATATCTCCGTAACCGTTTGTGCTAGGAACTTGGTTTAACTTTCCTCTGAAAGCTTAGAATCGTGGCTTTCCTACGAACCTAGAACCGCATTCCTACCCCCTACTCTTGCCGCAATCGCGAAAAACGCACTCGCGAATTTGCAGCGATTTGCAAATTTCTCAACGTGTGAAAACAGCAGTTTTCTTGCTTTCAGTTGCCAAAAATTCATTTAACCTGCTAGTTACTCCTAGTTCCTTGCTAAAGTGAGCCTGGACTAATATTAACTTGATTTCACTCACCCTGAACCTCCTAGAGGGAATTAAAAGCATTTTAGCATATTTTTCACTTCATTGCCAGCACATATAAAAGCATTTTGGGCCTGTGTTTCCAACTTCAGTAGTCTAAGCTTGCTGGGGTGAACTGAATTACATTTGATTGCATTTCTGAGAACTGTGTGCTTTCCTTCCATTTCCTTGCATTGCATAAAAGGGGGAGGGGATTGCCAGAGAAAAGTGATTACATTGTTTTGTTGAAATCATATTGAGTATTTTCTGTATTGCATTTCATTCAACATCACATCCATCTGAACTTATATAAAGTATTCTCTACCACCTTATTCTTCTGTTCCTATTCACAAGTGTGCTAGTGCCAGACTATCCATTATTGATTACTGCTCAGATTCAGTGTGATATTCAATTATTAATTTATTATAAAGCGTGATATATATATCTATTGTTTAAATTATCAAATAAACCTTTTAACTTGCAAAACAGAACTACTTCTTGGCTCAGTGGGGTCAGGGTTATTCAAAGAGAGGGGTGTTATATAGGGGTAGTCATCCAGAACGCATGAACTGGACATAAAGATATATCAATAAGGTTTTCCATTCAGTATCCCAGACTAGGCATTGACTTAGCTGTAGTGTTGAATTGAATCCTCTTACAGCCTAAAGCTGTTGTAGGATTGTTCTCTTCTTAACTCGACTGGTAAACCGTTCCATTGCTGAGCTGTTTTTACTGGGAAGCTATTTCCACCTGTTTGTTGCAGGCGGAATCTGGGAATTTGGAGACAGTAGGAATTGACTGTTCTGGTTGGGCGTGTAGAGGGTTTTCTGGTTATTCTTTCCTTCAGGTATGGTGGTGCTGCGTTGTTTAGGCATTTGAAGGTTAAGGTGACCATTTTGAGGAGGATCCGATCAGTGATTTTTAGCCAATTGTGATTTCTTCTGGCGTTGGAGATGTGCTCTCTGGGGGGAGGTTCAGGGCCATTCTAAGCGCATCGTTTTGCAGAGTCTGTAGTTTGTTTGTGATATATTTATTAGCTCCTGCATAGAGTGCTGTCACAATGATGTCTGCATTGACCTTGCACTTTTCCCTTGCATCCAACCTTTTGCATGCATTTATCCTTGCTTCCCGTATCACATTGCTTTGTCATGTCTCCTTATGTCTTCCATGGCAGTTGCCTCGGTAGCCAGCCTTCCAGTCTGACATTGGCCTCTGTGAAATGCTGCCTCTAGGCATGATACTGCCTGGTGTGCAGGAGGTGAGTATTTGTGTACAGTCCTTCTTGTGCTTTGCATCATGGTCTCCCATGAATGTGTTCACTGCACTGTCCCAATACTATGCTGGTGATGGCATGCCTTGTCATGCCATTGCTTGTCTTCCAGGCATGTCCCTGCTTTTGTGGGGACTCAATTATCTGCATATCTGATGTCTTCTCATTTTCATGCATCATGTTGTCTGATGTGTGTGTTGTGTGTGTGCCATCGGTTTGGGAATAGGTATATGTGACATGCACATTTGCTGTATGTCATTCAGGGGGTCAGGCAGTGTGGAGGTTGTTGTTTCTCAGTGTGTGTGTTTTAATTGCATGCAATGTGCAGGTGTTGCTGCAAATGTGCTCGGATACATGCTGATGGTTGTCTTGTGAGTTTGCATGTGTTGTATGTCACTGAGGCGGGCACGTGGGTCTTGGATGTGTTGGCTGCACTCTGTTTCATTTTCTTCATTGTCTACAGATCCATCCATCAGAGAATGATGGCTATTTCATGTGATGAATTTTGAGTGTCGACTGCATGGCCAGGGGACAGGTAAGATGTGCATTTATCTTGATTCTTATGGAATGGCTACATTAGTTGCTGCATGTCTGGTTGTGGCCATTCTGGTGTGTCGCCTTCTTTGTCACAATTGTCAATTACGTCTTGGTCACTGGTTCTTTTGGGATGGGGTTTATTGTGGTCATGTTGCCAGAATCTGACACATGTGGATGCATATAGGGACATGTTTGTGCGCATCATGCACATTCACTGACATATGTGCAGCAATATGCAACTGTGCTTCTTGTATTTTGTGGACATGTTACTTTTGGAGGCCATGTATGGCTTGCAGCTCAGACATGATGTTTGATGAGTTTCATGATTTATCGCTGCTTACACATTTGACAGGTATGTTAGTTAGTCATAGGGGATGTTTTTGGTGCCAAAGGGGTGATTTCATTAAATGGTTGGCATGGTGGTAGTGGTTTCCTCCCTCTTCAATGTGTTTCTTTTGGAAACACACAATGGAATGTCTTTTTAGTTCTACGGGATGCACACAAATGTGCACTTCCAAGGGCACTTTCTCAAGCTAGTTTTGTGGGCACAGTGGTTTGACCCATTGTCATCATCGAAAGGCACCTGGGATTTGGCTGAATTGTGTGCACACCACAGGGGAAGGATTTTAGGTGAAAAAATATTGTACAAGCTGGGTACGTGCAGACTCTCCATGTGCCCTTTGCCCAGTCATACGCCAGTGGTGTGCCTGTGGGTGTGGATGGTGTGCCACCACCATGTCCACTGGGATGCCACACTGTGTCGCAACATTGTGCGGGACACATGCTGCACAATGAGCCTGCAGACAACTGGTGGTGCATATAGCAACACACCACCAGAGTGGTCAAGAGAGTAGAAACATGACTTCTACCCCCGAGTCATGATATGGGCAGTGTTATACCTTACCTTGGCAGGTGTGTTTTGGTTTCATATGGGCGTCATCATGTATGTGCTCAGAGGGTAGGAACTGTCCCCTGTAGATGTGAGAATGGTTGTCATTGGCATTTGTTGACAGTGTCTATTGGTCTGTGTGCAACATGTATGCATGTGCATGGCCATTCATACTCACCAATGAGCCAATGTGTTTCCATGCCTCCTAGCTTCCAGGGCCCGGGGTAGGAGAGACATCCTGAAGATATAACTATTATGACTGCTACCAGGATAGCTGGCATGCACTGCAGTAATGATGCCCTGGACATCACACACAACCTGACCATTGATGGAGTGCCAATGTTTCCAGTTGCGGTAGATGTGCTCTGTTGCTCAAGGTGAACGTAGAGCAACATGGGTGCAATCAATAGCACCTAGCACTTTTGGAAAGTGCGCCAACCCACTTATAGAATTCCTGGACCACTTTCCCATTGTTCTGGGCATATAGATATGCTAACAGACAGAAGGATGTGCAGTTATGATTGCCAACACCTTGTGTAAGCAGCGAGACTGCGTGGTCTCGAATATGGCACCTACTATGGCGGTGGTCCACTGGAATGACCCAGTGGCCAAAAAATAAAGAGCAATGAGCAGCTTTTACAAGGAGCTCAGTGCTTGGGAGCACATGGTGGATGATGTGAGGTCATCTTCCCACTCCGTGACCAGGTCTAGGGGGGCACGATGTGGGGGGGTGACCTATAACAGCCATAGACCTGGTCATCAGGCATCCAAAAAAGGCTGGTCGGTGGGTGGAAGATCCAGGCCCTGGCCATCTTCCTCCTGCGGTGTCCCTGGATGATTGCTGCAACAAATGGTGCATTCATCATGGCTGTATCAGTGTGTTTGGTGTTCGCACATGCTTTCTATGCATTTGTTAGTGAGCGTGTTGACGTTTACGCCTGCTATCGCATGCAGTAGGTGTTTCAGGATTTGCACATACTTTGCAACCCGGCGTTCCCTGTTCAATTCCATGAATGTTCGTTTTGCGCGCGTATGGCAGTGCAATTGTTTGATGTCCCTCGTAAAGCCCACATTTTTGTTTGTTCTTCCTCATTTCGCGGGTTCTGCCCCCGTTTTAGGTGGCTGCACAGGCCCAGCCCACCCTCTTCTTGGAGTTTTGCGCAAGGCGTTCGTCGAGTCGCAGTGACGTGGCCGACTGGCGCAGATTCCTCACAAGTCCCAGGTAAGCCCTGCGCATTGCTTTCCATGAATCGACGGATGCGAATTTGCACGCGATTTGGTGCGCAAAGTCCCTATTTACCCCGTAATTAATTTCATGAATTGGGCCCTATATTCTTATCTGCAAACTTACAGAAACCTCCATTCTGGCACTCCCCTAGCTTGCCTGTAAAATATCCCTCTGATACTGTGCAGCTGACATACCTTAGCCAGAGCCTGACACAAAATAACTACCTTCCTTTCAGGGCTGCACATATAGGGATTTCTTATTAGTTCATTCTCAGGGGATGCCTATCATGCCAGTACCCATGCATGCTCATTGTGAGGGAGTGTCAGTGTTGCCCATTTATCCTTTTCAAGAAACACATGTAGAACTCTGCATACCCCGGCAGCTGTGGGGCAAACAGTGTTCTGTTTCTTTTTCACATCATCATTGTGCATGCACCATGAGGCAATAAAAACATGCAGAGTACCACAGAAAAGCAGCCCACGTCATAGAGACCCACTGGGACAATTCTAGACATTCTTGTAGGCTAGTGCACCACTGAGCTGATCAGAGCCAATACAGACATACAGATCTGAAAATAAATCCAACTTCAACAAAATTTTTCTACTCGCCAGACCTTCTGCAAACAGATACACTACTCCATACAGCATCCCAATTGGAAATTGCCAGGTCCCTATCTTGTTTAACCCCATCTAAAACAGCTTTTAAATGCATTCATTCTTACTCACTCCCTGAAAACTGTTTGTCTTTCTGAATCAATTATGCACTGACATCATCATATTTGGCTCGTATCTGCACATCGAGTTCTCTCTGTTTCAACTCTGCTTCCATTTTTACAGTCGTTCATGCTCTGCAGCCAAATCACACTGTAATTCAGCAATCACATCAGAGTCCTTTGCTCGCAACTTAATACATTTGTGAAATGAAAGCCAAATCTTGGCACACAAACTGATAAGACAGTCAACTTCTTGTTTCCGGTCCCCTGCCTGCAATAGCCAGGCAAGACATGTCTGTAAAACACTCCCTTTAGCAAATCTTTCGCTAGAATCTTCCTTTTCAATTTCAGAATTCATTTTTTCCTGCCAATTGGATATTGTATCGGATGACCATGTTGCTAAGGTGATTAATTTTGACTTTGCATAATTACACAAATCAGTAAAGTCAACTTCAATCTCCATCATATTTGAACCCAGTGCCAGCAAGGCAATAAGGAGATACTCAACGTGCAGCCAACAGAATCATTACTGCTTCCCCACACTATGCACTTCTTGCCGGGGAAGAACATAGTGAACAAAATTGAAAGTGCACCTAGCGCAACACAATATGACTATGCCTTTCCTGGGATATCCACCATAAATTTGTAGGGTATTTTGTGAGGTTTCTTAGCTTGCCATAACACACAGGGCTAGCTGACGTTATTCTTACATTGGGATCATTTGCTGAAACCAAAAGCAGGACTTTTGGCTGCACCAGGTAAACAATTTCTATCCCTTATTTATATTGGATTGCTAGATATTTACCCAGTGTAGGATTACCAAATTACTTGGAAAATGATGTATTCATAACCTGGGGTATCAATTTGCAAATATTCTCACTTAATCTGGGGCGTCTTCAAGAGAGACTCAGGTTCTGAGACAGCGCTGGGCATGTAACACTTTTATAATGGAGGTCTACTCACAATAAATAGCCCCTTGGCATTTATCTATATTTTCTCAAAATATGGATAGTACACAATTCATATTTCACAGGTCATCTGCATTGCAATTAGCTAAAAAAAAGAAAGCATTCTGAAACCTTTTTTTTTACAAAGCCTCCCACAAAATGTTTGGCAGACGAGCAAAGAAATATCTGGAACTTTGACCTATTTTCAATTCTTTCATCAATTTACAACTGACTAACCACATGCAAAACTCACCACACTATATTCCATCACACACAAACACAATGTAATTCCCTCACTTTGTTACTTGTATGCTCACCAAGATGCCTGAAGGATCTGTGCTTGCAAAGCCAGCGAAGGACAGGCACAGTTCTGCTTTGATTTTCCCTACTGCAGAGGAAAACTCAGCCACGGTCAGCCCTGGTCTGTCTGCCTCTTATCGTGCCCAGTTTATCTCTTCTTTCTGTAGTCTTCTTTCTCCCTCTTTTGGCAGCAAACAGCCCCAAAAAGCCTTGGGGCCTCATTACGAGTCCGGGGGTAGCCGTGCCAGAAAAACCGGCAGGTTGCCGCCAGACTCATAGTGAATTACCGCCTCTGTGATTGCAGGAATCACCGGGGCATTACAACCCCAGTGACCCGTTAATTCTGGAGGTGGAATTCCGTTAATCCCCATTCCCACGGAGTCCTACCATGTGGATGGGAACAATGGAAACACTGGTTCCGTCTATGACAGAGCCGGTGTTTCCATTTCCGTCTGCAGGTGGATGGCGTTACTCCCGCCATGTCAGACCTGGTGGGAGAGACACCTCCCGCCTGCAGAACTCGTAATCTGCCGGTCCGGAAACAACGGTGGCTGCGGGTTTACTGCCACCGTTGTTTCCAGACCGGCAGACTCGTAATGAGGCCCTCTGTCTTTCTCTTTGTGTCTTCTTTTTAAAGCCTCCCTTCCACCTGCCCACATCATGTATATTCCCCTACACAAAGTGTACGTACTGCCTGCCCCTGACTGTGTTGTCATATGTCAATCAGATACCTCCTCTGGATAGCCAAACCTCCTGGAAATTTACAAAAATCCCTATTCTTTTCAATCATCACCTTTAAGCATAGTTTTAGCTCAATAAACACAGGAATCGATGAGTTACATTTCATCTGATGCTAGAACATGGACAATGGGCCTACTTTGAGCAACACAATCTTGCAAATTCCAAATTCCATAATCCTCATGTCTCCCGTTGCAAGAGCAGCTTTAATTCCTGCATTTTTTTTTCTGAAAAGCATTTCAGAGCCTGGGTCTGCAATCCCATTTACACCCCCCCAGTTCGCACCCTAAGTTTGCACCACTAATTTGCACAAAGTGCTATGGACTCAACTACCCCATTCTAAACAATAATTGTATTCGTTTTTTAAGTGTTAAAATTTGTAATTAGTAGGATAATAATTGTTAAAGTTAGGTGTTAGTCCCTACACAGGTGCAGGAAAGGGGCCAGAACAAGACGGAGCGGTGCTCAGACAAAAAGTGTCTTGCAGTAGTCCTGCTCCGTTCTCCAGACTCAGGGGGTCACAAACACAACTCTTGGCGTTAATGCTAGTCTCCTGATAGCAGTCTTGCTAGTTGTAGCACAGGTTGCTCCCTCCGCACAACCCATTTTTATTCTGTGCCTCATTGAACAGACTGCTGTTTTCTGAAAGCAGTCTGTTTGTTATGAGCTTTTAGAACACACACAGAAACTGCCGAAACCTCACATAATGTCGTGCAGTTCGAACCTGTATATATGTCCTGCATTTTACAGACATCTCTTCATTAGGGTGAATATTGTGACAAATCAAAACAGACAAGTCCATTATTTGCTTAAAAAGGTTTTCTTAATGAATCCCGTTAAGACATGGTTCACATTTAAAATTGTGGACTTTATGTTGCTCCCATAATGCTCTTTGCTTTTATGCAAATTGCCAGTATTGGGTTCTATATAGAGATATTGCGCAAGCTGGCTGGGGGTCATGCCCTTTGGCCCCGCCCCCTCCTTCCCAAAACTCGGCCCCTCCTAAGAAGTGACAGTTCCCCCAATAAATGTTTTCCATTTCCAGCATTGCCATACGTATTTTTCAATTGGCACTCGTGAAAATGTTCATAGTTTTTTTCCTGTAAATTGGCTTGTTTGTGCTTTTAAGTCAAACCATAATTTGTGACAGCGTTTTAATAAACTTTGGATTATATTCACAGATAAAATTAGCTCAGGGCAAACTTTTAGTAGAAAGAAGAGCCGGTACCATTTTCTTGTAAGAAGCCCAGAGTTGATATTTCAGAAACTGAACACAAACCACACAGGATGGCAAGTACACATTTGAGTCGTGTGTGTGCTGTTTTAGTCTGAGACCTCGGCCCAATAGAGTAGAAATCAGTGGAATGGAACATAATGTAATTATTAGGTTGCAGTCGAAGTACTTTGGGTGTTTGGTGGCGTTAGAGTGGTAGCCACGCTAAAACGAGCCCAAAAGTAGCCCAATTGCGTGTACACATAGCCCAAAATAGCCCACAATGAAATCACCACTCAGCTGGAAAATGGAAAGCTCGGCAGACTTGCTTCTTACAAAATTGCTGATTGGAGCAGATCTTGCTAGGGAGCTCCTCATTGGTAGTACTGCGGAGGAGTTTGGGAAAAGAGATTTTAGTGAGTTGGCCATTTCAATACATGGCATTGCTGGTTGATATGCCAACCAGATATTCTCAGTTCAGAACCCCATTTCCACCCCTCTCTCTTTTCTAACAATGGTTTTGGCAAATGTGTTGCTTGCACCACAAAAATTCACCAAAACCACTTACAGTGGTTTGGGATCATAATATGGCTATTTGGGAATTAAAATAGACCACTTGAAATAATTTAAGAAATTTGTCACTGTAATGCATGGGTAGTTTGTGACGCAAACATTCATGAGACACATTTCTCGTGAAAATTAGAGGCAATTTCAGAGTGAATAAGCGTAATATCGCAATCAAACGAGAAGCATTTTGGGAACTGTTAAGATGGAGTTAAGATGGAGTTCTAGAATCTGGCCTGGTGGACCGATTTTAGAGGCCAACCTGATAGACAGGGAGCTCTCAGGGGTTAGCCAAAACCCAATCAAGCTATTGTGGATTGCGGTCAACGCTTAGTCTGTGGAGAGTGTGAACAGGGTCAGGGGCCCTATTGCACACCAATTAGACAGTCAGTTATAAAAATACAGAAATTTATTTTAGGCCTTATGAGCACACTGGAAAATTAATCTAACAGGTAGTATTATCACACAGCACTCTATATAATACAAATATATATATAATCACCAGTAGGTTCACTTAATACGCATCAGGTAATTTAAGCAACACACTTAAGTAGGTTAGATGCAGTAAATGATGGGAAAAAAATCACAACAGCAATACCCTAACTTGAGAAGTCCAAACCCTAAAATGAATATGGCCTTTTGCACAAATGTCACAGGGTTCAATAAAGTGTTTCTCATCAGTTCTCTTCATAAAGGATGCAATGGGCTTCTGGTGGTCATTAGTTTCAAACTATTTCAAAGTTATTCAACAATTTACCAAAGGAAAGGTAAGTGCTCTTGTTTCTTCCAGACCCAAGGTTAACCCAGGCTAACCCTGGGGCAGGATTCCAGAGGTAATTGGAATGGAGATGGGAGACAAAAGGACTTGTTCCCAATGGTACCCTATGGAGGAAAGGGGGAACAGGCACACTGTTGCTTACTAATCCCCCTACTCCGATTTTCCCAGATGCCTTTGTGGATCTTCTGGGGAATGCTAGGGTCTTGATCATCTGCTCTTGGATCCAGTGAGGGTTTCCCAGGAGTTGTGGGTTTGAGGATTCTTCCAGTTGGCTGGTTATGCAAGATGCAACCCCTGTCAGTGAAGGAATACATAATCCAATGATGCAGGCCTTCTTAGGACACTCCATCGAGGGAGGATGGTGCGTTACAGTGACGGTCACCCTTTTCAGGTGACTACAGGTGTCCTTCCAGTCGCAGTTACATCAGCTGCTTCAGGGCAGGTCCTGTGTAGGTGGGAAGCTGAAACTCGCGGAGAAGGCGACTTATGGCACAAGCTGGCAACCACCAATGTTCTGGACTTCAATTCAGAATGGCAATGGTCCGTTTATCCAAGCTTCGAGCTGGAAGCAACGCCAAGCCCACTATAACACTATAACACTAACGGTAAGTATCTGCACCATTCAAACAACCAGTAGCTGTCCAATTAGGGACAACTACTGGGTTCACGTCCACCTCAGACACAGACTTTCTGGCAACAAGGATGTAGAATGGGAACATCCCCCTTCCTTGGCCACACACAAACAAAAAGGCTCAATAGACCACGAAAGCAGCAGCTTTCCCGTGCCAGTGAATGACCATGTAAGGACTTTGCTGACCTGGGAGGGCAAGAAGAAGGCCAAACTACAATATGGCCAAAGAAAAAGCAAAACTCTTGTGGCAACGTAATTTTTTGGCAGTAGCCACGTGTAGTTGCCATACGCGGTAAACTCGAATGTCCACACCAAACATTATGCAAAAACAGTAAAAATTGAACTGCTACCACCAGCTTATCTTTAGGCGGACACAAAAGTAATAAAATATCCTCTGTGCAAAAAGCTAGAGTGATATAAAAGTATCCACACTGCACTACATTGAACGATGCTGTGTGCAATGTTAAACATACAAGAATTATTTATTTATTTATTTATTTATTTATTTGAAATGTCTTTATTGAAATTTTACAACATACAAAAGATGAACATCAATATCATAGTAAACAAATAAACATCTAATAAAGAATATAACTACACATTTACATGATTTCTAGTACAGAGAAGGAAAGAGTGAGCCAGCAAGAAGAGAGAGAATGAGATAGGACATAGGAAAAGATAGGGAGCAAATAGAGAGAGAAGAAGGAAAGGAGAGGAGAAGAAAGAAAGGAAACATAGAGAGAAGAATGAAAACATACAAGAATTCTAAAGGGAAACAAATTTTCCCTGTACCGATAGTCTGAATGATTGATCAGTTTCCCCATAACATGTGAGCAAAAGTCAAGGGAAGTAAAGCTGAATAATTCAGAAAGTCAGGACAGGATAAAAAACAGAGCAAAAAGAATGGAGTTCCATAGGAAACTACTATGGAGGGAAAGTTGCTAAAAGAAAGTCTTTCCTCCCAAGAACCAAGTAAGTGAGTCTTGGTACCTATATATTTACAACATAAAGTTAAGGAAGCAGGTTTGTGCTATCACTAAAACTCATGCAAACATATAAAAAATGAAACCTTGCTATCTGGTGGCTGAGAATGGAAGTTGCATAGATGAACATAGATGTCCAGAATATATTTTCATTTTTAAGATTTATGTTTAGAAAAGTATTAAAAATATTGAAAGGAATCCGCAGTCTTGGTGGCGATCAAGAGCCTCTATCGCTGCTAATTTGTCGCCATTTCTCCAGCTACATGTATCGGAAAAAAAAGGTACAAACTACAGATGCATATTCATGGAACAATTTTGCTAACAAGGACCTTTAAAACTGGCTCAACAAAAAGAAATATGTTTTCTTTTGCACCTCCACTTTTCATAGCCATTGTAACGCCATCTCATGTCAACCTTTAACCTATTGTCAGGGCACCATTTTTGTGCAGCACCTCTACAAAATACACAAACATTTCTGTCAAAGTAATGGCGTTCTAGGTCCCATTTTGCACTTGGGGTGCTGTCCGGATTCATATCACGTTTACAAGTTCAACATACGTATACGGCAGGAAAGATCATAACGGCAGGAAATATCATAACTCATTAACCTTTCTTGCACATGGTACAAACAGGAGAAAAACATCAGATGAACATATTCACAAGATAGTCCACCAGTGACTGCTCTTCTAATTTTGTAAAATATATTACATGGTATGCAGTAGCAATCCTGTAGTTTTGAAGAACAATTTTGGGGTGGCTTATGACTTTGGCGCCGTTGACAAATCCTCACAAAACTTTACAAAAAAACTATAGACCCAACTCTGAATTATTTTGCGCAGTGGGCGGTTACATGAAGGGGGCAAAGTTATAGTGGGTGTCCCAAAACATTTGAAATCCGAAAAGACATGAATGGAAAACATTTTTGTTTGTGGTTAGTGCGCAAACCGCTGGATGGATTTACACCAAAGTTGCAAGTTGCGCGAGGAGCAGCATGGTCATCTCGAAAGTGTGCTTTTGTAAATTTGGTGTAAATCAGATCAGTATATATTTTTTAAATGCTCAAATTGTACGGCCAAAAAAATGTGCAATTTATCCGTCCGGTCTGCAGACTCACTTCCTGAATCAGTGTCCACTGATGCATTTGGACCAATCAGAGAGCTGCGTAACGTTCGAGGACACGGTACACAGTCGATGATTGGTCAATTGAACACAGCAAGAGCGTCAAAAGTTTTGAAACGGATGACATGTTAGATGTGTGAACTGCGGCCATAGTCCGCAGACATCGTGGTATGAAAAAGCTCTGAGAAATAAATTTCTGTATATTTTGAAGATGAAAGAGTGTCCAGGGTGGGTGAAAGAAAGAAGAAAAGGACACATGTATGAATTATTGAGTGTGTGTAAAAATACAGCTGTGGGGTTGTCGCCGTGTTCGCAGTCATTTTTACTGTCTGCAGCTAACACGGACATCAATAGGTGTTCACGGACATCCATTGAGAATGGTGGTGTTATGCTACAACAATACTTATTTCTTTTTTATTATTATTTATTTATTCATAAAGTGATGGGACAGAGCCGTAGGCATGGAAGCGCTGGGACATAGACAGACAACACAAAACAGTAATGTTACATAACAGAAGCAGCAGTTTATCAATCCAGAAAGGACTATTCAAAAAGAACGGTCTTCTGCCTCTGTTTAAATGATGAAAGGGAGGCACAAGATCTAAGGTCAGGAGGTAGAGCATTCTGCAAATGAGGAGCTGCTGTGGGGAAGCACCCTGCTAAGACTAAGGGCAGTTTTGCTTTCGTGGTTTGCAGGAGGCATGAGTTGTTGGACCTCAGGGCGTGCCTAATGGGAAGCCGATCAGAGAGGTAGACTGACCTTTTCCCATAGAGGCATGAATGTATGATGCATAGTGTCTTAAACATATTCCGCTTACCAAAGGTTCGCCTGTGTAAGGATCTCATCGCCACTGTGGCATGGTCACTTTTTCTGAGTCCCTTGACCACTCGAACTGCATTGTATTTTTTACTAGCTGTAATCGATTTATTTCGCCTTTCCCTATGCCCTGGAGCATCCTGGAACAGTAGTCCTGAAAAGCTCCTATGACGGCACAGGCATTGAGCGGCACAATTATATGTGTCAAGAAAAGGTCTAATTTGAGCCAGATGCTTTATAGAATAGGATGTGCTTGACACAAGGCTGCTGATGTGATCCTTCATGGTAAGTTCTTGGTCAAGGACCACTCCCAGAGTCTTAATCTTGCAAAGTGTCGCCACTGAACATTCTGCAATTTTGAAGGAATGATAGGCATCTAGTTTTGGTAGTTTCGGTGCCGTATCGACAACCATAATATCAGTCTTTGCATTGTTAAGAGCAAACCCATTGCACATCCTCCATAGGTGTTTGTGGTTATAAGTGGTGGTAATAGTCAGGGTGCCCTGATTATGGTTACCTGTCAGTGGAATAAGGCACTGAGTATCATCAGTGCCTTATTCCAGCCCATGAACCGCCTGTCAGTGGAGGCTTTTTCTGCTACCTTCTCTTCTCCTCCTTCACCTGCGGCTGACTCACACTCTGACACAGCCCTCTCCAGCCTTCATCTCTCAATCTCTAACACTCTTAATGTCCTTGCCCCTGTCATGAGGATCTGTCTGAACCCCACATCCAAGTGCAATTTTTGGTATGATTGCGACCTCGCTACTCTTAAACGCAAGTGTAAGCTGGCTGAGAGGAAGTGGAGGGCATCAGGCTCATCCCCCGACCAACTGGCCTGCCGTCTGCTCCAAAGGCAATATAGACTCTCTGTTCTGCCCAGGAAGAGAGCTTATATCCAAGCCTGTGTCTCTGCGGCCTCTAACAACTCGACCAAACGTTTCGAAATCTGCAAGGAGCTGGCAAATCCCGCTTTAGTCTCCACCTCTCATGTTCCCTCCCAGGCCCTCTGCATGGCACTGGCTTCTCACTCCACCACTAAAACCCAGGACATCCTGTCCACTCTCTCCTCTTCCTCTCCCTCTACCACTCCTGGCCCCCCTCCGGCCTATCTCTTCTCCTCCTTTGTCCTTCTTCCCTTTGTTCACCACCGATGATGTTTCTAGACAAGCCCGATCTATGAAAGTCTCATCAAAGCAGGTGATCCCCTGCTCCTCCAGAACCATCAAGGACCACATCGACACCCTCGCTCCAGACTTGGCCTATTTCTGCAATCACTCTTTTGCCACTGGAACCTTCCCTTTCCCTCTTAAGCACTCCCTTGTGCACCCCTTCATTAAGAAGCCCTCTGCCGATCCTTCCTGTCCAGCAAACTACCGCCCAATCTCTATCACTCCTTTCCTGGGCACACTTCTGGAAAAGCGGGCCATCTCTCAGCTTACTTTCCATACTGAATCTGTTGGCTGTCTCCATGACCACCAGTCTAGAGAGGCCAGAAGCACAGAAACTGATCTCCTGAAGACCCATGAACAATTGCTCTCTAATCTCGACTCTAATCTTCCTTCTGTCTTGATTCTCCTTGATCTATCCTCTGCTTTTGATACAGTCAATCACGCCACCCTGATAAATCATCTCCGTGACACCTGGGTCAGGCCCTACCATGGTTGTCCTCCTTTCTCTCCAATCAACCGTCCCAAGTTTAATTTGGGTCCTTTTTCTCTCCGACCTTTCTCTCTATTTGTGGTGTTCCCCAGGGCTGTAACGTCTCAGCCTGGCTCTTTAACCATTACTTGGATCCTCTGGCCCACCTCATCTCTACCTTTTGTTCTAACTTTGAGTGTTATGTGGATGACACTCAGCTCTCCTTCAGGCTCCCTTCAGTCTCCTCTGATTTTTCGCTCATTTCTGGCTGTCTATCCATGATTCAGGAATGGTGTGCCGCCAACAATCTCTGCCTTAATGCTGATAAGACTGATCCTTATCATTGGGACGCCTGCTCCCGCTTTCCCTCTTGTACTCTGGCCGCCCACCCTGGGCCCTCCACCCACGCTTTCCTTTGAGGCTAAGAACCATGGGGTCATCTTCGACCCACCCTTTCCTTCTCTCCTCACATCTCAGACATCTCTAAGAAGTCTAACTACCAGCTGCACCTCCTCAGAGGCATTTTTCCTTTTCTCACTTTCCCCCAGAAGCTCACTGTCTCCAGGGCTCTGGTTCTCTCTAGGCTGGACTACTGCAACAGCCTCTGGAGGCAAAATCTGATACCACTGAGGATCTAGAATTTTTTTCTGGATTTGATTTTGCCAGAGGGTCAAGGGATACCATATCTTCTCCTGATATGATGGCATCTACTACAGCTACAATCCAACAACGTAATCCACTTGTTGAGGCCAATCCTTACTGCATCCTGCCCCCATCTGCGCCAGCAGTACCTTATCCTCAGCTGCATTTTTATTATTCTACGTGCATTTGCACATTGCTTTTTACAACATTTTCAATTTGTCCGCATTTCTGGCCTGACACCAAAATGGCAGGTGCAACGCAGCGCAGAAACGAGGAGGCATGTAGTTGCTTCGCAACTAGCACACTTATTTTCCAATCAACCCCGCCTTCGGAGGAAGGCCAAGGAAAAAGGCCCTGTTCCACCTTTGTTCGCCCCGAGCGCAATGGTCGACGACCTAACCAACGACCTTGTGCCAAAAAACCACTATGTTGGTGAGCAACATTGCCCGATAAACACTGCCCTCAAACTACGATCGTGCCACTTGCTCTTGCAGTACACCACCCTGTGACACCACAGGACCACGCTTGATAATTTTACCACCAAACAAGCATTGCATTAGACCTTACGTACTCTGCTTATATTCTCTATGCCACCCAATTGACCTGTGCCATAATAGCCTCCTCTCTCACCAGACCTCTATTGGCCTGCACTGTTTTGCTCAGCTGGACCTACCCGACCTACCTGCTGGGTCGCCATCTCCTTGTCCACGCACCCCTACCACCTGTGATACCACCTTATGTCCGACCAACATGCACCCTCTATCATATGTTACACAACTCAGCCTGCTCACAACCTGATGCTCAGAGGCGGACCACCTTTTCTCACACCATTTTGCCATGCTGCTCCTAACTATGCTGACCGTCATTTTAGCTGCTGATGTACATGTGTACTCCGCTAGGTTGTGTTTAGTCTGCCCCGCTTTTTACTCAAACGGTACAGACCTGCAATTCCTTGTTGGTGCCTGGTTACCATATTCCTGTTGATGCCTGTGTACCATATTATGATGCACCTAGCGTGCTCTGTCTATTACTGAACTGTGTTTAGCCTGCCCTGTGTCGTACTGAAATTGCACCTACCATTCCTTGTTGATGCCTGGGTACCATAGTATGCTGCACCTAGCTGGCCCTGCCTATTATTGAGCAGGCCCACTGCCTAATCACAATTGTGTATGAGCTATCCTCACACTTTTGCCTGCATTTTTACCAGCACCGGCATACTGCCTGTCCACCATTGTGCACACTTATCTCATCCCAGTCACTGCACCTGACTTGTCCACCAATCTCTGATCCACTGCCGAACGTCATATGTCAGTGTGTAAAATCCTTTGCTGTGCTGCATGACCCACGCCTGACCAACATGATAGTTACTGAACACCCATTCCCCTCCAATATCCCACCCATCCACTTCTTACCCTCATCTTCACTAAATGCAACATCCCTTTGACCTGCCCTACTCCAACCAGAACTACACGCCCTATACCCACCAACAACAGAAACCAACTACTAGGTCTCCGCTCCAGACACCTATGTACTATGGCTCAGACCCGCGTAGACAACATACCTCTACTAGGCACCTTGCCTCCACCGACTACGGCCCAGGGCCGTCTAGACACCCAGACCACAGATACACCTAAACCAGCAACTAAACTAGCCCCACCCAGACCACCCATGATACCCTCCAATGCCTCAATAACCAAACCAGCTAACAACAATACAAAAAAGCCTTGACTCCCAAAAACCTGCAATGTGAATTGCTCAACGCAGATCTATACCTGCACACGCTACTGAAATCCACAAATTGATCACCAACCTTGACCTCGACATCCTTACCATCACTGAGACCTGGCTAGATAGCGCAGCTGGGCCTGCTATCACATTAGCTATCCCACCAGGCTACTCCATCATCATCATCAGGCATGACCGACTCACCTCCGTAGGAGGGGGTGCAGTTCTCATAATGAAGGACCACCTAGAGGCCAGACAAACTCCATCCAATTTGGGAGGGAACACTGACACCCTCGCAGTAAAGATCTTCCTCTCCCCTAATACCACAATCACCCTCAACCTTGTCTACCGCCCACCAGGCCCAATAATAGACTTCCATGACAACCTTATTCACCTCTTAGGGGAAAACCTAAAAACCACCTAAAAACAATCCTCATAGGTGATTTCAACCTTGGCTTCAACGACAAGAATGACAGACCAGCCAACGCCCTGATGTTAGCCCTACAGGAATTAGGCTTTGACCAACAAATCGGCTCACCCAAGCATTGCAAAGGGTGTATCCTCGACTGGGTCGCTGACCACAACTGTGATATTGACATCAGCTGTCGATATCAGCTGTCGACGCACCCACAAGTACAAAAAAGTACTGTTTACTGGTGCGGCGTGCCGTGTGCTGCAGAGGATCCAGGGGATTCGTCTTTCGCCTTGTCGGGAGCTGGGAACTGTGCACTGCATTTTGGGCGTGCGTCTGCTGGGAGGATGTCTTTGTCCGCTGCACCTCCTTGCCTGGACATTAGAAACCAAAGAAGGTCCTGATAACACACATCGACTCCGCCCCCCGGGCAGCAACGCCCCCTTCTTACGAGATATTTACCCAGAAACCAAGCACACAAAAGTACAGTTTACTGGTGCGGCGTGCCGTGTGCTGCAGAGTATCCAGGGGATTCGTCTTTCGCCTTGTCGGAGCTGGGAACTGTGCACTGCTGTTCAGGCGTGCGTCCGCTGGGAGGACGTCTTTGTCCAATGCATCTCATTGCCTGGACGTTAGAAACTAAAGAAGGTGACTGTACGGATTGTTTGTGCATGTAGTGCACGCTGCACACGTTGTACACGTTGTGCTTATTCAGCCATCGAACATTTGAACTCTTATTGTGATTGTGTGCTGAAATATTGCTTTTGTATTCCATTCAAAGGTCCTGATAACACACGTCGACTCCGCCCCTGGGCAGCCACGCCCCCTTCTTACGAGATATTTACACAGAAACCAGCGCACCTGCGCATGCACCCACAAGTACACAAAAGTACTGTTTACTGTTCACGGTGCACGGCGCGGGATGCCAGGGTCTTGGGCTAAATGTCTTTTTTTGCTTCTCAGGTTTCAAAGAGCATATACTTAGATTGACTCATATGTTTCTAAAGAGAACCGTATCCAGGAAATTGTCTGACTACAGGAAATTGTCTGATTACTATTGTTAGAGGGGGTTCCTTTGTGTACGAGCCTCTGAATTTTTGAGGGTCTTATCACTCATGAAACACTGGGAGTCTACTCACTGGTGAGGTCTGAATGGATATTAATCTGTAAAGGGAGATTCGGGGCTGTTTAGCCACTGCATGTAGTCTCGACCAGTGACTTTGGAAACAATGGGCTATGTCTAAACTGGTTCTCACGGCTGCATGCTGTAATGAATTGTCATTACCTATGTATATAAACAGCTTTAACCTGGAGGGGCCATACTTTCTCCGCTTTTGGACGGTGGAAAGCAGAAGTACTTTTCTTTAAGTACTGGACGGTGTGCTTGAAGGTTTTTTTGGGGAGGAGGTATTATTTGCCTATTTTTTGGAATGTGTCTGTTAATATTGTAGCACTCAAGTTTACTGCTAAACACTTTGGTACTTATATTTTTCTATCTGGGTATTAAGGACTGACTGTCTGTGCGGATCGTGTGTTCATTGCTCCTGGCTCGGCAAGAACAGTTTTTCTGACTGCTTTGCTGGAGCATGGTCGGCACGCTTCGCAACGGTAAGTCTGTTCGACCTATTCAGGTTGTAAAAAAATGTATTCTTTGGCTAAACCTGTTTTTGTGTTTAATATGGATAACCTTCAGACTGGAGGCTATTCGTCTGAACCCTCACAGAAAGATGCATCAAACGGTGTCAGTGAATTAAGGGAACAATTGCCACCAGGGAAGTGTACGGCAAACAATACAGGTTCTGCTCTTACACCACAGGTGGAAGAGAGTATAGGGGATAGAACGACAAACTCAGGCCTAACTACAGTTCCATCTCAGAAGAGCATATTAGGTGTACAGGAAAATCTGGGTAGTTATTCTATGGGACAAATAGAGGAGGGAGTAAAACTGAAAACAGGGTCTGACACCTCCCTTTTGGCACCAGTGGTACTTGCAGAACTAGACAGAAGAGTCCGTTTGTCGAAAAGGCCATCAACTCCTGCTAGGCCCAGAGCAGGGGGCTTTGATAACGTACACTTGCATGAAGCCAGTGATAAAGCCCCTCTTTTTCCCCCCGCCTAACTCCACTTCTTGTGCGCAATCTTTTGGCACCAACTTTGGGGCAAAGGAAAAAGGGCCATTTAATAGGGATAGAGAGGGGCTAGGTAGCCAGGCTGCCAACCCTATAAAATCTTTCAGCCCCACTTTCCCCACTTCCCCTATACAATATCAGTCATTCAGCACAACTGATCCTCTCATTGGACCGCTTTCTAAAGGCATTAATCCTGAGGACACGGCTTCAACATATGCCACATTTCCAGTGCTAACAAAGATCCTAAATCTCCTGGATGAGGGCCATCAGCGGACGCACTTTGACATCCAGGAACTTAGATCCTTGATAATAGTTAATACAGAGAAAACCTGTAAATTGGAGGGCTATCTTTTGGCTATGGAGAGATGTGTTCTGACGGGGGGTCAAGGTAAAGCGCAAAGCCGAATGTACTCCCATGATCAGACCTCGCAAACGGAATATGAGATAGTGGCTTGTCCTAAATCCTACGCAGAGGTTCTTACAAAAGTGAACAATGACTCATTGCTGGCCATACTGAGCAGTCTGGCAGAACTTAAAGTACTGGTGTCTACAAATGGTACCCAGATCAAAAATCTGGAGGAGAGCATTGGAGTAGTGCACTCAAACTTTATAAGATTAGAAGAGAAGCTGGTAACTAGCGACAGCTTCTCTGACGCCTTGCAGAAAGCCACTAATACAGACAGCCCCTCGGCACTCCTAAGGGCATTGGAGGAAGGAGGGGGTCCTTACGGGGATGAAAGGGGATCCAGGGCTAGTGATTCTTCCACAGAATGTGTAACTACCAACAATCAGCACACCTCCCGCAGGGAGAAAAAAATGAGGGCTAGGGCCATCAGGCGTAGAGCGGCCAGAGCGCATAGTTCTATCAAAAATCCCGAAAAAAAAGCAAGAATTTACCTGCCTTAAAAATTGCCAACACCAACGTGGACTTTCCGTCGAAGGTGGCATTGATTTGTCACAACTCGATGAGGAAAGTAAAAAAGCCCTAGAACTGAAAGAACTGGGGACTCCAAAAGAAATCAACCTGGCTTTAGTCGATGACCACGTCCTGTGTTCATTGGAGCCCACAGTGCAGAAGGAGGGCGAATATGGGGAAGCCTCTGATACCCTGATTGAGGCTATGAGCCATAAGGGACGTACTCAGTCACTTAAACAAATAAAAAAGGAAATGTTTTAAAAAAATGTACTAGTAAGACAAGAGGGTCAAACGGGGAGAAAGCCCCCTCAGGGCCTCAAATACTGTAACAATGCTCAGTCCTCTCTAAAAAATACCATAAACAAAACATGAAATAAAAAAAATACAGTGTACGAATGATAACACGGACATTAAGTTTTTTTTTACACCTAAATCTAAAAATAGTCATTGTAGTGGTGAGGAAAATACGGGTACATTACCCGCTCCACACTCCACACTCCCAACACAAATATTGAGAAATCTCACCTAAGAGAAGGCCGAGGATGCGGAATTACCAACAGGAGGCAAACACCCCTTAAATGGAGGGGAGGCCATCAATGCAGGGGAACCCCATGCCAAAAGAGCTCCTATGGGAAGGATCGGGGGGGGGGACCTATCCACGTCTTCGGTACCCACCATGGTTCCTAGTGTAGATATTAAAATCCTGGTAAAACAGGCCCTTAAGAACTTGTTAGAAGATTACAGCAGGCAGGGTGTTAGATTTCCGGTCACTTATAATTGGACCGAAGCAAGGCACCATCCAATTGAGAAAAATGATAATATAGAAGGACCTCCTAATGCTACTCAAGTATTTGGGCCTCCTCAAGATTATGTTGGGATAGAAAAACATCAAATTGACCCACCGACCATGACTGGGCTGGGCCGTGAACTAAATAACTTGATTAATAGCTCCAATAATCTTAAGAGGCATGGGGGCATTAGCGATGCACAGTAAGCTACGCTTAACTACGAAACACATTCTAATGAGGGACTTGCAGCACGGCTCAATTTATCCTGCCTAAACTCCTCGAAATTACAGCAAAACTCTACGTGTGAGCAATACGAAATGAGAAACATTCCTGAAAGAAACATGAACTTCCACCCGTCCAAAGAATGGGAGAATCTGGCACGAGCTGTGCATTCGTCAGAAGGGGGAAAACTAAAACTGTAAATCCCATAGGGCCGATGTAAGGGTTTTTGGTCATTATCTACAGAAAGAAGGGGAGAATTGGGAAGGTCCTGAATACCATACAGGGGGAGAGAATCACACAAACAAGCCTTAAACAATGAGATGCCCAATAGAATGGACTGGAGAGTCCAGGGCGGTCCTGGTTCACTAAATCGCCTTAGAGTTTGATCCCTCTTCAGTGAAATACCAAGACTCTCCATGATTTCATCGGGTGACATCAAATTGGTTGACTTCATCCATC
The DNA here is from genome assembly GCF_040938575.1 of Ambystoma mexicanum. NCBI lineage: Eukaryota > Metazoa > Chordata > Amphibia > Caudata > Ambystomatidae > Ambystoma > Ambystoma mexicanum. The sequence goes on from NC_090930.1 coordinate 488,278,542, forward strand.
CACTGAGGTTCGACTATGTAAGACTGATATTCTTCTCCCAGGCGATCATGGAACTAGTAGCTTTGGAAATTGATTCCCTCCACTGCTTCGGCTTTGACCTTGAACCATTTAATAATAGATTGATTAGCTGAGGGGTTGAGGTAGAGGGGAGCTGTTCATCAGATGCCACTTCATATTTATTCTCAAAAAAGACTGAGGGGGTCACTGCAAAATTTTTAACACCGGAAATTGATTTTAAATGGCTGGCACAAACATTGAACAAATCATTAGCCATAATTGAAGCTCTAAATGTGAAACCGCAGACTACACGATCATATACAGTTGTATCTTGGAACTCACAGGGAAATAAAGCTCTGAGGTTGGCGTCCGATAGCATTAGTCATCTAATTGAAGTAAGTATTTTCTGTCTCCAAGAGACATGGGCACTCTCTCCCCTTGTGCTGGACGGGTACTGTATGCATCAAGTGCTAGCAGTAAAAAAATCTAGAGGAAGACCCTCGGGAGGCATGCTTATTGCTATTAGAAATTCGCTGCCCTTCAAGTGTCTTAAGCTTTTTTCGCCTCATAAGGGTTGCATTGCCATGCTGTTGCATTCCCCCCCCCCGTTCCCCTTGGTCAACGGCTGATAATTAATGTTTATTGGAGTCCTGAGCTTGTTCTAAAGGAATTTATTAACCTGACCAAGGAATGCCAAATGTTGTGTAAAGTTTTGAATATCATGATCCTAGGTGATTTTAATTCTGAAGCAGGTTTCTGCTCAAAGGGGGCACTTGGAGAGTTGATTCTTTGTCCCAAAAATGATGGCTCCTCTAGAAAACAAGTGCAGGGATTACAGTGGAATCATTTTTTGATAAGCCGGGGCTGAAGCTGTGTAAATGACTGCTTGAGTAAGGATGTGACCTGCTACACCTGGACAAATGGATCTGAGTTCTCCACTATAGATTATATTTTTGTAAACATGCATCTATTTAATTGCATTTCCGACTTCACAATATTACCTTCTATGGTTAGTGATCATAGTGTCCTTAAACTGACCCTTCAGGCGCAGACCGTGGCCACTCCTAAGGATATATATCCACTGATGATGGAACCTAACATTGTTGGGAACAGAATTAATTGGCATTGTGATAATATTGAGAAAGTAAATAAGGACTTTTTCCAGGATTACGATAAAAATGGTTGTGAAAAAGAAAATCAGCATGTATACACACGGGAATTCAACTGTTATGTCAAGGGTGTTATTCTTGGGCCCCAAGGGATATGGAGACCCAAGAAACCGGGTCCTTCCCATACACATGTTTTTGATCCCACTATGTACCTACTCAAAAAAGAGAGGAATCGTGAGATTCGTCGTTTAGTAAAACTTCTGTATACTCCGAAACTAGAGGAAGTGATAAAAAAGTTAAAAAATAAATGGAAAACCAAAGCGCGTACACTAAAAGCAAAAATCTTTCAGCAGGATGCGTAAAGTATGTTAAAGGCATTATCCAAAACAAATATGAGAAACTTCTGGACCCTAGTTAATAGGAGAGGTGAAAGCCAAGCTAGAGCACAAGGAGTGTGCATCTCCGCGGCTGTTTGGGAAGGGCACTTTGGTTTCCTATATTGTCCACCTATTGACAATTGGCCGGTGCCGTCACATCTCCTCATATGTCAATGGAATATCCCTTTTACACTGTTGGATATACAAAGACTTATATCAAGATGCTTGTCTTCGCGGGCACCAGGGCCAAACATGCCTGCCAACGTAGTGTTTAAGGGTAATCCGAATCTGTGGGCAAAGATTCTGTTTCTTTTGTTTAAGGACATTGTTATATCTAGGGTCTTTCCAACAAGTTGGCACTTGTCCTATGTGGTACTCATCTATAAAAAGGGTGATAGGTCTATACCATCCAGCTATAGACCTATCGCCCTGCTGGATGCTGATTCCAAAATCTTTGCGTCATTGATCTTGGAACATATCCATTCCTGGATGGATGGAGAGGCAGTACTCTCACCCTAGCAATTTGGTTTTATGAAAACAGTGGGCATGGATGCTAGGGGCCTTCTTTTGTCTATTATGCAGCAACAGACCAGGTCAAGATGCAGCCAACCAATATACTTGACGTCAATTGATTTGAGTACTGCCTTTGATTTGGTGAATAGAGCCAAACTGTGGAGCAAACTATTTGCCCTAGATATGCCCGCACAGCTTTTAACTATTATATATCACCTCCATGTTCAAACTAAAATTAGGGTCCAACTTAATACGGAGGGAATCCTCTCGGAGGAAATTATTGCGAGTAACGGTCTTAGACAGGGATGCATATTCGCGTCAACTATTTTTAATCTGTATTTATTTGACGTTGGCCCGGTTTTGGAAGGTGCATCCTTCGCTGCTCCTAAAGTGGAGGGTACCAAGATTGTCTGGACCGCCTATGCCAACGATGTACTACTTTTTGACCTGACTCCCATAGGTTTGCAACGTGTGTTGTCCTCTTTTAAGAAATATACTGTTGAAAATTCATTAGCCATTAATCAAACAAAAACCTTCATCATGCGACTAAGTTACAAGAAATATGCAATTAGATTTGCTTGGTTTTTAGATCATGCCAAACTCTCAATATGCCATGCCTTTCGCTATCTAGGCTACCCCATATTTGAGTCTGTAACTAGGGAAAACGTATGTACTTTTTTGGATAAGAAAATCCCTCCATTGATTGCCCAATTGCGAAAAATTGATAATAAATATGGAAAGTTTTCAATGCTACCGTGTCTGAAAGTGTACTGTAACAAGACGATTGCCCAGTTTTGTTATGGGATGGAATTGGCCCCTACCTGGTTTAGAAGCGAATTTCCTAAATATGAGGCCCGCTTGTTGAGGTCTTTGGTCTGGTACCTTCTGAAGTGCGTCCCACTTGCAGCGATACGCTATGAACTTGGGCTATTTTCATTATTAAGTATAATTATGTGGCGTAGAGTATCGCTATACAGGAAACTGCTTGTGGGTAAGAACTCCACTTTGTATGGAATCATGGGATGGTGCCTGGCAGCGGGCGAGGACTCGTCTGTGGTATTGCAGGAATTGGAAAGGGAGGCTCAGGAATCCCTTGCAGAAGTTGGGGTCTCTAAAGAATTACTTATTAAGAATCCCATGAAGGTTAAGAGTCTCCTGCAGCATGCGGACTGGAATTCGACGGTCGGTGTAATTCACAGCAAAAAACTGTACGCACATCGGGCTCACAACAACAAAAAATGGGCACTACGGAACCTTAGCTCATACATTTCCCAAGCAAAGCGCTTAGACAGGAATTTATGAGATTTCGTTTTAATGTTTTGGCGACTGGTCAAATTCTGAGTATACGGCAAGGTCCGCTTGCTGCAATTGCGGAATGCAGATTCTGTGATTTAGATTCCAGGGATGAAACACTGGAACACCTGCTGACTCAATGTGTAAGACTTAGACAAGCACGTATTGAATACTTTCTTAAATATGTGCCCAATCCAGAATGTGTTAACCTTGAAGCACTTTGGATGGATATGCTACATGGCTCCAGGGTTAAATTGCAATTGGAGGTGTTACGCTTTCTAAAAACTAAATGCGAACTGCAAGGATGATGGATGATCATTAATTAGCTCGCTATGGTAGAAATATGATACAATTTTAGTTTTATGGGGTAGAAAACTGTGAAGGTATGGAATATCTAAATGATAAAGCTGCTAGGTCTTATTGAGATATGTAACATGAAACATCATTGGCGAAGAAAAGTTATGTTTATGCTTCAATTGTAAATACTTTGTTGAAGAACGTGTAATGATACTATGCTTGTTTTTGGTTATGATCAATGTGTATCAGTTTTTAACTGCTGAAATATTTATGTAATTTTACTTGAGATTTCTATTTTTGTAAAGGTTACTGTGTAGCCAAAACAAATAAAAAAATAGAAAAAAATATCGACATCAGCTCTATCACCCCCACCCCATGGTCAGTCCACCTTCTCATACACTTCTTCATTCCCAACGCTGCCACCAATACTAAAGAACCCAACCCAATCCCCCCAGCCTTGGCGAGAAGTGCAAAAAACCACACTAAGGAAAATATTTTACCACACCTCGGCACCCTCACTTCTAACCGCCATGAGTTCGCAGACCCATCGGTACTAGCGGATATCGACAAATCCACTATTAGCACCGCAACAGACATTATCGCTCCCCTGCACAAAAAAAAAGCTACAAACGTGAAACACTCCAACACCTGGTTCTCCACTGAACTAAAAGAGCTCTGTACCCAAATACGCAAAGCGCTGAACAACTGGCAAAGGTCACCTACCACTGCTACACTATCCTCATACAAACAACTTGCCGCTCAAAACAAAAAAGCTATTATCACAGCTAAACCGGCCTCCTATAACGACAGAATCACAAATGCCAGCTCTGAATCTAAAGAGCTCTTCGCAATCTTTAAAGAACTCTCCACACCAGCCACTAAATCCCAAGATGTAGTCAAAGATCAAAACTGGTGTAATACAATACAAACTGCCCTACCAAACAAAATCGAACTCCTGCAAAAGAAAATTCAGGAGCACCAAAAAAATCTAACGCAGCATATTGAACTAACCACTAGCACAAAACATGTGATCACCACCCGCACAGACCCAATAGTCGCCAATGACCCGATAACACCCTTTAAATTCCAGGAAATCACTGAACCCGAAGTAATCGAGATAGTGAACACAATCAGGCCCTCTAACTGCAAAGGAGATGCCTGCCCACCTAAACTAATCAAAGACTGTGCAGAAACACTTGTCCCGTTTCTAAAATCTTCCATCAGTGCCTCTTTTAACTCTAACACTGTTCCAGATATCCTAAACGAAGCGTGGGTGCACCCATTTCTAAAAAAAAAACACCCTAGACCCTGAAATTGCAATAACTATAGGCCCATTACCACCGTCCCTTTCTTGCTCAAGATACTGGATAAAGTAGCCTACATGCAAATCCAGCACTATCTTGAAGAAAACCACATCCTAGGCAAAAGACAGTCAGGCTTCCGTCCAGGACATGGCACTGAGTCTGCCTTACTCGATCCCAGAATTCAACTCTGTGACATTATGGACAAAGGCAAACCGGAACTTCACCTCCTATTAGATCTGTCCGCTGCCTTTGACCTTGTTAACCATGATATCCTAGGAATGCACCTAACAAATGAGGCCCACTTCTCACCAGAAGCCATCTCATGGGTGGCCTCCTTCCTGAATGGTAGACTCATGAAAGTCTTCTCAGCCACTGCGTGCGCCTCCCCTACCACCATCCACTGCGGCGTCCCACAGGGCTCTTGCACTGCCCCCACACTATACAACATTTTCACCTTCCCGCTCTTCAACGATTTGGACCATCGTAACATAGCGTATACCAACTAAGCTGACGACACTCAGGTACTACTCCCCCTATCTGGTACATATGAACAAGACGCTACAACACTAACCAAAATCAACTCCGCTATCCAGACCTGCATGGCTGCAAATGGCCTCTGCCTAAATGGAGACAAAACAGAGATCCTCATAGTAGGCAGTAGGGAGACTCTCAATAAGCTCCCACCACAATACAAAACCTTTACCATTGACAACTCTACCATCACAGTCTGAACAGCTGTAAAAACTCTAGGAGTGTACCTTGACTCTTTGCTCTCCATGTACCACCAGGTCAATGCTATAGCCTCCTCCGCCGCACTCACCACTAAGGTTATCAATGTGGTCAAGCCTTTCCTCTCCACTAAACATTGCCTATCTATCACCAGAGCCACAGATGGTAGCAAACAGGATTACTGCAATGCCCTTTTTCTGGGCACCTCTGCAAAAAACCTTAACAAACTTCAAGTCACACAAAATAGTGCCCTCAGGGCAGCACACAGCATACCCAAAAGGGAACACATCTCACAAGCTAGGAAAGATGCCAATTGGCTACCGTTAAAAGAACGTATTATTTTCAGAAACTGGCCATTACACACAGGTGCCTCTTCTTTGATGTCCCACCTTACCTGTTAGAAAGAATCACCCTCCACTCTTCAAAAAGACACACCAGATCCCAGCTCTCCAACCAGATAAATGTACCCACCTTCAAAAGAACCAAAGCGGGAGGGTCCAGCTTTCAGCACTTGACCCCCAAAAGCTGGAATGCACTGCCCACCTCACTAAGAAACAAAATATCCTACACTAGCTTCCACAAAATTTTGAAAATTAAACTGTTCTGTTAGATCTAACCAACGTGCATAGATACGCTGTTAAAACTGTAACCTAAGCAACAGCATAACATACTTTTTCACTACCACTATCCATTATACTGTACCTGTTCCACATGCTGTAACCATGTCTTACTTGTTTCCAAGTGAAGTTTTCTGTAACAGCGCCACGATGCCCCTGGGCCGCTTGTGTGCTTTATAAATGCAAATAAATACAATAAAATAAAATAAATCTATAGAGGAGGACTTAACACAACTAGCCAAACACCAGATCAAGGCTGAGCAAAGATTACAAACCAGGCTGGAAATACTCATATCCGCCAAGAAAAACCCAGCATTCCCCAGGGAGTCTTAAAGCCATAAAAAAAAGGAGACGATCTGGGAAATATTTCAGAACTTTGAAATGCTGACTCATCAATTCCATTTGGGAAATTAATTAAAGATCTGTTATTTAGTCCCCCTTTTGAAAGGAGAACTACAGACATCATGCCAACTATTGAATCTCCCGGGGATGGTGTATTTCGCTGATATTAAGGAGGGGCTCCTAAAATGTGTAGGTTAAACTGGTAATTTGAATAGCCAAAATGTAGGAACTTAAAATTAGATCCCGGAGAAAAATCTGTTGAACTTGGAGAGCGGGTCAAACACACCTTGTCCTTATGGTTATGTAGAACAACTTGACCCAAAGAATTAGAAGCCATGAACATAGAACAGTTCACTAAATCTTTACCTCCTTCACTCCAGTGAGCTGTTTTGCAATTAAATAGACCTCCTGTCACTCTAGCCATTGATACAGCCCAAAATTTCACTGATGTCAATATTTTAACTCCTTACACAAACCCGAGGAGAGGAGAGAAAGTAAAGGACTTCCTAAACCCTCCCTTATACCCAAAGAGAGGGTTAAACTTCCCTGCAGGCACCGAGATTTACATAGCCAGGAGAAAGCAAGAATAGAAAGGAGTCCTGAACCCAAACCCCAGGCAGAACTGATGAGAGAAGAGACTAGACCAAGAAAACCCCAAATGATAACCTGCTTCTCCTGTAGAGAACCAGGGCATTTAGCTCATAATTGTCCCTTAAATAGAAAAGAGGAACCCATGGAGATTAGATGTATGGTGGGCGAAGTATGGGATTACCCAGAAAATAAGGAAGATATAGAAGCCCAAAGTATTTTCTTTTGTGGTACAGCTGCTCAATCCAATGGTAAATGGATTGCCAGTACAGGCCCTAGTGGACTCAAGTAGTGAACAAACCACTGCTAGAGCTGACCCAGTGCCTCCTGAAGGGTCAAAGGGAGATTCCCTGGTAAAAATAATATGTGTACATATCAAGGACCGATGCAGCTGAGGGTCCTGGCATGTTTGAAGTGGGAGCAGGAACTCCATTGTGCAGAGCCGGGGCAAAGGAAGTAGACCAGATGAGGGGTTCCTTCCATTTAAAGGACTGCTAATTCTCCCGTGGTGTACCAAGAGCGCAAGAGTGTCAGAGGGGCAGAGAGAAACCCCCTGGAAGGAACTCGCCAAGTGTATCGCCTGAGTGATATAGAAGAAGACTAAAAAATGAGCCGGTGAGTTTTTCAGAGCAAAAGAAACCCAGTGTTACTGTAACCGCAAGTCTCATGAAGTGAACCGCTATTGTTTTCGAAAGTCTCTGAATGCTATGAATTCTTCCTTTTTGAAATAATTAAGTTTGTTGAAGTGGTTGCAAACCTAAAAGGAATGTTTTTGAAAGTATCCAATAAAATAATGAAAGTACTGAAAAGCAACACATATTGAATACTGAACTAAAAAGAGAAATTTAACATTGAAGCGTACCAGCAAAACACTGAATACTGAATGAAGCTGAATATAATGCATTTTGCACACCAAATGAACTCAGAAGTAAATGCATATTGAATAGTTAACTAAAAAGGGAAGTATTACATTGATTCAAACCAGTAAAACACTGAATACTGAATATATGTTGATCAAAGAACAAACTCAAATCTTGAAGTTGAAAATAATTAAGAAACATAAGACCGCCTTGAAACTTTGAACTGCAATTGAATAACATTAAGTCATTGTTGCACATCGAAGAAAGCCTAAACAGTGAACTTTAAGGAGTGAATAAATTATGACAAGGCTACCATTCCAAAAGGGGGGTGTGACACATGTTGGCAGAGTAACGAGGTGGCTAAGGAGAAACCAGAGGAGCCCAAAAACCTAATTCTAAATCCCAAAAGCAGTGAAGGGAAGCACGTGAAGGTAGTTTGTGCACAGAAGCAATGAGCATGGAACCTGCGTGAGACATAGAAGTCGTAGGGAAGGGAATCCTGAGTTTTGGCAATTTATACGTGTTGTTTTAGGATTGGAGTCTGGGATTGTGGTATTTGAAACTTGGGGAAGGGAACTGCACGAGTGACTCTGAACTATATTGCTTGGAATTGAAGATTGGTAAACCTCAAGACTCTTGTTCATGGAACTTTCTTATGCCTGGGGAATGGGAGCTGAGAGAAAGCTATGAGCTGGAAGATGTTCAACACTGTTTATTTTCACATTGACATCCCTACATATTCGTTTGTTCTAGCGATGAGTGCAAGAATAGGTTTTGGACACAGACAGACTATTAAGTTGAACTCTTTGACTCAGACTTTCCTTAGTTTTGTTCAGATAGGGAATTCCCACCTTAATTTAGGGCTAGTTAGGCCTTCAACCATCCTGACATTTAAGTTAATAAATATCTTTTGTTTGAACTTTAAGTCTGTTGTCTGTGTCTTGCTTCATGATGCCTTCACAGTCAGAAGATGGACATAGACTGACATCTTTCAAAAAATGTAAAGATGTAAACTCCTTACTATCCCTAATTTGTGGGTTTTTCCCAACCTAACAGAAACTAACTAGGGTACTCGTCAGTCATCAGTGAGTCTAATGGGAAGATCTGTCCTCTGTCCAAAGTTAAGCTGTTCTGTCCCTACCACTATCAAAAGATCTTAGGCACAGGAGAATGACTCCCTTCTCCTATGGTCTGTATTAGTTAGTTCTTGGCAACAATCTTGACCTGTTCATACAGATGAGAAATAGGGCTCTTCAATTTCTCTATTGTGTCTATAACACCTTGCTTCCTCCTTCTAAGGTTATTCTTCTCTTGCTCATTATTTATCACAACTGATGGTTCTTCAATGTCCACTATTTTCCCTGGCTGGGCCAGATTGAAGGACTCTCAAAAGTACTCTGACTTTCCACTTTCACTTTATAGTTGCTGGGTCAAGTATGAAGATTTCAATAACGATTCTCACCTGTCTTTACTTTTTTCATTTTACTGGGACAAGTGTGAATATTCCAGTAATGATTCTCACTTGCTCCCACTTCTTTAGTCTTTCTGGGACAAGTATAAGGCTACCAGTAGTGATTTCCCCTTCTTTCGACCTCTTTGGCTTTACTGGGGCGAGTATGCAAGTACCAGTAATGATTCTCCCTTTTAACCACTTTTTTGGTTTTACTGGGACGATTATGATGGTACCAGTAATGATTCTCACTTCTCAATGCTTATTTTGCTTTACTGGGATGAGTATGAATGTGCCAGTAATGATTCTCTTGACTTGTTACTGTTCTCTCTTTAGAATGTCTGTCTTATTTGACTTTCCACTCTCCTTAGGGAATATTATATTGAGGTCCTCACTGGGACAAGTATTATTATCCTGCTCATTATCTGCAATATCCCTCCAGGCTCCCCCGCCTTCCCCGTTACCTCTCTCACTTGGCATCAGTGAGACTGCAATCAGGACGGGTGTCTGGCTTTGGTTCCTCAGGTGTGCTTCAAGCTTCTCCATTTCTATCTCTCTTCCTCTTTGCCCATTCCATGCTGTGAAATGGGTCTGTCGTCTCTGCATTGTTCTTGGATTTAGTAGCCCACTGAATCTCGGCCACACCGCCACCTGGGACTTGGTAACCTATGAGAGGTTCCCTACCCTCAGCTCTTCTAAGTGCAGGTTTCCTGGCGTCGCCTTCACTCATCAGGCTGCTTCCATGCTTGGAAGCTGCACATACCAGTCCAGTTCAGCTTTCCCTGCAAATCTGATTCGAATTTCCCGGGCTTCTCTCTCTTACAGGATTTCTCCTCCTCCTTTTATGACGCATAGCTGGGCCTTCACCGGCAGAGCATCAAAGTCCTTTTTCTCTGCTTTACTCTGACTATCTTCTTCTTCTCAGTATTGTATTCATTTACTTTCTCTAACGAATTAAAGGTTTCCACACCACAGTGACAAACATCAATTAGTTCTTCATGTCTTCTTTTGATAGACGTTGTTCAAGGTGGGTTATGGGTGAGCAATTTAGGGAGTTCCTCTTAGAAACAGGATTCCTTGTCCCAAGGGGGAGGAGTCTCTCTCACTGAGGTTCTGCTTGCCTGGACCCCAGGGAGGGTATCGCAAATCAGGCTCACCTCTCTATCCTCACAGGAAAAGCTCCTCCCAAGGAGAAGTGACTGAATCCCGCGATTTGTTCCAAAACCCAACGGCGTATTCTAACTGAATAGTATTGTAAATCTGGATTTTAAGTGTGATTTAATGACTAAATTTGGGTTAAAGGAATATTAAGTAGGCATTGTTAGATTTGCTGATAACCATTGTTTTTGAGTAACCGAAGTGTTGTTACATTCAAACCAACCACTTAGATTTTTCAAATATGCAGTGTATTGGCCTGTAGTAGTTGCAGTACCAGTGAGGTAGATTATGAATACTGTTGTCAAGGTTTTCTTGCCAAGAGATACTTGGGCTTGTGTGACGTTTAGTGCCATCTGCATTGTATCTTAAAAGCATTAATAGTACATAATGGGCATCTGATTATATTTGTATGTATGAAAGATTGTCTGAATTGCGAAATTAGTATAATAGACCATGATTTGCAATTTGGGGAAGTTGTTGAAATGGAATTGCATTACAATTTGGTATAGATACATGCACAAATCGTTCATTAGGCACATGCTCTTATGAAACATGGTTGCCGATGCCGCATGTATGTTTCCAAGTGTATGTGGTTTGTAAGATTTCATTTACACGGAAGTGCTCTATCTCTAGTACTTCAAGTAAGTACATTAGGAATAATTGTGGATCCTCTTTTGTGTTTATTGGGAATGTAACAATTCTTGCACAGTGGTCTAATTCTTGTCTTAACCCTTAGACACTGTAGCTAATGTCGGGGTTGTTAGTAGCATTTCTGTGCAGGGTGAGGATTTGTAAAAACAGCTGCTCTGAACCATGCAAGTAAATATTGTCCACCATTGGTGGCAAGTGGAATAGCGAGTGGAAAAACAATTGCAACAAGTCGTTCCACCATCATTGTTGCTACGAGGAGGAGACTGCTGATCCAGCAGTGAAATTGTCCTGATCAGCGCAGAGCGCTGTAGCGAGTGGAAAAATAATTGCAACAAGTCTTTCCTCTCATTGTTGCTGCGAGGAGGAGCCTGCTGTCATGATGCCTACCCCCGGGCATCCGGATCAAGCCCATCAGCCCCGGGAGCAGGCATCCAGACATTTACAAAAACCCCAGCAGCCCCAGCTAGGGGCTGTCTGTGTTCAGTCCTGGCGCCGTAGGCACCAGGCTCATAATAAAAATCTGTCCTGGCGCCATGGGCGCCAGGCTCATGGACATTACTTACCTCATGGAGACCATGCTGCAAATAAATCCAAGCCAACGTGAGGCCTGGATGGGACTATTTTACTACAGGGACTATTTTTTACTTGGGTGTGGTCCTGGGGAACTTCTTTCCTGGGACTACTTTGGAGGCTATTTAAACCACGCCCGAACAGCAGCACATGCTTCGTGTTATTCTGAATCCAGCAGGGTGACTCTCACCGTGCCTGCAGCCAGCATCCAGTCTTCTGCCACGCCCGCGTGCCTGCAGCCAGCATCCAGTCTTCTGCCACGCCCGCCTCGAATCCGGAGCTCCTAGAATAAAAAGGAAGAAAAGGACAAGGTTAGAAAACAAACTTATTTCAAATTCCTCACCTGATTCCGGATCCATTTCATCTCCCAACCTGGAAAGTACATCAGTCCTGCATGCGTCACTTCGCCAGCTCCAGCACGGCGCCATGCTCACCAGTTCTCACAGCATCTTTCGATCCGGCACTGTCTCCATTATTTCTTCGCCGTACTCTGGCACATAGGGGCACACGAATAACAAGGTGAGCCAAGGGAATCAACAAATAGCTCTTACCACCATAGGCTTACCTGATTTACCACTGGCGGTATTATTCTCCATATCTTCATATGCCGCATCTGTAAAGAGGGAGAAAAACAACACGTTAACGCATGCAATAGTTACCGGACAGCGTTGGGTAACACAGACTCTTACCTGAACGCCAGCAGCAGCTACGAGACCTTCTTCTCACGAACTCAGTTGCAACTTAAGGAAGTGGACAAGAGTGAACATCGGGCACATTGAACTCTTTGAACTTGATACTTACCAATCCCGCCTGGGACTTCAGAGTCAATGCTTACCGGAACTCTCCCAACGCCTTCAAACCAGTGAAGTAACTGGTATCTACGTGCCCCTGCAAGACACGCAGGATGGAGAGCTCATCTTTTACAAACATAAGGTGAGGTTACTAAGGGGATATCGGAGGTGATTAGTGGGGGAGAGCGAGAACAGTTGGGAGGCCATCACTAAAACCCACAGGTGGCTAATCCCTGTCTCCACTTGCAGGAAAATACTTCTTCGGGTCCAGCAGACAAGACTAGGCGGGCCAGTCCAGACAGTCATCTCTGCACTACACATCACGTTGACGGAGACCGCAGCTGTCCGGGTCCGATTGATACCCCTGTGGGGTCCAGGTGAGCGTAACACCTGCTGATCCAGCAGTGAAATTGACCTGATCAGCGCAGAGCGATGTAGCGAGTGGAAAAACAATTGCAACAAGTCTTTCCTCCATCATTGTTGCTGCGAGGAGGAGCCTGCTGATCCAGCACTGTAATTGACCTGATCAGCGCAGAGTGATGTAGCAAGTGAAAAAACAATTGCAACAAGTCTTTCCTCCATCATTGTTGCTGCGAGGAGGAGCCTGCTGATCCAGCACTGAAATTGACCTGATCAGAGCGATGTAGCGAGTGAAAAAAAAATTGCAACAAGTCTTTCCTCCATAATTGTTGCTGTGAGGAGGAGCCTGCTGATCCTGCAGTGAAATTGACCTGATCAACATGAAGTGCTGTATCACAGTGGTGAGCAGAGTGGTCATTGGTGGTTCATGGTAGACGAGGTGATAGGTGCCCCTCTGCAGATGCCTGGATTTACCGCTCATAACAGCTGGTAAAGCTATATCTCGACGTGACATTGCCTGTAATCGTATCTGCATTGAATGCTGGGTTCAGCTTCATTAGCGCTATGCTTACAAACTGCTATGCTGAAAAAAATTAAAACTCTAGAGAACAAAATTCTATCATATTACCAAACCCTTCTCAATCAGAATAAAGGCCAGCCCATTCGGTCCCCACACAGCAGCAAAGATACCAATTTTCCTAAATTTGAATTTAAAGACATTACGGAAACAGAAGTCATTGACATGCTTAAACATCTCAAACCATCTCAATGTAAGGGCGATGTTTGCCTCCCCCCAACATTATTAAGGATTGTGCTGAGCCACTGGCCCCTCTCCTTACTGCTTTCATTGACGCCTCATTTAAATCAGGCGCTGTCCCTAACAGCCTTAAGGAGGCATGGGTGCGCCCCCTCTTAAAAAAACCTACACTAGACCCTTACCAACCTAACAATTACCGGCCTATAACAACCGTCCCATTCCTACTCAAACTACTAGACAATGCCGCTCACACCCAGATCCAACTCTATCTAGAAACCATCTCCATCCTAGGCAAAAGGCAGTCAGGTTTCCGCAAGGGGCACGGCACGGAAACTGCACTGTTACATCTAAAAAATCAAATAACTCAAATCCTAGACAACGGCAAGCCTGCCCTTCTCCTCTTTCTTTACTTCTCGGCAGCGTTCGATCTTGTGGACCACAAAACTCTCACATCACATCTCACCCATGATGCTCACTTCTCCGAGCATGCTGCTACTTGGCTCACCTCCTTCCTAGAGGGGAGAGCGATGAAAGTCTTTTCCAACATGGCTTATGCTACGCCCACCATCATCCACTGTGGCGTACCGCAGGGATCATGTACTTCCCCAACGGTGTACAATCTCTTCACGAAGCCTCTCTTTGACAGACTGGATGCACTTGGGATTGCATACACCAACTATGCCGATGACACCCAAGTGCTCCTCCCCATAACCAGTTCGTACACCCAAGATGACAACACCCTTCAACAAATCTACACCACCATGCAAGCTTGGATGGCCACCAATGGCCTCTGCCTTAATGGGGATAAGATCAAGATCCTCATCCTTGGCCAGAAATCCACTGTAGCCAACCTAGATAGTCTCTATGCTAATTTCAACATAGACAACTGTACCATTCCAGTGTTAACTTCTGTTAAAATAGTAGGAGAGCATCTAGATGCCACGCTGTCCATGAACAAGCAAGTTAGCGCTATAAATTCTGCCTCCGCCCACAGCACCAAACTCATTAACACCATAAAACCCTTCCTAACCAAGGGCAACTGTCTCTCTATAGCTAGAGCTACTATAGGAGCCAAGCTTGACTACTGCAACACTCTACTCGCTGGCTCTTCCACAAAAAACATAAACAGGCTCCAACCCACTCAAAATAATGCACGAAGAGCAGCCCTAAGCATACCAAAAAGAGATCACATCTCGCAAGCGAGAAAAGATGCACACTGGTTCCCAGTCCAAGACCACATCATATGATAAAATTCTCACCACTGCACACAAATGCATCAACCTCACAGCACCATCCTAACTCTCAGACACAGTATCTAGACCCACCTCAACTAGGCCCACTAGAACCTACTACACAAACAGACCATCCCATGCATCCACAGAGCCAAAGCTGGAGGAATAGGCTTCCCATACCTAGCCCCCAAGCTGTGAAATGCGCTCCCTTCTGAACTCAGAGCAGACACGTCCCTCCTTGCTTTTCGCAAAAAGCTCAAAAAAGCTCTGTTTAATTAAAGATGCAAACTGCATGTTTCCTCCATAAGTACTCCTAGCTGCTTTTGACTTTGTAACTCAGTTGTGTTTTCTGTTCCTTGTAACTAAATCGTGACCTCTTTTTACTGCTACCTATGTAACTAAGTTGTTCACCCCCTTATGTAACCAGCGCCACGATGCTCTTGAGCTGTTGCGCGCTTTACAAAACCGAATAAATAAATAAATAAATAAATAAATAACGCTGCTGCTATTGAGAGTGAAGGATGTGTTTGTTCAGTGGCTGCCGGAAGTTGGCCAGAGAGTGTGGGGACTTTGATCTGGTGTAACATACATACGGTCCTACTGTGCAATTGAGTAGGTCTTTCTAACGTGTACAACATATAGTGTCCCCTAGAGACTGTGGTAGTGTCTAACCCTTTCATTTGGGCGACCAGTAATATCCGTCTTGACACGCTGTCTGCTTAGGTTGGTAGCCTGCCAATAAAAATGTGATCTGGGTTGAGAAGGCAGGCGGGCTATGAGGGCAGGAATACTGGATAGGAATCTACACTAGGAATGATAAACCCTGAAGATAATTCTCTGCCTACTGGTTATAACACTCAGGCTCCTCAGGCCCCCCAGGACTTGCTGTTGCTATGCAGGTTCCCCCCCCGCATTAACTTCAGAGGCAACGGGTAATGTTCCAATTTCGGAAACTATAGTGCACGTGGTACCACTAATACCTGTGAGTATGACAGGTATTAGTGGTACGGGTGAACGGATAAATAAGGTCACAGGTAGCTTGGCTAAACCCCAAGCGTCCTCTTTTGGGAATAATGGTGGAAGAACATTGAATACTATGAAAACA